>NC_044391.1:6097142-6421428 GCF_006542625.1 Nomascus leucogenys
TTCCGAGGCCTCTTTAGAAGCCAATCAGATGCCAGCATCATGCTTCCTTCACAGCCTGCAGGACCATGAGCCAATTAAATCTCTTTTCTTTATAAGTTACCTAGTCTCAGGTAGTTCTCTGCAGCAATGTGAGAGCAGAATGCTATATACCTCAAAGTATAAAATAAATTGACATGAGTCTTTAACAATATTGTTTTTTACAAAAGAATAATCTTGCTGAAAAAGCTGGTGAATACCACTTCAGCCTGGTGATCAAGGTCAGTATCAACAGTCATAAATCATGTTGAGAGTATTATATGTACCATTGTTATGATGGAATTATCTTTCTCTGTGACCGTTTATTCCCCAAAACCCATAACCTCTGTCTAATCCTCAGAAAAACATTAGACAAACCTCAATGAAAGGCATCTTACAACATAGCTGACCATTATTCCTCAAACTGTCAAGGTCATCAAAAATAAGGAAGCCTGAGAAACTGTCACAGCCAAGAGGAGCCTGAGGAGATAAAACAACTGAACGTAATATAGAATCCTGGGTGGGATCTTGGAACAGAAAAAGGATATTAAGCCAAAACTAAGGAAAGCTTGAATAAAGTATATACATTTCAGTGAATAATAATGTATCAATATTGGTTCATTAATTTTAACAAATGCACTATACTATTTAAGATATTAATAATAAGGTTAATTGTTTGGGTGAGAACTCTCTGTATTATCTACCCAATATTTCTGTAAAACTAAAATTAGTCTAATAAGTAAAATCTCTAAATTTTTTTTAAAAAGTCTGATGTATATTCTCCAGAGAAAATATACAAATAGCCAATGAGTGCGTGGAAAGTTTCTCAATATTATTTAGGCATTAGGGAAATGCAAATCCAAAACCATGATGAGATACCACAGCACACCCAGTAGGATGACTGTAAACAAAAGATAAACAAAAACAAGTGTTGGTGAGGGTATAGAGAAAGCAGAGCCCTCATGCGCTGCTACGGGAATCTAAAATGGTTCAGCCACTGTGGAAAGCAGCTTGATAGCGCCTCAAAATTTTAAACGTGAGTTACCATGTGACTCCATAATTCCATTCCTAGGCATTTGCCCAAGAAATTGAAAAGATATATTCACAAACATATTTGTGTAAGAATGTTCATAGCAGCCTTATTTGTAATAGCCACAAAAGTGAAAACAACCCAATGTCTGTCAGTAAGTGAATAGAAAAATGCAATGTGGTGTATTCACTCATACAATGGAACATTATTCAGCCATAAAAAAGAAGAAAGTACTGATACATGCTGCAATATGGATGAATCTTGAAAGCATTATGCTAAGTGAAAGAAGCCAGATACAAAATGCCACATATTATGTGATCCTATTTATACAAAACGTCCAGAAATAGGCAAACCCTCAAAGAAAGAAAGTAGATTAGTGGTGGCTGAGGAGGTGGGGATGGGGATGGGCAGGTGATAGCTAAAGTGTACTGGATTTCTTTTTAGTGTTAACAAAAACATTCTGGAATTAGGTAGTGGTAATGGTTGCACAAGCTTGTGAATACATTAACAATCACTGAACTGTGCTTTAAATGGGGAACGTTTCTGGTATTGAAATTTTATCTCAATTTTGAACACTCTGATGTACATTTGACACTTACAGCGCATCTCAATGCGGTGCTCACTATCCCCTGCAGCGCTCACATTCTGTGTTAGGTAATGCAACTCTAGACTCTTGCTATTCAGATCAGAGTGTGTTTCATAAACCAGTAGCATCAGCGTCACCTGGAAGCTGGTTAGAAATGTGGAATCTCAGGCCCCAGCCGAGACCTGCTGCATCAGAATCTGCATTTTAACAAGATCCTCAGGTGACCGTGATGCACTCTCAACTTTGAGAAGACTGACTGTGATAATGTCGCTGGCGGCTGACACTGCTGAGAAACTCTATGACTGCTCACAAAGAGAAATCATTCTTTTGTTAGCACTAAATTACCTACAATTGTCCAATCAGCATTTCAATTCTTTTCCACTCACCTCTCACCCCACATGCCAGAATTCAATCTTGTTATTTCTCCCTAATTGCTCCCTAGACGTTGGTCCACTCCCGGCTGAGAGTACCAGTTTGGGATTATTCCAAACTCAGGGTCACTGACTAAGTTTAATGACAGCCTCGTTGAGACTGTAAATCTACCAGCGATGACAGTTTTGAAAACCATCCAACTTTGCTTACCCGGAGTTCTGTCTGCAGCAGGCAGGATGCTCTGGAAGAGCAGACACTTTATCCATAGTGTAGCCAACTGGGTTGAGCAAACTGGGGCCGCTGTGGGTCAGATGCTTTCTGTGTGAATGGAAGGAATGTGTGCTAATTTTACAAACAATTCCCGACATTCCGCGTCTCTCTTCTTTTAATTAAAAAAAAAAAAAGCAGAGGTACCAAGTAAAAAACCACTTTTGTTTCTCAATTATATTTTAGTTTTACTTAAAACAAACTGTCCTGTGTTCCTTCGAGGGCATTCATTATTCATTAAACACCATTCTACAGCAGTTTAGAATACATTTTCGTATTATATTTACCAGGAAGCTATTGTATCTCTAAAGAACTCTCAACTCTAGTCCTTTTCCTGTTACTGTGGAGCAGGAAATTTCAAACAAACCAAACGTGATCAGTATTTATGGTGTTGGGAAGTTTCCTTTTTTAGTTGTGTGTTCTGAACTCACGTTCATGTCACCAGAACTTTTGTGTCTTTTTTTTAACCTGAGAAATACAGAATATTAAGACTATATTAAATATTATATTTTTCATGAAAAACCTTGACATCTACCCTGTCCTAATCCCCAACGTGTTCCTATATATAAAATTAAAATATATCATGAGTACCATAAATATATTTATTCTTCATCCATATGCAGAGAGCTTCCTTTATACAGTGAACTTTGCTGGAGTGGAGAATACAGAAATGCATGAGACATATGCTCTGCCTTCCAAAAGTATGCAGTATACTAAGAACATGTACATAATGTGGCAGAGCCAAAAATATGGGAGAAAATTCAAGGTGTACAGAAAGCATTGTTCATGTTCTATGTGATAACAGTGAAGGAAGGGCAGTTCACTCTGGCATGGGAGAGGAAATGGATGGTTGAAGGAACCTCCTGGGAGAAAGTTGTTTTTGAGCTAAAATTTCAGGGTGGGTAGGATGTAGAAAAATGACAACCACGTTGAGACACAGCACTCTATGAAATGGGAAAAAAAGTTTTTAGAGAGTCATGGAAAAAGATAAATAAAATATTAATCAACTTCTGTGCTAGGAACAATTTTGATCATGTTTTTCCACAGGAGTAGTTACCAGATCAGTTGTAACTGAGGACCAAAGAAGAGGAAAACAAAGGTGAATTGTAAGAAATAATTTCTTCCTACTGTAACAGTTGGAAAAGAAGACAAACTTAGCAATTTTAATTTTAAGGAAGTAAAGTATTCTACCACCAGGCACCGTGGCTCACGCCTGTAATCCAGCACTTTGGGAGGCCAAGGCAGTTGGATCACCTGAGGTCAAGAGTTCAAGATCAGCCTGGCCAACACGGCAAAAACCCATCTCTACTAAAAATACAAAAATAAGCTGGGCATGGTGGCTCACGCCTGTAATCCCAGCTACTCGGGAGGCCGAGGCAGGAGAATCGCTTGAACCTGGGAAGCAGAGGTCACAGTGAGCCGAGATCGTGCCATTGCATGCCAGCCTGAGTGATAGAGCGAGAGAGTCCGTCTCAAAACAAAACAAAAAAAAACACAGTATTCTACAACTGAACAATCTGCTGACCAATTAAATATGATTTCTCGAGTTTTCGTTTATGTTTTGTGGTAGTCTCCTGAACTCTGTAGACAATAAATATTAATTAATTAAATTAGTATTAAGTAGCTATGGCTGTAACATATACTAATAAAACAGTTATAGTTTAAAAGAATTGCAAAATTGTTTTTTTCTTTGTTCCTTAACGTCTAAAAAAATTAAAAAGGAGAAGAAAAGTATTGGTCCAGAAAAAAAGTTCGAAGGTACATCTTCTTACGTGTAAACCATGTTCTTACAAAAGTAAAAATAGTAATTTAGGGATGTAGTTGTAATCTTTAGGTAACCATTAGAATCTTTTTTTTTTTTGAGATGGAGTTTTGCTCTGTTGCTCAGGCTGGAGTGCAATGGCATGATCTCAGCTCGCTACAACCTCCACTTCCTGGGCTCAAGCCATTCTCCTGCCTCATCCTCCCAAGCAGCTAGGACTACAGACATGCACCACCACGCCCAGCTAATTTTTGTATTTTTAGTAGAGGCGGGGTTTCACCATGTTGGCCAGGCTGGTCTCAAACTCCTGACCTCAGGTGATCTGCCTGCCTCGGCCTCCCAAAGTGCCGGGAATTACAGGCATGAGCCACCATGCCCAGCTCCATTAGAATCTTAATAAGGGTACTGATACATTCACTGAAGAGCGTTCTAGAAATCCAAAGGCCCTTATACATTCAGGAGAAATGAACTTTTAAGTAAGGAAGAATTCAGGAACTAAGATAAGCAAACACTTATTTGTATTTGTATATGTGTGGCTGTGATTTATATACATAAAGCAAGCATCTCTTTGTTTTTTTTTCCTCAAAAAATAATGTATTGCAAAAATGTTTCGATTGTTTTCAAACCTCCAAATATATTTCTCTTTCTTCTTCATATAATGTTCGACATTATTTTTGGCAGATGATGTTGATAACAGAAAATGTTTAGTTTAACCACTTGGGCAGCTGTGGGGTCTTTTTTCCTTTTCTTCCTCCTATTAATGAAAAAGCAGTTCCTTGCAGCGAAGAATGGGAGTGAAGTTAGCAATTAATTCACAATGTAAAAATCTTGAATAAAAATAAGTATCTGAGTAGGAAGAAAAAATGCTCTCAAAAATATATTTATACATCTCACATAGACATAGCCTCTCTGCACCTGTTTTCAGAAGGGAAGAATTCCAGGTCATACACAATAAACTTCTCTTTTCAAATCGATTGTTTCTAAATGGTAGCTCAACCTAATGGATCCTCACAGTCTGTGTCTCTTTTTAGCAAAACACAAAAGTCTGTATTGGTTTTGTTTTGCATGTACAGTCACAGCAACTTCAGAATATGTGTACATCTTTCATCCCAAAAGTTTCATTATTAATCATAATGGTTAGCTCTCTCTCCCCTCAATCATTAACCCCGTCTGGTTAATATTATTTTTTGTTGAAGTCATTAGTTATTTTATTAAGGTGTGTATGGGGCAGGGAACAGAGGGGTGCATCCTCTCTGCTTAAGTAAATGGCAAGTTCAGCAATATTTTCAAGGTCACCCTCACTGTGTTCATTTGGGGTAAGGATTGAAGTCTTTGCATTTGTGAAATGCTGCATGTGCAAAAAGAAATGGTGTCAGAAAGGAAACTATCTTATTTCTCTAAAACTTTGATGAGTTTGAAATGTCTGCCGTTAGCAGTTTGAAAGATCTTACCAATAAATGAGGAGTTCCAGGCTTTACTCTGAAAAGTGCCTGCAGCACAGAACTTTTAATATTTATGGAGTAAGACCTCCAACTCTAAATGATCACTCATTTTTTAAAAAGCTATTTTGGGGTAAATGCCAATTACCTGAGAAGTCAGGTTGGATTAGGCTCTGGATTCAATATTGTGCTAGTAATAGACAGGGATTTCACTTTCATCAGGAGAGCCATCACTGTCGATCACCAATGGACCACTCGGGCTTTGTCACAAAGTGGTGATGACACCAAGACATTATAACCTCCAAAAACAATCAGAATTTGTTTTATCCAAAAGAACAATCATATCACCTGTATTCCATGTTCTTTTGGAAATGGATGAAAGAGCAAACTTCACAGTTATCTAAGTGGTAAAAATACAACTGAAGAAGTAAAGTGTCCACAATAGAATATTTTAAGTCCTTTAGGGTATTATTTTTTTCTTTAAGGTGAAAGAATATTAAAGTTTGAAGGAAGCATCCTAATTTTAAAAATTGAGGAATTACCTTTGAAGGGAATTGAAACCTTTGTTCAACGAAACACAAAGTGTTCCGGAGCCTGTAGAAATCTTCAGAAGAGGTGTGCACCAGAAATCTACCTCAATTCCCCAGAGGCCTGCACCTCAAAGTGAACACTGTCATATTCCGAGCTGGCTTCCTCCAGTGTTTTCTTTTTAATCCATATATATGCTTACATGTCTTTTTATGAAGTTGAAGAGATTTATTATGATATAATCACTTCCTTAGCAGCTTGGGACTACACTGATGAGCAAGCAAGATGGAAATAGGCCATTAGCATTTTAGTCCATAGGAATGTGGATTTTGTAGCACCCCATGAAGTGTGTATTCCCATTTTGTGTAGGAACGACAAAATGTCGTTTGACAGAGTAGAAAATGCTAACCTAAGAGGGAAAAACTATTTGTTTTAAATTTTCAGATGAGTTAAGGTGGTTAGCTCATCCTAAAATAGACCACCTGAGGTGTTTCATTTGAAATTTCCTAAGTAACTGATTTTCTATTGTGCTCTTCTTTAGCTGCTAATCAAATAAAAGTGATTTTTCCAATGTCCTTGATTGATATGTGATGCAGTTCTTCAATGCTTCAAGGATGTTTTCCCTTAAAGAGAAAGGAAAAAGGAGAACAACTTGATAACAGGAGCAAAAGATGTGTGTGTATATGCATGTGTGTGTGTGCACATGTAAGCACACCTGTATGTGTGTGTTCACAAGCACATTCTCTACTTCAGTGAACTCAACAGTATAATCAAATACTGGGGAAATTTTTGCTTGTTATTTCCCTGGTCGTTCAACTTCAAAATATTATTCTGTACAGCTCCCATATTGATCAAAAGGCTGATACTCAAACTGAAACAGGGAAAGTTCATTCAACAAATATTAAGTGCCTACTAAGTGCTAGTTTATTATAGGCACACATGGGCTATATCAGTGACCAATAGCAGACAAAGACTCTGCTCTCATGAGGTTAGATTCTAGTGGAGGGAAAGGTAAAATATTTAAAAATAATAAATAATCGACACCGTATGTTGGAAGAAGGTAAGTGCTATAGAAAAAATGGAAAGTAAAGTATGATAAGGACATCATTTGTTAGTTGGAGTTAAGGCCATTTAAATAGAAAACTCATATTTTAGCAAAAACCCAAAGAGGTTGAAAAAGGGAGACGTACGGATATCTCGAGAAACAGTGGCCCAGGCAGAGAGAACCATCCATGGAAAGGCTCTTCTGCAGAAGCATGTCCAGTGTGTTTGAGGAACAGCAGAGGCCAGTGAAAAGGGAGTGGAGAGTGAGGGGGAGGAGCCACAGGAGAGATACCACAGAGGTAGTGGGGTTGGAGCAGGTCCTGTTTTCTAGGGTCTTGTAGGTCACTTTAAGCCTTGCCTTTTACTCTGAAGGAAATGAGAGCCAGAAGAGTGATCTGCCTAACAAGAGGATTGCTCTGGCTGTGATGTTGAGAATGAACTGTATGTAGCTCAGGGAGGGGGACCAGTTAACAGGCTTTTGCACCAACCCAGACAAGGGATAAAGGCAACTCAGACCAGAGTGATGACAGTGCAGGTGGAGAGAAGTGGTCAGATTCTAACTATATTTTGAATGTCAAGAAACAGAATTGATTCTCTGGTGGAATCGAGGTAGGGCATGTGAGAACAACAGCAATCCAGGGCGCCTCCAAGGTTTTTGGCTGGGCAGTTGGAATGATAAAGTTGCCATCAGCTGAGATAGAGCAGGCTGCAAAAAGGGAAGCTTTCAGGGAAAACAAAGGGTGGAGTTTTATATATGTTGCGTTTGAGATGGCTTCAACATCTGAATAGAGATACTGACCACCTGGAGGCAGCAATTCAGAGGTAAGACTTAATTCATGCTCACCAGCTCAGTTTAGGTAGTGAAATGCAGAGACAGACGGAAGAGTGTTTTAGTTATCTCAGCTGCCAACTCTCAATAAAAATTACACTAAGAAATCGCTTGGGAAAGTTAAGACAGGTTTTTATACCAGGTCTTTCATGTACAATCTGCGATGTCCTTGATCAGTTTCTAACCTCTGCTAAATTCAGTAATCCCATTAATAAGATGGAGTATCTGAAGTCAGAGTCCTAAGAAACGGAGCTTGAGATGGGGAATTTTGTGTGAGCAATTTGTTAAATGTGCTCTCAGAAGAAAGGGAGTGAGAAAGCACAAAACAGTTAGGAGAAGGTGCTAAGAAAGGCCGTGTGGTTTCAGCTAAAGTCAAACTTCTGCCTGATACTATGAACAGCTCTGGAGCTAGAATTACACCGCAGCGTTGGTCCCACCTTGAGACAAGGCAACCAACAGCAACTTTTACATAGGGTCATAATAAATACCACTGTACTCTTGTGTAAAATTTAGAGGAGTATTGTGACTGTCACACAGTAGGCCTTTTGTGAAAGTTTATGAACTTCCCTCACTACAGCTTTATGTAAATTCTAAATATTTGATGGGGTTCTTTCTTTCTCTCTTCATCAATGAATGATTTGCCGGATTGAATTCTAATTACATACAGTTCTATTGCCATTCCCTTCCATTAGAATTTCATTATAGAGATAATTATCCACATATATTAAAACACAGCCCATCTCTTCAGTAATAAAGCTACAGGTATATTACTCTTTAACAGGCATGGCAAAACTAAAGCTGGCAAAACTAAGGCTCTCCACCAGTGCTGAGCAAAACACTTTCATTTCAGAATCAAGTATGTCAGGCCTCTGAGCCCAAGCTAAGCCATCATATCCCCTGTGATCTGCACATACACATCCAGATGGCCGGTTCCTGCCTTAACTGATGACATTCCACCACAAAAGAAGTGAAAATGGCCTGTTCCTACCTTAACTGATGACATTGTCTTGTGAAATTCCTTCTCCTGGCTCATCGTGGCTCAAAATCTCCCCTACTGAGCACCTTGTGACCCCCCACTCTGCCCGCCAGAGAACACCCCTCCTTTGACTGTAATTTTCCTTTATCTACCCAAATCCTATAAAATGGCCCCACCCTTATCTCCCTTCGCTGACTCACTTTTCGGATTCAGCCCACCTGCACCCAGGTGATTAAAAGCTTTATTGCTCACACAAAGCCTGTTTGGTGGTCTCTTCACACAGATGCGCACGAAAAAGTATCTGCTGCATATCAAAAATATTTTGTTTTCCTATGGGAATCCTTCCTCTCAGTTAAAAAAAAAAAAAGGAAAACACAGGTAAAGAAAAATGGAGGAAGGGATTCTAAAACCATTTAATGTTTATTGCTAATCTAGAAACCCAAGCATTTGTCCATTATATCAGAAAAGGACTCAATGGGACTTGCTCACAGTCAAGAAATAATTTGACAAGTAGAATCAGCCTTGATTTGTAAAATGTCATAATGCTGTAGATCAGTGTACTTTGCCTCTTGTCCATTTGCTGGGGAAACAGGAGAATGTTGTGTGTTCCGGTTACCTGAGCATGAGTGCATATCAGGAACACTATTTTTCTGCGCCAATCTTTGTTGTCAAAAATTATTTTAGGCTGGGCGCTGTGGCTCACACCTGTAATGCCAGCACTTGGGGAGGCCAAGTTAGATGGATTGCCTGAACTCAGGAGTTCGAGACCAGCTTGGGCAAAATGGTGAAACCATGTCTCTGCCAAAAATGCAAAAAATTAACTTGGGTGTGGTGGCACACACCTGTGTGTACTCAGGAGTCTGAGGTGGGAGGTGGGAGGAATACTTGAGCCTGGGAGACAGAGGTTGCAGTGAGCCAAGATCATGCCACTGCACTCCAACCTGGTTGACAGAGTCAGACCTTGTGTCAAAAAAATATATAATAATCATTCTAAAGTCACCCTAAAGTGTGTGTCTTTGTATATCTGCAGATGGACACTTAAAATACTCATACTCTCAGCCCCAAGGTGATCCTTGGTGGAGTGTGAGCCAAGCACAGCCCCAACATCCAGTCACCTCCAGCCTCATCCGTTCACCCTGAGGGCCACAGAGATACCATTGTTTTTGCTGTGAGCCAAAGCAGCTCAAAGGAAGGAAGCACCGAGCAAACAATCTAAGTGAAGGAGATGTAAGAGACTGGGTTGAATGTGTCTTGACCCAGTGTCTTACGTTGGTTTCCTCATCTGTAAAAATGTAAAAGCATCTACTTCTAAAATATACCCCAACAAAAAGAAGAAATGGATGCTTTGTGGCCAAAATGAGACCAAAAACCCCCCAGAATATCCTGGGTAAGAGGATGAGGGATTGCTCATGTACCCCAGTGTTATTCATTGCTATGTTTTTCCTGTGATTAAGCAGAAACCAGCTCCTGAAAAGCATTGCTGAAACAACTACAACTGGAAAATTTCCTAAGGAAATCTGATAGACCAGCCTGAAGCCAGCAGACAACAACCTTGTGGTCATCCACAGCTGTAATTAGACAGAGGACCAGTTTTATAAGCACTCATTATTGATGAATGGCTGCAGACCATAAGCCAATTTGAGCCCCTTCGCGGAGACTGCATACAAATTGTCTTTGTGCCCTGTAGTTCGCCTTTTGACATAAAGAGCTGAATTCCACCTCATTTTGATACTAAAACCCCACCCCAAAGTGAACACAGGGTGTATGTAACATATATGTTTACCCAGTGAGCAAGTAAGTGCCTGACTTCCCCAGTGAATATTCATAGAATTTCTGCAACACTGCTCAATATGTATGTAAAACTGAACTGTAAGTGAAACTGAGGAGTTAATTTGATCAGGTCTGTGTGGCCTATTTGCTTGTGGTTGCTTGCTTTTTAATACCCTTTTAAAATTCCTTTTTCCATGAAGCTGAAGGTCGCAGTAGCTGAAGGCCTTCCTGCTGAACACAGCAACTTAACCTTCACTGGCTACGTCATAGATAACATGTATAGGTCACTCGTTTTTTAAATGAGTGACAAGTGGTACTTGTCACTTCAATTGTTATTTAGGAACTTGGGCCAGCTCCTGTCCAGTTCATTTTTTTTTTTTTTTTTTTTTTTTTTTTTTGAGATGGAGTCTCGCTCTGTCACCCAGGCTGGAGTGCAGTGGCGCAATCTCGGCTCACTGCAAGCTCCGCCTCCCGGGTTCCCGCCATTCTCCCGCCTCAGCCTCTCCGAGTAGCTGGGACTACAGGCGCCCGCCACCACGCCCGGCTAATTTTTTTTTTTTGTATTTTTTATTTTTTTAGTAGAGACGGGGTTTCACCATGGTCTCGATCTCCTGACCTCGCGATCCGCCCACCTCAGCCTCCCAAAGTGCTGGGATTACAAGCGTGAGCCACCGCGCCCGGCCAGTCAGCTCCTGTCCAGTTCAAACCAGCTGAGGCCATAGATCCTTCAACCGGGCCTGCACAAGTGCCTGAAAGGTGGCCTTTTGACATGAGAGGGCCAAAAGCTCCACCCTCAGATCATGCTAACTTCTCCATTTTCTATATGCACGTCCTGTGAAATGCCGTGAACCTCGACTACACTTGCGAAAAACAAACCTGTTATTTCATTTTTCCCCCGCCAATCACTTTCCCCATGCCTTAGGCCTCCACACTTCGCTAACCCATAAATATCTCTGAGTCTTACCTTCAGAGAGGCGGATTTTTGAGAGCTGTTCTCCCACCTCCTTTCTCAGCAGTCTTGTGAATAAATCTTCTTTCTGTTACAAAACTTATGTCACAGTAATTGATTTACCGTGCACCAGCAGGACAGACCTGAACCTGGCTGGTAACATAAGGCAGATACAGCAGCTCCCCCTCCCCCTTCTGAGCCCTTTTGGACTTCCCTGAAAGCAGTGTTTCCCCATAATAGGATTGTTTCCCCCTCTGAAAATAAAGTCTTCTAAATCAGCCGGGCGTGGTGGCGGCGCCTGTGGTCCCAGCTACTCGGAGAGGCTGAGGCAGGAGAATGGCGGGAACCCGGGAGGCGGAGCTTGCAGTGAGCCGAGATTGCGCCACTGCACTCCAGCCTGGGTGACAGAGGGAGACTCCGTCTCAAAAAAATAAAAATAAAAAAAATAAAGTCTTCTCCTTTCCTTGCTCCATGATTCTCATGGTCTTCAGTTAACACTATCCAGGACATTGCTGTGAGAACTAAATCAGTTACTACATACAAATCACTTAGAATGGTCATATATAAGTGTGATGATACTGTGACATATATACAGTTGGCCCCCCGTATCTGTGGGTTCCACACTCATGGATTCAAACAGCCCTGGATAGAAAATATTCCAAAAAAATGGATGATTGCATCTGTGCTGAACACGTACAGACTTTGTTTCTCGTCATCATTCTTTCAACAACACGGTATAACAACTATACATAGCACTTGTATTAGGTATTATACATAATCTAGAGATGATTTCAAGTATACAAGAGGATGTGCCTAAGTTATATGCAAATACCATGCCATTTTATATTAGACTCATGAGCATCTGTGGATTTTGGTATGAAGGAGGGTATCCTAGAAGCAATTCCCCATGGATACAGAGAGAGTTAGAGACAACTGTATTTGCTCTTCATCCTAGTTTTCTGAAACATAGCTTCCAAAATCCTCAGAATCTCCAGAACAATGAATGTCTTTTTATATGCTAATGAGATGACTGGGGACAGTGGTCCCCAGAGAGCCTTAGGATGGGGGTTGGTCACCAGAAAGACCAAGTCAGGACCAAGGCTGCCACACCCTCCAGTCTTGGGGAAGCGGAGAAGGGCTGAAGGTTAAGCTGATCACCAATGGCCAATGATTTAATTAATATGCCTACATAATGACACTTCCATTCAAAAAACCAGCAAGACTGGGTTTTGGGGCCTTCCAGACAGCTGAACATGTGGAGGTCCAGGAGGGTGACACCCCCAGAGAGTGCATGGAAGCTTCATGCCCCTTCCCACCTTCTCTGCCCTGTGCATCTCTTCATCTGTATCCTTTGTAATATCCTTTGTAATAATCTGGTAAATGTAAGTAAGTGTTCTATGAGCCATCCTAGCATATTAATACAACTGGGAGGGTCATGGGAACCCTAACTTACATCCAGTTGGTCAGAAGTTCTGGAAACTGGGAATTGCAACTGATGTCTGAAGTGGGAGGCAGTCTTGTGGGACTCAGCCCTTAACCTATGGGATCTGACACGACTTCCAGGTAGAGAGCGTCAGAATTGAATTGAATCAGAGGAGATTCAGCTGACATCTGCTGCAGAAAAGAATTGCTTGCTTGGTGCGTAGGGAGAAACCCTCATACATTTGGTCATAGAAGTGTTCTGTGTTGTGTTGTGAAAGTTTAGGAGAAACTGAGTTTGTTTTTTCCTATATCCTTGGAATAAGAATTCAGTATTATTCTTACCAAGTAAGAATTACAACAAACTTCTTAGCACGTAATAGGAATTTTATATGGGATCTGTTGTAAAAATGATTAACCCCCAGATTAAATATTTGATGAAAGAAGATCCATATAGAAGAATAAGAAGAAATGAGACGGCACACTACTATTGCATACTTCATACTCAATACCACGTTCAATATCTTGGTTATTTTTTTAGAGATAGGGTCTTTCTATGTTGCCCAGGTTGGAGTGCAGTGACTATTCACAGATGAGATCATTGCACTCTACAGCCTTGAATGTATGGCCTCAAGTGAGCCTCCTGAGTAGCTGGGATGCTCACCACTATATTTAATATTTTAAACAGCACTGGGAGGGAGATGTTGTGGTTTCCATTTTACAGATGTAGAAATTGAAGCTTTCTACATGACAATGAAGAGAGATGACTTCATACGTCTTCATACCTCTCACAAAACAGATCTCTGTACTTGGCTGGAAATATGCTCCACATCATGTAAATATAACACTGTACGTTTCAGATCACTGACTATCTTGGTTTTGTAGGGACTGAGGGAAAACCTACCTTTGGCCTGCTGTAGTTTCACTGAAAAACCAATTGACAAAAGGCAGATTAATAGGCAAAAATGCATACAAATTTATTATTAATATGCACAAGAGTCTCATAAAATATGAGATCTCAAGGAAATGGCTAGATGGTTGATGGTTTTACACAATCTTGAGGTTACAGAGAGAATGAGGACTCAGAGCATGGCCAGAAACAGGTTACGGTGGTAAATTCAGTTATGGTGGTGAGACAAGTTACAGGAGGAAGAGAAGAGGAGGCCTGGCTAGCGAAGGGGGCCTTGTTACATAGAGGAAACCTCACAGGCAGTAGCCTTCAGAGAGAATAGATGGCAAATGTTTCTTTTAGACCTTTAAAGATGTCAGACACTCAGTTAACCTTTCCTAGATCTGGACAAGGAAGAGCCTCAGAGAAAGCCATGCCGCATCAATGCAGATTTGCTCTACAGATGCAAATCTTCCCCATAAAGATAGCTTTTCAGCTAATCTTGTGTTTCCAGCCCTCTGAGAGGCAATCTTAAAATATGTCAAAGCAGAATATTTTGGGGTGAAATATTTTGGTTTCCCTCAGTCCTCTTTTCACAAATTTTGGGAATTTACTGGCCACCCTTATCAACTGTACTTTGGCCATGACTTAAGGTGTTCTTGGAATAACCTGTTGGCTCCCCATTAACCTTGTGGACAAGGGAAGGGTCAATTCCTGGAGAATGGCTACAGGGCAGACCAAACCAAAGGTATTCATACTCTAGGAGAGCATATTCTTAACCAGTCTTACATAATAAAGATGGTCAGTGATTACAGGATTCTTGCCTTCATTCAGCCGCTCAACAAACTTTTGAAAGTTGGGAGTGTGCAAGGTCCTTATGACAGGTATTTTACCTCAAGAAAAACAAAAAACAATATTGACTGAAGGATACTGAAAAGTTCCCAATATTGAAGCTTTAAAAGAACAGGCTTCAAGAATGCAGTGAACCTCAGCTTCAATACATATCCTCCTTACATGGACCTGCTAGATTGAATTTTCGAAAGAAAGAGTCTCATTGTCGCAGCCTGAGTTTTATTCTGGTTCCCTGACCCATGGTTTGGGTTAAGGGTAGAGGAGCATGCCAAAGGGTGAGCAAAGAGCTATTATCAGGGAAAGAAAAGGGGAAGAGATGCTGTGTTTAGGTATCATTTGAAACACCGCTGTTCATACTAGAATACAAGCCGATAAAATGTTATTTATCTTCAAGAAGGTTTTAGACTGACAGAAAGGAAACATGCATACAACATATAGATGTAAAATATTCATCATTGCAAAAGAAACTCCAATTCTCCACCCTTCTGTGAACCACGTTAATTGTAATGTGGTTTTGCAATTCCTCCCACTAAAAAGTGGAACCCATACCTTACTCCTTGCACCTGGTCTGCCTTGTGATTTACTTCAACTAATAGAAGGTGGAAGTTTCAAGCCCAGGCCTCCAGCAGCTTTGCACACTTAGGCTATCTATCAGAAGCCTGCCCAGCTGTCATGTGAGCAAGCTTAGCCTAACCTATTAGACCACAGAGACCACATGGAAGGCAGCCCACTTGTCTCCTGACTATTCTAAACCACCTAAAACCTGCAAAGTCCCAAACATGTGAGACAGCCCCAAATAAGGAGGAGAACCAGCTCCCAATCTGCAGCTGACATCAAACACATCTGCAAGCCCAGATGAGAGAGAACCACCTAGCCGATCTATAGTGTCATGACCAATGATTCATTCTTATTATTTTAAGCCACTGAGTTTTGGGCTGTTTGTTATGCTGTGGTAGCTAATTGATACAGTATGTTTATGTAGTTGAAATCCAAGAGGGTATTAGATGGCAATTTGAAAAGGGCTGAATTAAATTTTACAGGAATTCAGAGAAAGAGTTGGCTTCTTGGTTAGAAAAACAGGAATAAACATTACCTTCCTCATCCTCCTCTCATAAATGAATGAAATTTCAACTTAGCTTTGAAGGTTAAGTGGAATTTCCTTAGGTAAAAATAAAAAGGGAGCATAACATCTTTATTTATTTATTATTTATTTATTTATTTTTTAATATGGAGTCTTGCTTTGTCGCCCAGGCTGGAGTGCAGTGGCATGATCTCTGCTCACTGCAAGCTCCGCCTCCCAGGTTCACGCCATTCTCCTGCCTCAGCCTCCTGAGTAGCTGGGACTACAGGCGCCCGCCACCACGCCCGGCTAATTTTTTGTAATTTTAGTAGAGTCGGGGTTTCACCGTGTTATCCAGGATGGTCTCGATCTCCTGACCTTGTGATCCGCCCACCTCGGCCTCCCAAAGTGCTGGGATTACAGGCTTGAGCCACCGCGCCAGGCCAACATCTTTATTTTTAATGAATATTTCTTCATTTGAAGTTTGCAATGACTTTCTTATGTATTTGATATGTTAAAGATGGATTACCTTCCTCTGTGACTGAGAAGAAATTATATAGATACATAAGTTTCTCCCTCTCACATGCCAGTGATCAAGACCAGAGTTACAGTTTTGGAAAGACAATTACATTTGCAGTGAACAGAATACCAGTCTACAGCAAACATGTACAATCAATCACCCCAGCACCTGTTGGATGAAAACACACATATTTTATTCATAAAGGTCAACCAATTAGCAAAACTGAATTTTTGCACACAAAAATGTAAAAGCCAATTATTCTAAGTGGTAGAAGGCTAATTGTTATGTATTTAACATATTGAGTTATCGGAAGGAAGGAAGGAAGGAAGGAAGGAAGGAAGGAAGGAAGGAAGGACCGACCCGACCCAAAAGTATCTGAGACAGTAACTTTCAATTAATTTAGAAAGTTTATTTTGCCAAAGTTAAGAATGCACCAGTAACATACCTCAGGAGGTCCTGACAACATGTACCCAAGTTGGTTGGGGTTTAGTTTGCTTTGATACATTTTAGGGAGATTTCATGCATCAATTAACACATGTAAGAGATACAACAGTTCAATCTGGAAAGGTGGGACAACGCGAAGTGGGAGCTTCCAGGTCATAGGTAGATTTAAAGATTTTCTGATTAGCAATTGGTTGAAAAAGTTAAGTTATTATCTAAAGATCTGGAATAAATAGAAAGGAATGTCTGGTTTATGAAGAAGGCGTTGTGGAGACCAAAGTTTTATCATGCAGGTGAAGCCTCCAGGTGGCAGGCTTCAGAGAGAATAGATTGTAAATGTTTCTTATCAGACTTAAGGTCTGTATTCATGTTAATGCTTGTCGGCTTTTCCTGAATTCCAAAAGGGAGGAGGGTATAATGTGACCCATCCAACGTCCCCTTCCCGTCATGGCCTGAACTAGTTTTTCAGGTTAACTTTGCAATGCTCTTGGCTGAGTGAAGGGGTCTGTTCAGATGGTTGGGTGGCTTAGAATTTTATTTTTCGTTTCTGGAAAGAAGGAAGGAGGGAAGGGAGGGAGGGAGGGAGCTAGGGAGGGAGGGAGGGAAAGAAAGCTTTAGAGTATTGGTAATCTCCAGCAGGGTCACAATGATGATCACCTTTACTGGTCCGTGATCAATTATTAAAGCTCTAATTCTAATAATATTGTGAAATAATGAACTATAGGATAAGAATGTTTTTCAAACAAAACACATAGAAATGAAAGTAATTACTGGTATAAGAAACATGATAGAATTAAATAAAGGAGAAAATTCTGGAGTGCAATTACAATAAAATAAGCAAATGAACAGGTAAACTCCCTTTCCATTTTTCCCAGATGCAATCACATTCTCCTCATAGAATTAGAACCACCCGCACACACACACACACACACACACACACACACACACACCCCTCCTCAAATTGGCAGCAAGAAGTTATATCAGAGCAATGTTTAAAAGCACTATGTTCTTACATTAAAAAGAAACCAGAGGATTTCTTCTCAAACTCATATTCAAAATTATAATGATCTTAACTTCACAAGATGCAGTTCTGACTGAGTCACTCCACTGATTTAAAATCATCAGTGGTTTCCTGTTATTTACAGAATTAAAATTAAAGTCTTAGGTCAGCCTCCCTAAAAGCAGAGTGTGAGACAGGGATTCTCGTGCATGTGATTTAGTGCGGCATGCTCTCAGATGAGAGGGATTGAGGGAAGCAGGAAGAACAGGTAGAAGAGGCCAAGCTACGGTGTGTAATCAGCTGAAGTCTAGGCTCTGCCTCATCCCCTGAGAAGCTACAGAGTATAAACAGCACAGGCCTCATCTTGAAGCATACCACAGGCTTTCATCTCCTCCAGATCAGTCAGCTACTGGTTGCAGATTACCCCAAGAGGTGAGGGCTCTATCCTCTCAGGCAGTTCTGGGTGAATTGGCTCCTACAGACCAAGGGGAATTCTCTGGAGAAGGAGGAAGCCATGAGCCAACTCTCAGGGCAGCTGGAGGGAGAACACACTGGCCAGGCAAAGGGGACCTGGGTGGGCACCAGCAGCATCTTCTACAGTTTTATAATCCAGCCCGAAATATCTGGCTGTCCCTCACTCCTGCTCTTCTTTCCAAGTGAGACACAGTAGGAGCAAGGCTTGGCTTCAGCTCACCCCCCAACTGGAGCATTTTTTTTACACATTTCCACTGGTCACAAAACCCACACCACTACTTCACTGACGCCACAGCCATTAACAGTCATGCAAAGAAAATAGCCATTCTATATTGTTCTTCTGTACTTGCATAATGTTTAACCATGTGTTTTACTTGAAGAATTCCAGAAACTAGTCTTAAGACATCCAAAATTGAACAAAGGTTGTGGAGTGTCCCACCTTGAGAAGGAATTCTGAACAACTGATTTATAGCCTTGTTGCTGCAGGCAAGACCACCATGTGGCCCATCACTAAAGATAACCATCGCAACCAGATATGCTTTGCCCAGCCCAGTCTGCATACCTAATCTCTGATGTCAATTCCTGTGCTTTGCCTAATAAAAAAAATCCCTACGTACTGAGTCTTTTCAGGGAGACAGCCTGAAAATCCTTGTGTCTCTGCTGTCTGCCTTGTCCCACAAGAGAGACCTATCTGGGAAATCTACTTGATGCCCCGTGTTAATTTCCATTACATGAGGAGCGTAAGACCCTGTGGTCTGTAACACAAGCCCTCTATCAATGGTCAGTGGTCAGTGAACAGCACACACACTTTCACAGTGCTGACTTTGCAGAGTCTGTTCCCTCAGGCTGGACTCCCCATTCCTCTTTTTCATTGAAAGCTCTACTTTATTCTCTACAACCAGGCCCAATTATTGCCCTCTCACTCAAGTCTCCTTTGATCCCTGGAAAGGATCAATTACTCATTTTTTTTCTATGGTTTCAAGGCCTTTTATGTAATCCACTCTTATGGTACAGACATCATTTTAGATATGTTAAATGAGTTGACTTCCTGACTAGATTATTAGTTCCATGAGGACAGGGATTACATGTGGCTTTTTTTTCCCTATCCCTAGCATTTACAACAGTGCCTGGAGTACAGGAGATGCCCTGTGACTGATTGATGAATAAATCGATGCCTACATGAGAATAATGTTCTTCTTTGTGGAAGAACAAAGTAATTCATTCAGATTCTGCTTTCTATTTAAACTAAAGAATCCTGCTGAGCTGTGTCCCTGAAATAGCCCGTGTAAGCACCCTGTTTACGCATAACCTGGGAGGCTTTTAGCTAAAATATGTATTGTCCCTGTCAGTGGCATAGGGCATGCACACAATTAAAGAGTACAATAAAAGGTCCTTGTTCAAGCAAATGCTGATTCAATTATTGGGGCTCCCTGGCATTAGCCACTGGATTCAATTATCTCCAAGAGCAAAAGCTGGAAATCAAGGGGTTAAAAGAAGGCACTGACTTTTAAGCATAGAGATCAGACTCACCTTGACCTCTCATCTTTTTGGATGTAGTGATCACATAGAACGTGATGATCCTCTCATCATCTTTCAGACCAGCTCTCTCCAGTTATGCCCCTCCCATCCATCGTAAAAGAGACCTAAAATTTCTGATAACTTTTATCGAAATATAATTTACATACCAAGAGTGTAAGAATTATAACGGATTTATAAGTAAATTATAGATTCATTTTTTTAAGTGAGCACATCCATATAACTAACATCCTTATCAATAAGTAGAACATTAAGCAGCCCAGGAACTTGCTTTATTTCCTTCCTGTCACTTCCCTCCCAAGCGCTACCAGAATCTAGTGTCTAACATCGTTCAGCAGATTAGGGAATAAGGAGACTCATACAAGGGTGATTTTTTTTCTTCTTAGAACTTGTATTATTTTAAATTGACAAATCATAACTGTATACATTTATGGAGTTCAATGTGATGTTTTGACAAATGTTTACAATAATGTGATTCATTCAAGCTAATTAACATATCTATTGTCTCACGACATTTTTTTAGGTGACACATTTGAAATTTACTCTCTTGGTTATTTTGAAATTTATAATACATTATTATTGATTATACTCAAACAAAACCCCCAAAACATAACAAAATGTTGAGACTCCTAAATCTAATAAGGTATGGAGGATGCAACAGAAGGCTTCTCCCAGGTGGACAAGCCACCTAGCAATCCTGTGAGGTGTCATGGCCACACGTGGTAATATCTTTACCAGATGACGGATGCCTGCTTTTTTTGTTTACACTGTGATGTGAATGTATGTATGTGTGTGTGTGTGTGTGTGTGTGTGTGTGTGTGTGTTCTCACCATATATTAAGAGAACAGATATTTTTATTATCTGTGTTTTTATTTGAAAACCACTTGGCAAAGCGACATATGGGGAAATGCGGCTCTATCTTTCAAAAGCAAATTTCCATTTTTACACATAGAAAAGAGATTTTGTATGTGTGTGTGTGATTTGGTTTTCAATGGGAGCTCTCCAAGGCCCCTTTCTTATTTTAAGTTTTAAAATGCTATGATTCTACATCTCATCAAATATAATAGAAAAGTTCAAGTTTAATATATCTTACAAAAATTGCCTTCCTGTAGATTATGCCCTTCAGCTATCATTTTAACTTGTAATTTACAATTCTGAAATTCTCCCATAAAAGAAGATGCTTTCTTTAGTCAAAATAGAAGTAACTTAATTTTTATTGTCTGGCTAAATTGATCCACTTTTCTTTTGTTTGATGGACTTGTCATAAAATTATAGAGGTGCACTGTTTTCTAAGGAAATGAATACATTCTTTGGGTCTCAGTGAGTGACTCTAAAATGCACTTATAGTAAAATAGCTATAATTCTGTTATAGTTTTATTCTTGAATCCAGTTTTTAAGGGATAATAAGTATTAATTAGTTCCAGTGGCCTTCAGTGCAACTAAACATATATTTTGGAGTGTGTAATAAGTGTGATACACTGGAGACACTGAGATAAGGTAAGAAGGCATAGGGTCACTTCCCTTAAAGAGTTCACAGAGGAGCAGGGTTAGGGAAAATAAGGGGTCTGGTGGAACCGTCTTATGATAGATTAAATGAGTACTTTGGAGATTGCCTAAGTTGCTTGCTGCATGCCTGTTAACTTAGTTCAATATCAGTGCTCGAAAACTACATTGAAAGAGTGGATGGCCTAGTGGTAGATACCTGGGGACAATTTTATTTCATCCACATCTTTAATGAGTTCTAGAAAACTTGGAAACCGTGTGCCTTTCATCTGCACTTTTCTCAGATCGCCTCTCCTTCCTGGATGGATGTGAAAGTCATATGGAATTAAAAGGCCAAAACTCTTCCTGTGATATTGCAAAGTCCTTGTAAAAATACTTTTAAGTGGTATTTAAATGGCAACTTTAAAGGTAACAAAACTATGTATGATTGAAAGAAAAGTAAGACAGATAGAAAACAGATAGGTCAATGTCAATCATGTGCAAAAACATTAAATGGAGAAGAGAAAGGCACTTAAACACAGTTCACATTATTCATTTTAAAATTCATCCAAGAGTAGTTACAACAGCTTGGGAATGTCTGTGGTTACTCTCTTGAAACAATATCTTGAAAATTGAAACTTATCTTGAAACAATATCTACTGATACACAGTGGACTGAAGGACAATGACAAAATACCATAAGGCACACAAAATAGCCACACCCAAATCTCAGAATTATTGCTATGTACCCATATGAATGTCCTCAGGCTGCCATAACAAAATACCACAGACCAGATTAAACACTGACATTTATTTTCTCACAGTCTGGAGGCTGGAAGTCCAAGTTCAAGGTGCCAGTACAGTTGGTTTTTGGTAAGCGCTATTTTCCTGCCTTGCAAAGAGCCATCTTCCCATTGTGTCCTTATATGGTCTTATCTCTGTGCATGTGCAGAGAGAGGAGGAGAGAGAGAGAACGCTGACATTTCTTCTTTTATTTATTCGGACGCCAGTCCTATTGGATTAGGGCATCACCTTTATCACCTCATTTAACCTTAATTAGCTCCTTACAGGGCCTATTTCCAAATACGTCCCATTGTGGGTTAGGACTTCAACATATGAATTTACGGAAGACAGAACTCAGTCTATTAACAGTAGGCCTTACTATCATTCTCAGTACTAAAGTTCTAACATCTTAGAAAATCAACTTCATAAATTAGCTAAGGTGTCTGGGCCCAGATCCTTGAGAAAGAAAATTTTCAATAAAAATTATTAATCCAAAAAATTAGCCCCTCTCATGTATCAGCATGATCTTGATTGGAATGGGAACATCCTGCTGGCTAATTTGTTGAGCAATTCTGCACTTATTCTATCTGGCAGGAATTGGTTTAATTTATATTTAAACATAATTGGCCTCCGCTGCCTTCTCCTCCTGCTTCTCTTCCTCCTCTTCGTCCTCCTCTTTCTTCTTCATCAAATCCACAAGTTTCACCCAAATTGTTTCAACACTAACCATCTTTTCACTGGAACAATTCCAGCTTCAACAATGCTTTTCTCTCTAAAATGAAGCCTCACATAGGCAATTATCAGCATTTCAGGTTTTGAAAGTGACTTTCTTTCCCCAACTTGGGTAAATGAACAGGAAGCAGTTGTCACTTCAGCTACCATACTGTAAATTATTACATAAATAGCCTTATGAGTCAAGTTTCTTTTGCACTCTTTGTGCCCTTTGCCTGCAGGCATTTTTTTTTCCATTCTCCCAGGTTGCCCGTTGTGATTGTGTAGGACCCATTAACATGTTAACAGTAAAAATGCCTTTTATCATTTATTAATATTTGCCTTTTTCTTTGAAGTTTGTTGTTGTTGCTGTATTGGCCTCTTCTACTTACTCAAAATTAGTATTCAGACATTTTGAAGGTGTAATTAAGAAATATGCTTCTACAGATGGCATGAGACAGGGTGAACTGAAATGAGAATTACATTTTGGATGAAGAGGATCTGAGTTTCAATTTTGATTCTGTCAAATACTATGTGTGTGTTCTTGGAAAAGTTGCTCCACCTTTTTTGCCTTACTTTTTAATCTATTAAATGGAGAGAGTGAAAACAACCTCAAAGAATTGCTTTAAGCACTATAGACAAGAATATATTGCATTGCTGGGCATGGAGGGGGTGCTTAATAAATGGAGACTATCACGATGTCTTCAATCCTCATTAGTTTACAGACATTAAAGCAATCATATTCACTGTAATTTTCCTGATTGGAGCATAACACCAAGGGGGCAAATGTAGGCCCTCAAATCCCTTCCTTAAGCTTCACACAACTATTTCCAGGATTCCTAAGGGGTAGGTCTCAAACTCACACACCACTGCTTTTGGTTTTTGATAATCCTCCTAGTTGAGGGTCTCTACCTGAGAGCAGCTGTTGCCTTGTTCATTGCAATTCAGTGCCAACTCTGCTGGGGGAATGTCAAAGATGAACAACACAGGGCTCTAGTTAAAGTGGTAAAGACAGATTTTAATCAATAAGAAGAGTTGCAATAGAGAAAAGAGTGCAGCATGTACTGAACTCAACTTCCATTTGTTCAGATGTGAATGCATGTTTTAAAGAGAGAATAAGGGAATACGGAGGGGGGCGGGGAATGGTGGTGGAGGGGAGTAGTAGAGTCAGAGAAGTGAAAAATTACAAAGGGTTAGTCAGTTTAAATGCCTTAGGCCAGCTGTCTCTACCAGCTGGCAATTAATCAAAGTTAGGATTCTATCCTCCCACTGAGACTGGAAGTCAGAGGCCCTATCCTCAGGTGTTGGCCACAACAAACGGTGAATCTTTTTTGGCAGCCTTGAGTTTTCTCAGGCAGTCACTTTAAAGAGGGGTAGGGTCATTTAGGGATGTGGCCTTAGCTGTTAGAGACTGTGCTAGTGTTTGCCCAAATTTATAAGCCAAGGTTAGACCTAGTTGAGAGGAGGGCTCAAAAGAGCCTGGCTGGAGTTTGGTAAAGGAATCTTTGTTTGGGTCATCCTCCTTGAGCTTCCAAGACTTCAAATCCTGGAGCCACTCAGCATTCCCTGGAGCCTCCGCAGCCTGCAGATGGAGGCCATGCTCTGTTCCCAAACCTGGGCCCCTGAACACCTGTGCAGGGCATCTGAGTCAAAAGAATGCCTTGGCCTGCCCCTTCTCTCTTGGCATCCTTGTAAAAAGCCACTTTTTTGCTTCTCTCCAATAAAAAATGAAATAAAAATCCATCATGAAAATTGGCATCTGGCAGCGTGGCTCCTGATTTTGTCAAACTTGCCTCTTCATGTCCTGAAAGGGGCTGGGCGGAGACCAAACTACACTGGTCGCGGTCAAGAGATCTTTATTGGAGGTATCGAGTGGTGGAGGTATCGAGAGATCTTTATTGGAGGTACCGAGCGGCACCACGCAAGGAGAGGGAAGGGAAGAGAGAGAGGGCTGCTGGTGTGCTGGGTTATATATCCCTTGGGCCTACGTGGATTGGGCTAGGGGCGGGCCCAAGGGAAGGCGGGAGGTGCTTCTTTCTGATTGGCCCTCCTTTGGCGGGTTCAGACAGTGCCCGGTCAAGGAGGGGAGAAGAACCCGGAACTGGCCCCATCTTAAGGTACGGCGCCATTTTAAGGTACCCCATGTTACCTAACATGTCCAAATGCCAGTTTCAGCCTAAAGTGGGTCTTCCATTTCATTGATAAATATAGGCACCTGGCCTTCTCTTATTTAATCTTTAAGACTACTAGATCTATCCCCCAGAGATTTTAGGTCAATTTGTCATAGATTATCAAGAGCTGCTGTTATTTTAGGTAATTTTTATTCTTTGAAAAATTAGAATATTCTCTTTCTACATTCTGCTCTGGGACATGGATAGCCACCTCCCACAAGAGTCTCTCCCCACAGGATTCACTAGTCTGGTTCACACTTCTCTATTCTATGTAGACTGGGGGTTGTTTTCCAATTAGAAGATGTAGGTAAAATGTCATTGTCAGGAGGCTCCCAATTTCCTCCTATGTATCTCACTTAGAATCAGAATATGCTCTCACTGGCAGCTTGACTATGAACAGCCACAGTCCCCAGAAGTACAGCTTACAAACTAAAATGGAAAGGATATTTTTTCTACTCAATTAGGTTTTTAAGGGTAAAATAACTTTTTTTTTTTTTTACTTAGAAATGTTACATTGAAGAAGGAACAGACCCTAAGTATGAGTTAATACCTTGGTTATTACGCTGTTTGTCTCCATTCACTGTTTAGAACTAGACCTCCTTTTATCCCCAGGTTTGAGTAGAATCTATTCGTCTGCAGCATGCTACTTTAGAGTTTAAAGCCCTCTGCACGGCTGTAGTTACTGTGTTAAATCTGTGAAAATACATTTTAAATGCTTTTCTCAACTATCAATGGTTTCATAGCATTGTAGCTTCAAATAGTCTATTCACTGTGCTCCAAATGGAAGCAGAAGAGAGAAGCCACTCTTGGGGAGGATAAAAGAAAAGGATAATAATAGCTAACACTCATAACTTATATGCTTATCATATTTACCTATATATGCCCAAAACTTTTCTAAGCACTTTATATTCATTAAGCCATTTATTAAGTAAACTAAGCACAAGGATTAGCAGCATGAGTATTTTACTCTGAGATACGCGAGTTTAGATTTTCTAGCTAAAACTGTGGAATGAGGACCTTGGCAAACCCTCTTCCCTATAAAATAATAAAAATACAAGCAAAAAAAAAAATCACATATAATCATTTCTTTTTTTTTTTTTTTGAGACGGAGTCTCGCTCTGTCACCCAGGCTGGAGTGCAGTGGCGCAATCTCGGCTCACTGCAAGCTCCGCCTCCCGGGTTCATGCCATTCTCCTGCCTCAGCCTCCCGAGTAGCTGGGACTACAGGCGCCCGCCAACACGCCCGGCTAATTTTTTTGTATTTTTAGTAGAGACGGGGTTTCACCGTGTTAGCCAGGATGGTCTCGATCTCCTGACCTCGTGATCCGCCCGCCTCGGCCTCCCAAAGTGCTGGGACTACAGGCTTGAGCCACCGCGCCCGGCCAATCATTTCTTTAAAACAGTGAGTCTGTGTCATTTTCAGTTAGGACAATTCCCATCCCACCTCCATTCCCAGCTCAGTGGCCAGGTGACTATAAAATGCCTGCAGCCTGGCAGCCTACAGAGAAAACTGACCTCTTTGGAGCTCCATTAAAAGCTGCATCTCCAGAGGATAGTCAATATGTTGATCAAATTAGCTGCTGCTCTCCAGTAAATCCCCATTCTAAGGCAGGTTGTTTTTTCTATTTGATTTGTCTTGAATCTCAGATCAGATGAAAAAAAAAAGTATTATCCTGAGGGCATGAATGAAAACAATGGCATCTACTGGTAACACTGTCACCTAACAGCTGCCTAAGGCTGTAATTTCATTGGGGGCAAACAGAACCCTGGACAAAAATGTAAAAGGATGAGTTAGAGAACTAGATGACCACAGGGAACTTTTTGAAAAGCTCTGACATGTTTCTGAGACGCTAGAAGGGCTGTGCGCATGTGCAGGGTTATGCACGTAAGTAGGGCGTGCCCGAGAAAGACCTGGGAAAGGTGAAAGCTCCAAACACTCAGCTCTTACTGACCTTGAAGCCCTGCATAAGCAGGAAGTGAAAGCTAAAGCCGAGTCCTATGCTGCCTGAAGTTTGAAGGTGTGCCTTTGCACAGAGATCTCGAGGCAATTAAGGAAACCTGACAGATCAGTGGCTACTCCCTGAGTGTACTGACCCAGGAGTGAACTCTAGGTCCCAGTCTTAAAACTGAAAATAACACTTAAATTAAAATGAAGAAAAAAATGCCAGTAAGGAACTCATGGGCTGCATACTGCAGGGAATATAGAATCTAGAGGATTCGTCCAGGAAAGCTGATGACAAATAAGTAACAAAAACAAAATGCAAAGTGGAAACAACTATTTTGTTAAATGGGGTGAGGGGCAAAGGAGAGAAGTCTGATACCAGAGTTGCTACTATGTTATCTACAATGTCTCAATTTCAGAAACAAATTATGAGACATGCAAAGAAAGAGGAAGGTATGGCCCATACAAAAGAAGACATGCAGCGGATAGAAAATGTCCCCAGATAATTCAGATGTTGGCTTAACACCTAAGGGCTTTTTAAGTTAGCTAGTATAAATGTAGTCAAAGAACTAAATTATGTCTAAACAATTAAAGAAAATTTTGACGATGTTTCATTAAATAGAGATAGGATTATAGAAAGAATTCAAAAAATTCTTGAGTGGGGAAGTTCAATAATTGAAATGAAATATTGACTGGAGAAGCTCAACAGCAAATTTGACCTGGCAGAAGAATCAGTGAACATCAAAATTGGCCAATTGAGACTATCCAGGTTGAGAAAAACAGTTTGGCAGTTCCTCAAAACTCAAACATAGAGTTATTATACGACATAACAATTCCACTCCTAGGTATAAACCCAAGTGAATTGAAAACGTACGTCCACATGAAAATTTGTACATAAATGTTTATTGCACCATTATTTACAATAGCCAAAAAGTGGAAACAACTCAAATGTCCATCAATTTATAAATTGATTTTTTAAATGTTATATATCCACACAATGGAATATTATTCAACTACAAAAACATTAAGTAATGACACTGCCACCATATAGATCAACCATATGCTTAAAAGCACTGTGCCGGCTGGGCCTGGTGGCTCACGCCTGTAATCCCAGCACTTTGGGAGGCCCAGGCGGGCGAATCACAAGGTCAGGAGATCGAGACCATCCTAACATGGTGAAACCCCATCTCTACTAAAAATACAAAGAATTAGCCAGGCGTGGTGGCGGACACCTGTAGTCCCAGCTACTCTGGAGGTTGAGGCAGGAGAATGGCGTGAACCCAGGAGGCGGAGCTTGCAGTGAGCCGAGATCGCACCCCTGCACTCCAGCCTGGGAGAGAGTGAGACTCCGTCTAAAAAAAACAAACAAAAAAAGCACTGTGCTAAGTGAAGAAGCCAGTCACAATAGACCACATATGTATGATTCCATTTATATAAAATATCCAGAATAGGCAAATCCATAGAGACAGAAGGTAGATTAGTAGTTGCCTAGGACTGGAAAGGAGGATGGAATGGGATTTATTGCTAATGGGTGTGGAGTTTCTTTTTGGGGTGATAAAAATGTTCAAAGTTAGATTTTGGTGATAGTTGCACAATTCTGTGAATACACTAGAAACCACTAACCTGTACATTTTAAATGGAAGAATTTTATGGTATGCAAATTATATTTCAATAAAGCTGCTAATAAAAAAATTCTTAACCTCTCTGAACCTTGGATCCCACATCTGTATAATATTACTCTGTGTGCTGAGAATTAAATGAGACAGTGAATAAAGTGCCTGCCAAAGCCCAAGACGTAGTGAGTAATTTAGATAAGGAAGTTTTCTAGCAGTTTTCCATGAAATGTAACAGGAAAAAACCGTAATATAGTGGGTTTGATTGTTTTGAACTGTAGCATCTAGTTAAAATAGTTACAGTTTCTTCTTAATCAAGAAAGTATATTCCTTTTCAGTAGATATTAAAGACTGATATTTAGCCAAAATCATTCACAAGCTAAAATATCACTCTTCTTTTTGTTGTTGTTGTTGTTGTTGTTTTTGAGACGGAGTCTCGCTCTGTCGCCCAGGCTGGGGTGCAGTGGCGCAATCTCGGCTCACTGCAAGCTCTGCCTCCCGGGTTCACGCCATTCTCCTGCCTCAGCCTCTCCGAGTAGCTGGGACTACAGGCACCCGCCACCACGCCCGGCTAATTTTTTTGTATTTTTAGTAGAGACGGGGTTTCACCGTGGTCTCGATCTCCTGACCTCGTGATCCGCCCGCCTCGGCCTCCCAAAGTGCTGGGATTACAAGCGTGAGCACCGCACCCGGCCCACTCTTCTTTTATATAAACAGTTTGCTTTCAGATGAACAGATTTCTTTAGGAATTTGAAGTAGTAAAATCTAAATATACAGATAAATGAGACTTCAACAAAGGTTTCAAACAAATAAATATATTGCTTTAAATTCACGTTGCATCTACAAAATGCACTAACAATGTATTTCCAGTGAGAGTTGGAGTCAAGTATTTATCTATCAAATAAATTCAGTCGAGGTCTATAAGATGTAAAAAATAGTGATGTGTATTAAGAATCTCCAAAAGTGTATGTAGTTGAATATATTCCCCATAATTTCATCATGGAATCCTTTTCCTCTTAAATATGCATATGTGACCAGTGTTCTATAAAATACACTTTGGAATACTGATATGCAAATAATATACATGAAATAACTCTGGGCCAGGCACGGTAGCTCACGCCTGTAATCCCAGCACTTTGGCAGGCTGAGGCAGGTGGATCATGAGGTCAGGAGTTCGAGACCAGCCTGACCAGCATGGCGAAACCTCATCTCTACTAAAAATACAAAAAATTAGCTGGGCATGGTGGTGTGTGCCTGTAGTCCCAGCTACTCAGGAGGCTGAGGCAGGAGAATTGCTTGAACCCGGCAGGTGGAGGTTGCAGTGAGCCGAGATGGTGCCACTGCACTCCAGCCTGGGCAACAGGCCCTTCCCCTGCCTCCCACCACCCCCCCCAAAAAAGAAAGAAAGAACTCTTCTCCGCAAGTACTAAATGCACAAGTGGGCTTTTTTGCATCTGCGAAGGCATACCTGTTCTCTTTGTGATGCTGATGAAAGGCATGTGCCTTATAGCCAGGAAAAACAGCACACTAATTTTGTCTGTAACTTCAGGTGTCTATATCTCCTCTCCAAGGGGCATAGCTGGTTTAAAATTCTTCCAAAAAGTGAAGAATCTCCTTAAACTATGTGTCTCAACTTTTGCCATGAAAATTAACAATCTTCGTAGTTCCTTCCAATTTTCTGTGTTTCTAGACATTAATGATGAGAGTTTTACACATGAACATTGCTATCTCAGTAAGAGCAATCTGTCTCCTCTTTTGAAACAAAAATATGAAATTCTTAATCCTCTTCTAAAGAATATAAGCATTGTGAAAATTACGTGATCAAAAATAACATTCACAGTAATACTGAAGTGTCTCGGTTCAGAAAACAATGCAGAATAATTACCTTTTGTATTAGCGTCACCTTTCATCCATACTCCTTGAAGACAACCAAAGCTGTACATTTTCTGTGACCATCTTTAAATATTCTATACCTAAAGTACTCTGGCATTTGTTCATATGCACTAAGCTTGGGTTTTGAAAACTGAGTCCTTGTGCTCACAGAATCATTTTAAAACAAAAGATTTATCCACCACATCTTCCCTGGCTCTAACAAAGGAAAGGAGTAAGTCAGGAAGAGGAAAATGTATCAGAGAGAAACTTGAGGGCACCTCATGATTGTAGGGGGATTGGCAGATAGGCTTAAAAAGAGAAATGCAGCCGGGCGCGGTGGCTCACGCCTGTAATCCCAGCACTTTGGGAGGCCAAGGTGGGCGGATCACAAGGTCAGGAGATCGAGACCATCTTGGCTAACACGGTAAAACCTCATCTCTACTAAAAATACAAAAAATTAGCCGGGCGCGGTGGCGGGTGCCTGTAGTCTCAGCTACTCGGGAGGCTGAGGCAGGAGAATGGCATGAACCCGGGAGGCGGAGCTTGCAGGAAGCCGAGATAGCGCCACTGCAGTCCGGCCTGGGTGAGAGAGAGAGACTCCATCCCTAAAAAAAAAAAGAGAGAAATGCGATACCAGCATATTTTTAAATTCACATATGAATCTACTATGTGTTTGATAGTTTTGGTGTTTCCCATCAGCCACTGTTCTAGATATTCAGGATAAAAAGTTGTTTCCTACTTGTGAGATGGTCTAAATCACTGTGTTCAATAGAAATACAAGGTGAGCCACATATGTAACATTAAATGTTTTTAATTTACTTGTAAATTTACATGAGTAAAGTTCATTTCTTTTGATACACAGTTCTATGAATTTTCACAAGTGAACGCTGTATTAATTTTCTATTGATACCAGAACAAAATGCCACAAATTTAGTGACTTCAGCAAAACAAATATAGTACCTGAAGGCTCTGTAAGTCAGAGTCTGGCAAGATTCTCACTGGGCTAATGTCAAGTTGAGGACAGAGCTGTCTTCCTTTATGGAAGCTCAGGAGATAATTGTTTCCTTGCCTTTTTCCATCTCCTAGAGGCTGACCACATTCCTTGGCTTGTGGTTGCCTTGCAAAGGCAAGCTAAGTCCTTTTCAAATCTCCTTTTCCATCTCCCTTTTTCACCTTTAAAGATACTTGCGATGATACTGGGCCTACCTGGATAATCCAGGGTAATCTCTCTTTTTGAAGGTACACTGATTAGAAACCTTAATCCATAACCTTAATTTCTCTTTGTCATGTGACCTAACGTATTTACTGGTTCTGGGGATTCAAATATGAACATCATTGTCAAGGGCCATTATTCTGTGTATCACAAATGCATGAAGTATGTAAACGCCATCATGGTCAAGACAATAAACAGTTTCATCTTCCTCAAAATTCTCTCTTCCTCCTACTTTGTGCTCAAGTGCTCCCCCACCCTAACCTCTGCAAACACTGATGCATTATGCATTCCCTTTGTATGTCTCTTTGGATGTCATATACATGGAATCATACAGTAGTGGTCTTTTGAGCCTGGCTGCCTTAAATTAGCATAATAAAATAGTTATCCATCTCACTGCAAGTTTTCAATTGTTCCTTTTTATTTCTCAGTAGTCTTTCTTTTATCCCTTCACCAGTTAAAGGACATTAGGTTGTTTTGGAAATTATGAATAAAGCTGCTTATAACTATTAGTGTACAGGTTTATTCACCAACATATTTTCATTTCTCTTGAGAAAATACCCAGGAGTGGAATAGATGGGTCATATAGTAAGCATATAGTTAACTTTATAAGAAACCGTCAAGCTGCTTTCCAAAGTGGCTGTACCATTTTACATTCTCACAGGTGATCTATCTATGCCAGTTGCTCAAAATCCTCATCAGCATTTAGTATTGCTGTTTTTATTTATTATAGCCATTCTAATAGGTATATAGTGGTATCCAATTGTGGTTTTAATTGGTATATCTCCAATGATGTTGATGTTGCACTTCTTTTTATGGGCTTATTTACCATCGATATATCTTCTTTAATGAATTGTTTAAATATTTTGCACATTTTGTTATTGGCTTGTTTTCTTATTAATGAATTTTTGAGTGTTTTTCATATGTTATGAATAAATCTTTTTTCCCACTCCTTTTCCTGAGCTGTAATAAATGTTCTTTATAAGATATTCTATTTGCTATTATCTTTTTCTAGTCTGTGACTTTTCTTTTCATTCTCTAATAGGTTCTCTCAAGAAGCAAATGTTTTAATTTTGATGAGGTTGTATTTATCTTTTTTAAAACAGATCGTGCTTCTGATGGTGTATTGGAGAACTCTTTACATAGTCAAAGATCATAAAGAGTTTGTTTTCTTGCTTTTTTATAGTGAATTAAATTGACTTACTTTTGAGTGTTATATTCCTGGAATGTGCTCTACATAGTTATGAAGTATTATCTTTATCAAAATTGTTGAATTTTATTTAGAATTTTTACATGTATATTCTTGAGGAATATATGTCTGTAGTTTTATTTTCTTGTGATGGCTTTGATTTTGATATCAAGGTTATAGTGGTCTCAGAGAATGGATTGGGATGTATTGCCTCCTTTCAATTTTTAGAAGAGTTTACCTGAATTGTTTTGATTTCTTACTTAAATGCTTGACTGGATTTACCAGTAAGGACATCTGGCCCTGGATTTATCATTGTAGGGAGGCTTTTAACTACAAATTTAATTTCTTAAGTAGATAAAAGGCTGTTTAGGCTATCTGGTTTTTGTCTGTTTGTTTGAGTTAGCTTTTGTAGTTTAGGTCTTTCAAGAAATTTGTCCATTTCATATGTATTTGTCCATTTCATATACGTTGACTATCATTTTTTTTGAGTTAACTTTTATAGTTTAGGTGTTTCAAGAAATCTGTTCATTTCATATATTTGTCCATTTCACATACATTGCCAAATTTACTGGCATAAAGTCACTCATAGTATTCCCTTATTATCTTTTAAATATATACAGAATGTGTAATGGTCTCATTTCTGTCATTCCTGATGTTGATGGATTGTGCCTTCTCTTTTTTTTCACAATCATGCTTGCTAGAGATTTATTATTTTTATTGATCATCACAGAAGTCCAGCTTTTTGCTTCAATAATTGTCTCTACTGTGTTCCTGTTTTTTACTTCTTAGACTTCAGCATTGACTTTATTATTTCCTGTCTTCTGCTTACTTTGTTTTTAATTTGCCTTTTTTTTTTCTAGTTCCTTGAGATGCAAACCAAAGGCACTGATCTGAAACCTTTCTTCTCCTCTGTTATGGGTATTAGTGCTATAAATTTCTTCCTAAGTACTACATTAGCAACGTCCTGCAAATTTTGATATGTTGTGTCATTCAGTCCAAAGTACTTTCTAATTTCTTTTTTGATTTCTGCTTTAGCTTCTGGGTTATTTTGATGTCTGGTATTTAATTTTTAGATATGTAGCAATTCTCTAGAGATATTTCTGTTATTGATTTCCAATCTATTCCATTGTGATGAATGAACATACTGAGTGTATTAGTCTGTTTTCATGCTGCTGATAAAGGCATACCTGAGATGGGATAATTTACAAAGAAAAAGAGGTTTAATGGACCCACAGTGCCACGTGGCTGGGGAGGCCTCACAATCATGCCAGAAGGCGAAAGACACATCTTACATGGCAGCAGGCAAAAGAGAACTTCTGCAGGGAAACACCCCCTTATAAAAGCGTTGGATCTTGTGGGATTTATTCACTATCACGAACAGCACAGGAAAGACCCACCCCCATGATGCAATTATCTGCCACTGAGCCCCTCCCACAACACCTGGGAATTGTGGGAGCTACAATTCAAGATGAGATTTCGGTGGGGACATAGCCAAACCATATCACTGAGTATGACTTTAATCCTTTTAAATTTATAAGGATTTGTAATATAATCCAGAATATCTCCTATCTTGATAAATATTCCTTTCTTTGCAACTGCAGAGAATGTTTTGTCGAAGTCTTCTACATACTTATTGATTTTCTGACTACCTACTTGATATGGTTTGAATCTGTGTTCCCATCAAATCTCACGTGGAATTGTAATCCCCAGTGTTAGAGGTGGGACCTGGTGGAAGGTGACTGGATCATATGGGTGGAATTCTCATGAATAGTTTAGCATCATGCCCTTGGTGCTGTTCTCGTGATAGCGAGTGAGTGAGTTATTGTGAGATCTGGTTGTTTAAAAGTCTGTGTGCACATGTACCCTAGAACTTAAAGTATAATAATAATAAAAAAAAAGCCTGTAGCACCTCCCTTCTCATGCTCTTCCTCCTGCTCCAGCCATGTGAAGATACCTGCTTTCGCTTTGCCTTCCACCATGAGCAAAAGTTCCCTGAGGCCTCCCCAGAACCAGAAGTCGCAGGCTTCCTGTATAGCCTGCATAACAATGAGCCAATTAAACCTATTTTCTTTATAAATTACCCAATCTCAGGTATTTCTTTATAGCAATGTGAAAATAGGCGAATATACTAGTCTATCAATTATTAAAGTGGAAACACTAAAATATCTGCTATAGTTGTGGATTTGCCAATTTTTTTCTTGCAGTTCTATCAGGTTTTTTTTAATGCATGTTGAAGTTCTATCATTTTTTTTTTAGTTCTTGAATTTCCATTTGGTAGTTTTTTACTTATATCTTTGCTGAGAGCTTCTATCTTTCAAGAGCATTAACTTTATCTCACAGAAGATGGTTATAATAGTTGCATTAAAGTCTTTGACAGACTATTCCAAGGCTTAGGTCATCTTACGTTTGGCATCTATTTACTGTCTTTTGCCTTGAAGACAGTAAATTTTTCAGATTTTTCTCATTCTTATTATGTCACATAATTTTGGATTGTATCCAGAACATTTTAGTTTCATCTTGCAAGTTTGTAGGTCCTGTTATAATCTAAAAAATGTTAATTTTTTTTAGTAACTGATAAGTAACATGATTAGCTTCAGACTGTCAAGAAGTTTCACCTTCAGTGATGGTGGTGCCAATGTCAATTCCGTTTTCAAAGTCTTTACTGTGCTCTTTGGGCCAGGCTGATGCATGCTGTACTTGGAGAAGAGCCTGAAATTTGAGTCATAGTTTATATTGTAGTGCAGCCCTCACAATCTTTGCTATGCCTTAGTTTTGTTCCACACATACTTAGCTCAGGGTGAGTCCAAGAGTTATGTCATTACATACCCGAAATTTGGAATTCCATTTCTTCAGCTCTTTTGTCTCTGAATTTTCTCCCACACATTCCCATGATCAATGGCCTTTTTCCCCTGGTATCTCTAGCCAGAAAGATTGAATCTTCTTAGAGGTTTAGCCTCTCACAATGTCATGTACTTTTGAGTAAATAGAGTTACTTTAAGGTTAAGTGGCAAAAGAAAAGAGAATGAGAAAAATGGCATGGATTGTGTACACTCTGGACAATAGGAGCTTCTTTTTAGCTCCTCTGGCTAGAAAGACAAGCCTTCTCTCATGGTTTTAGGTTTTTGCTTCACTACCATACATCTATGCAGCTCAGTTACTGAGCTGCTCTGGGTAGGGTTTGGAGGTAAAAGATTTAAAAAAGGAGATGAGGGATTCTCCCCACATTCTACAGCATACAGAGGTCCTTTTCACTTGTCTTTAGTCAAAAAGAAGGGATTCTTCCCTAAAGCATTTGCTGTCAGCACCTGCTGTGCAGTTCTAGGACTTAAACCCCCTCTTGAGACAATGCTGAGAGACAAAGAAAACAACAACACGAAACTCACCTGCCATATCCCACCCCTCTGCGCTACCCCTTTGGGGTCATTACTCATATTTTGACATCAATCTTCAACCCACTTGCTGTGGTTACTTTGCAGAGATCCTGGGCAGTGCTATTCACATTCTGCCCCGATTTTTTAGTTGTAATCAGTAGGAGAGACAGACTACCCTAGACTTGATCCTTAGCCAGCCAACATATATAATTTCAATGAGATGGCTTCTCTCTTACTGGCTATGTCACCATGTGACAGGTCTGCTCCCCCATCACCTTTTGCCATGATTGGAAGCTTCCTGAGGCCCCACAAGAAGCAGATGCCAGCACTATGCTTCATGTACAGTCTACAGAACTGTGAGCCAAAATAAATCTTTTTTCTTTATAAATTACCCAACCTTAGGTATTCCTTTATAGCAATGCAAAATGAACTAACACAGGTACACAGTATATATCCTATATGAAAGTTTTGTTTCTACATTTCTGCCCCTGTAACATCATACTTCTACTTATTTCAAGGTCTTCCTCATTACAGAGGATATGCTATTTTGGTCCTAGCCACAAGTATTTATTTATTTTTGCAGTGCCTTATACCACGTAAGCCACTTTTGAAGGGACAAACTAGAGAAATGACTTCTGTGGTGCCGGTCTCGACCTCCTGACCTCGTGATCCTCCCTCCTCGGCCTCCCAAAGTGCTGGGATTACAGGCATGAGCCACCGCGCCCGGCCAAGTATCTTATTTCTTTTTCTATTTGATAGCTAATTGTCAAGAATCATTTTGGAATGCTTCTTGGCAAATCTGTATGGGATGATGGCCATAAAATGAGACCTAAAACTGAGCTGCATTTGAGTAAGAACTTAGCCTCCGCATTAATCCTCTCCTCACCCCCTAAGCATCTCTTACTTGGGTATGACAATCACTTTAAATTCCACAAAGTAAGGAAACTTAGAAGTGAGCAGGCCCTTCTCCAGGATTTGGTAAGTGTCTAGTCCTGAGCTTAAGTGGGGCCCCACCATGCATAGGGGACCAGTTTACAAAACACGTGCATAATAGGATCTCAATAATTATTTGTTCGAATAAGAAAAATATGCTATTTTTGCTATCACTACTCACAGACCAACCAATTCTCTTTTTTTTTTTTTTTTGGGACAGGGTCTCACTCTGTCAGCCAGGCTGGAGTGCAGTGGTGCAATCTTGGCTCACTGCAACCTCTGCATACCAGATTTGAGCAATTCTTGTGTCTCAGCCTCCCAAGTAGCTGGGATTACAGGGACGCACCCTCACACTCAGCTAATTTGTGTATTTTTAGTAGAGACAGGGTTTCACCATGTTTCCCAGGCTGGTCTCGAACTCCTGGTCTCAAGAGATCCGCCTGCCTCAGCCTCCCAAAGTGCTGGGATTACAGCTGTGAGCCACCATGGGCAGCCCATAGACCAATTATTTAAAAATCATGTACGCATTCTCTTAACCAGAGAATGTAGGTGTCAATATCCTGCTACTCTATAACACAGAAAGTTTCCTGAATTTCTGGAATATGTAATACCTTCACCTCTGAGGTTTAAGAAACTACATGAAGATTCCATCCTTAAATTATAAATGTACAGTTTTCATGGTAATCTTCCTGGTATTTTTAAGCAATAATAAAATGCTTCCAGAAAAAAAATTGCGGGCCGGTTATGAATACTGCTTTGAAGAAAGAAGAAATTGGCAATTTTAAAAGCTGAAGAGCTCCTATATATCTGAAACACTAAAATCTTCCGACTGACAATAACACTAATATGTGAGTAGAAGTGGTTTATTTGGAGGCAATCCCAGGAAACATTGGTAGGAGAGCAGCAGGAAGAAAGAGCAAGGAGGAAAGGCAATCTTGGGTGCATTAATAGGCAGCTTATCATATGAGCAGCTAGAGCTCCATCCAACTGGGGACCTTCGGAAGAGAGTGTAGAATACATCTTATTCAGAGTTGTCTCATTTGAGGGGCAAAGGTTGAAGACTGCTCCTTGGACAATGCCTTCTCCATTTCCTCATCCTTCTCACCTGCCTGTGAATGGGCCAAGCCTGGTTCCCATTGCCCAAGAAAGCTCTCAGGAAGATGCTCAAGTGCTTGCAGTAAGAAGCAATCAGCTTGCAGGGGATGGTGAGGGCCACTAGCTTTGCCTCTGTCCTCTTTGTTTTTCAATGTAGATGATAATTACAGGAGACTGATGTAGTCCTCAGCACAGGCCACGAAGAGACTGTTAGAAGGAAAGTGGAGGATCGATTATTCTGATGACTCTTCACCATGTCATCTTGTTGAGTATAAAGTCAACCCTGAAGAATGAAATAGCATCTTTTCTGTTTTAATATATGCATTGCCAATAACTAACACAGCTAACTAAAAGTTATTTTCTCCCCTTTTTCCTTTGTCAGTGGATATTTTTACTGTGTTTTGGTTGCTTAAGAGTGTCATTTACAACATGTCTATTCTAAGTCAAGCAAGAAAAAGAGCAGCTTGTTCAATCTTTTATCTCCACTATATTGGTTTAAAGGATCATCTCTCTCTACACCCTACAGTTGCCTTTAGTTCTACATTTATTGGAAGCAACCAACCCCAGTGGTGCCCTATTTAACACCAGCACAAAACCTAGAAGGTTTAATTGAAAGCACTGGCATTCAAGCTGTGCTTAGTAGCTTTCAGAAAAAAACTATCTATTTAAGACCGGTATTGAGTGGAACCCCATGGGTCTCAGGGCACAGAGCCCAGGGAGCAAGATCTGAAAGAGCTGAGAGAATGTCCAGCCATAAGTGATCACAATTGTGACTCAACCTAATAATACAGAATGAATAAATTGTTAATAGTTTAGATAAGGGACTGTCAAAATAAGATTAGTCTTTCTCCCAATAATAACAAAAAGATTATAGCACCAACCTATTCCTTTTTTATAGCTGATAATTATTCAATGATACAGAGGAGATCAGCAAGGTTATTTTTCTGTCACTGCACTGCTTGACAACACATCTCAATTATTACCCATTGTTCAGGATTAATGTCATTTTCTCCCTAGAATACATATAGTTAGAGGATTTTTGTGGCTATAATTTCTACCACCATGAAACTAAAACAGAGCCAGAAATTTTTTTTTTTTTTGAGACAGAGTCTTGCTCTGTCGCCCAGGCTGGAGTGCAGTGGTGCGATCTCGGCTCACTGTAAGCTTCGCCTCCTGGGGGTCACACCTTTCTCCTGCCTCAGCCTCCCGAGTAGCTGGGACTACAGGTGCCTGCCACCACGCCTGGCTAATTTTTTGTACTTTTAATAGAGACAGGGTTTCACCGTGTTAGCCAGGATGGTCTCGACCTCCTGACCTCGTGATTCGCCCGCCTTGAACTCCCAAAGTGCTGGGATTACAGGCGTGAGTCACTGTGCCCGGCCCAGAAATGTTTATATAATTATAACTTCAGTGTTTAGAAAGCCCATGTCAGAATTGTTAAAGAGAGATTATACATTAAAAAATTACAGTAAATGTACCAAATAAAAGCTTCATGAAATAGGTAGAGAGGTATCACCATGTCCTCATTAAGTAAAGTAGAAATTGTTTCTGTATTGGTATTTTATTTTCAGGCTAATGTTTTACCAAATTGCTTTTTTTGAGGCACTTTATATTTAAATGTCTTTTTTATATGTGTTTATATATGTTTTATATGTTTGTGTATGTGTATTAAGCATTCTTCCTGAAAATAATTCTCCAGAGAGATTACAGATACAACTAATTGGTCACTACTTTTCTGAACTCCACAGTCAACATATAAATCTGCCAAAAATTCTTAATGAATAAACAAACCATTCAAATAAAAAAAGACCCAGATTCTCCACAGAGACCTAGTACACTACTAGGCAGACCACTGATAGATATTAAATATCAAATGAAAGATCATGTGAATAGCACACTCCGTATATTCAGACACTCAGTCGTGACATTCAGAAATATTGAACCCCCAACTGTGTGTGCATAACTATTCGAACCCTTTTTTTTTTTTTTTTTTGAGACGGAGTCTCGCTCTGTCGCCCAGGCTGGAGTGCAGTGGCGCGATCTCGGCTCACTGCAAGCTCCGCCTCCCGGGTTCACGCCATTCTCCTGCCTCAGCCTCTCCAAGTAGCTGGGACTACAGGCGCCCGCCACCACGCCCGGCTAATTTTTTGTATTTTTAGTAGAGACAGGGTTTCACCGTGGTCTCGATCTCCTGACCTCGTGATCCGCCCGCCTCGGCCTCCCAAAGTGCTGGGATTACAAGCGTGAGCCACCGCGCCCGGCCCCTTTTGGAGAATACCAAGAAGCATCCTACTTCCCGTCTTCATTTTTCTCCATAGCATTTATCATTGTCATGTATACTATATATTGTATTTATTTATTTTCTTTATTGTTCTCCCTTACTAGAGCAGAGGTTCCCAACCTTTTTGGCACCAGGGACTGATTTCATGGTGTTACCAGTAGAGGGTCTTGACTGCAAGTTGTCCAGGTTCTTGGCGTTTTGAACAAAGAATTGGAAAAATGCGCAACAAAGCACGGAAAGAATGAAGCAACGAAAGAACGAAAGCAGGGATTTATTGAAAATGAAAGTACACTCCACGGTGTGGGAATGGGCCTGAGCAGCGGCTCAAGCGCCCGGATACAGAATCTTCTCGGGTCCAAATACCCGCTAGAGGTTTCCCTCCGGCCACTTCACCCTCACCTCATGTAAATGAAGTGGTGGCCTGCAATCGGAGGAGTTGCGAAGTGGAGTTACAAAGTGGACTGAAGTGGAGTTAACGAAGTTCACACTCCTGTGCAAATATCTGATTGGTTGTTTTTTGTAATCAATCAGAGGCTAAGGTGGAGTTACGAAGTTGCACTTCTAGGCAAAGGAAGACCAGACCGGCCATCAGTCTGATTGGTTGCGGACAGCCAATTTCCCATCTGCTTGGCAGAAAAGGTGGGGGGTTTGCAAAGGGAGTAGCCTCTGGTCCTTTTTTTTCCTTAGGCGTGGAAAGCTAGGGTTTTCCTTTCAATTTAGTTCTAGGAAGTCAGCATGAAACGACCTTAGGTTCCCTCACTCCAGACCTTATACTCCTGCCTCAGTGGAAGACACAAGTTTCCATGGATGGAGGGGGGCTGGTTTCAGGATGAAACTGTTCCACCTCAGATCATCAGGCATTAGTTAGATTCTCATAAGGAGTGTGCAACCTAGATCACTCATATGCGCAGTTCACAACAGGGTTCGAGTTCCTAGAGAATCTAATGCCACCACTGATCTGACAGGAGGCAGAGCGCAGGAGGTAATGCTGCTCACCTGCCACTCAGCTTCTGCTTTGCAGCCCTGTTCCTAACAAGCCTCAGACCGGTATCGTGGGGAGACCCCTGTTGGTATCGGTTGGGGACCCCTGTACTACAGTATAGGTCCTTTAAAGTAGAGACTACATCAGATGCTGTCAGCGTACTCACTTTTATCCCCTGATATGGGTTGAATTGTGTCGCATAAAAAATATATGTATTTGAAGTCCTAACCCCCAGAACTTCAGAATGTAACTTTATTGGAAAAAGTCCTTACAGAAGTCATCAATTCAAATGAGTTCACTTGGGTGGGGCTCTAATCCAATATGACTGGCATCCTTATATAAAGGGGAATTTGAACACAGAGGGAAGACAAAGTGAAGACAGAGAAAGAGCACCATATGTAGGTGGAGGATTAGAACGATGCCTCTACAAGATAAGGGATGCCAAAGATTGCCGGCAAACCACCAGAAGCTAGGAAAGGACAAGGGAAGATTCCTCTGCAGTTTCAGAGCAAGCCTGGCCCTGCCGACACCTTGATTTCAGACTTCGGGGCCTGCAGAGATGTGGGACCATCAGTCGCTGTTGTTCCAGGCCATCCAAGTTTGTGGTGCTTTGTTACAGCAGCCCTAGGAAACTGACACACAGCCTCAGCAATGTTTACTTCAATCCATACTGGCCCACCTTTTATTATGTACAATTATTCGCCTGCAAGCTTTTTCTAGTTGCTGGAGTTCAGATTTGCAGGAGGGTTCAGGAATTCATGTGGCCCCTCCCTGCAAGCAGCCCTGATGGGAGTCGGTGGGAGTATAAACCTCCCAGCTCCCTCACTCATTAAGTGTGGTAATACTGAGATAGGTGTTTCCTCGGGTTCCCTAATAGGTTGGAGCTCTGGTTGGCCCCAGTGTTTAATCTTCTGGAAAACATACCTCTTCCTTGCTTCCTCTTCTTGCCATCCCACTTCCCCCACACCTCTACTGTTGTTTCCTGACATCACTTCTCCTATAAACTGCCTGAAGATGAACCCGTATCTCCAGGTCAGCTTCTAGAGGAGTGCAGTCTGAGACAGGGAGTTTCTGTAGCTCACTGTGAATTCTCTGGACTACGAACAGTGCCTGGCAAGTGGTGGGTGTTGAATGTATATATGTGGATGAAAGAATCCATGAAGCAGTATACTTATCACTTGCCCTCAAAGATTCTACAAGTTAGTGATCAAATGCAGAGTTAGTGAGTAAGAGCAGGTGACCTGTTGCAACAGCAATGCAAGAGAGGCCACAGGAGAGTTTGAGGTTACAAGCTACATGAAGAGTATAGACAACAAGCACCCTCAAGACATTAAGTGGAAGAAGAGAGCACAGAGGGCATCGGTAGGCTCACAAGGCTTCTCTGAAGGGCGGCAGTCTTCTGCTGAAGGGCATATGCCACATACTCACTATTAGTGAAAGAGACTTTTGCCGACCTTCCTAACCAACAGGTGTTCTATAGTAGAAGAGACCAACCCTAAGCAATGTTATAGTTGCGCAAATGCACAAAGCTTGCCAGTCCCAAGTTCCACAGCAATTCACTGTGAATAGCTGAACCAAAACGAGAGCCGAGGTATTACTTCTAGAGAAAACTTGATTTGACTCTGGTTAATTCAAATCAAAGTGCATTAATCAGATTTACATGAATTTCTAAACACTAATGCATGTGAGGCTGGGGAGCCTACTTATTGTGAAATTTAGAGGAGCAGCAGAAGAAAATCTATTGACATGACTTAAAATAGACACCTTTAAGTACATCACTGTAATTACTTCTATTAATTTCTATCTCCATCACTACCACTCCCTACTAAAACCAGTAGCTATATGGCAGGTACTCTGCTCAGAGTTTATGTGAATTTTCTCATTTAATCACCATAACTACCCTGAGATAGGAATTCTTATTTGCAGATGAAGATACCTGCATAGAAAATAACAGAGCTGAGATTCAAATGCAATTCTGTCTGATTCTAGTGCAATGCCCATGTGCAAAAATGTTGAGTGTGCTATGTAATATGAGTGTTTTCTTAATCTTTTTATCATTTCCAGTTGTTCTGTTCAAGGAATCGAGGTTAGGCCTTAAAAGCTCTGAGTTATTTTGTCTAGTAAATAATGAGAGAGAATTCATAGTTCTGCAGTTCAGCATGTGTTATAAAAAGCAAAATATGGCAGACAGTATTTTCTAAAGATGACCACACCATTGTATATCATATCGCACGTGCTTATCCTACAATATGATATCGACACTCCTCCATTGAGAGTTAGAGTCTACGTCTCATCCTCAGGCATTAGAAAGCAATATGGCTTTTCCTGACACTATCCTTTGGGGCATACACTTTGAGAACCCTGAGTTCATCTACTGAATGAAGCTGCAATGTGGGGCAACCACATGGAGCTCTCCTATAGAAACAGAGAGCCATGCCTTAGGAGCCCCAGCCTCACCAGCACTATTGGAGTCTTTCCACCATCAACAGGCAGACATGCCAAGGAGTAGGGTTTTATGTTTTTCATCTTGCAGCCCTCTTTCCAGTGGAAGACACGTAAGGAGAGAGGAGCTATTCCCCATCAAGCTCTGCTGATAATTTGTAAGCAAAGTAATTCTATTGTTTTCAGCCACTACGTTTTAGGGTAATTCATTATGCAGACAGAATAACAGGAACATAAAACAAAGGTACTTAACTAAGAGAAAGCCAGCCTAATGCAAATGAATTGTCCCTCCTTAAATTTTTTCCTGAAAATGCATATGAGGAAAATGCCAAGATGGGCTTACTACATTTATCTTTTTCCCCTCTGTTCATGACATAACTTAAATCCTGCAAGTCTACCTTCAATCGGAAGTGAAGTGGATTTGAAGACCTTTCAACTTGACCTCCAGAGAATGTTCTCCTCCTCAAAATTATTGAGTCTTAAGACTTTGATCAATTCTGAGATAGACAGCAATGTCTCAGGTCAAGAATGAAATCTATTTTTCAGCTCTGCCGAAAAGGTTCACGGCCTCTAGTCACAGATATAGCTGGTTGGGGTTAATGCTCTTATCCTTTGGTTTGGGGAGGATTTATGTCAAGATTTAGGCTGATTCATCTTTGAGATTAATAACATGAGGATGTACCCCAAGGAAGATCTAACCAAAATGCAATAATGGGAATGTCCCAGTCTGAAACCTGGCAATACCTCTACCCAATTCACAGACTGTCATTTCAACCCTTTCATACTACCTAATCCAACAATATGTGCTGTCTTTGTTCATATATCTAATTCTCTATTTAATAGGAATATCCTAAGATTTCTAATTAGTTTGACTATGTATATTAATAACATTTAAATACCAGGAGAAATGGCCTGTGTGCATTGATAGACTATTTAAGATCCATTTAGACACTGGTGACATTCATAAGAAATATTACATTTCCACAGCCCTTAGGCCACAAAAATTTTTCCCAGCCCGTTTGTTTTCATCTCTACCCTCACTCCCTATTTGAAGAAGGGGAAAGAGGGAACTTTCCTGTATGAGCTCATTTCCAGCTCTAGTCATTCTGTTACTCACTATTCTCTGGCCCTGTTAGTCTCTTGTGGTTCCTTGAATAGACCAAGAATATGTTGGTTTCATGACCTTTGTACTTGCTCTTCTTTCAGCTCGGATACTCTGTTGGTTTGCTTTCTCTCTCTCTCTCTGCAAAGAGCTCTCTGTTGTGTAGGAATGACCATGGGTCTGTGGGTTACTATTCATCTTGGTAGAAGGGAATACTTGCTACCTAATTTTGGGTTCTCAAAAACTGAAATTTGAAACAATTATTTAAATTTATTCAGGAGGGGACCTCAGAAAATATCAGTAGGACAATAGAAAAATGAAAAAGGGAAAGGAAATCAGCCAATGAAATGTGTGTTATCAAGCCAGTTCCCACCGTGGGCAACCAGGGCTTACTCCCACTTGGAAACTCTGAGCACAGTTATCCTACACAAAGAGTAAAGAAGCTGAAGTGTTTATTTACCATAGGTTGAGGGCTCCTCCCAGCATTTCTGCCCAGGCAGAGCAACCTCTGGAAGGCATGGAAAGCCTCGGTCAGGGAGGAGGAGCTGCTAGCACAGAAATCAGGCCAGTGTGCAAAGAAATGCTGAGTGTCATATGGAGAGGACACAAACAGCGTCTGCCAGGGCACCGCTGACAACTATTTGTAAAAGTATTATGCCAGTTTAAAAGACTAGTGATTATGTATATTTGGTGTAAAAAAGTCCAGGCTTCCTGGAAGAGCTGTCATTTGATGTGAATCTTAATAGATGCTTTCACTTCCCATCAGAAACCATGAGGTTTCTCCCATAAGGCAGGCCAAGAGTCTAGAAAAGGTCTTTCCAGTCAGAACAAAGAGGAGGAAGAAAGCAGGGGCTCTCTGGGAAGCAGGGACTCTCTGGTTCTCCAGACACAAGTGGAAAGCACTGCTCATCACTAGCAGAAACAGCAACCTGTAGACAGGTTAACAGGGAGAAATACTTTCATTTAAAAATATGCTAAAAAATCTTGAAGGAATTAATTAGGCAATATAACAAAAATAAAAGAAACAAAATAAGGGCAAAATATGAAGAGATATTTCACTGAAGGAAATATACGAATGGCAAATAAGCATATAAAATGTTCAGCATCATTAACCATTAGGAAAACTCAAATGAAGACCATAATGACGTATCACTGCACACCTACTGGAACAACTAAAACTTTAAGGTAATGATAGTACAAAATGCTGGTGAGGATGCAGAAAAACTGGGCCTCTCATACATCTACATCACTGGTGGGAATATAAGATGGTACAGCAACTCAGAAAAATTGCTTGGCAATTTCTTTACAAAAAAAAGGCAACTAAGCATATACTCACTATACAACCCAGCAATTGCATTCCTGGGCATTTATCACATAAAAATGAAAACTTATGTCTGTACAAAGACCTAGATGTGATTGTTCATATCAGTTTTATTTATAATATCCAAAAATCAGAAGCAATCAAAATGTCCCTCGAGAAGTAAATGGTTAAACAAGCAGTGGAATATCATACTGTGAAATATTCCTTAGTAACAAAAAAAAAGTCAACTATTGATCCAAGCAACAACCTGGCTGGTTCTCAAGGGCATTATGCTAAGTTTTTAAAAAGCCAATCTGAAAAGGCTACATATTATATTATTCCATTCGTATAATATTATCAGAAAAGCAAGACTGTAGAGATAGAAAACAGATTAGTGGTTACCAGGCATTAGAAATGGTGTAGAGGAGGGAATTGAGTATGACTACAAACACACAGCATAAGAGAGTTCTTTTTGGTAGTGGAATAGTTCTGTATCTACATCATGTGGTTGTTATGAAAATCTCCCCATGTGATTAAAATGATATAGAACTATACCTGCACATTGTAGCAGTGTCCATATCTTGGTTTTGCTATTCATACATATTTTTGATATCTATATATTTTTTGAGATAGATGGATAGATGATAGATAGATGATAGATAGATAGATAGATAGATAGATAGATAGATAGATAGATAGATGATAGATAGTTTGTTTGGAGGTTCTAGCACGGGAGTGGAGGTACTCTCTGGTTCTCCAGAGAGTGCCCTTGACTGAAGACTAGTCCTCCTCTATCGGGGATAGTCATCCTCTTTGACTGAGCATGCAGCTTTGGGAGGGACGCATATGGAGGGAGGAAGGGGACACCCGCCTAACCAGTCAGATCAGCCAAATCAACCCTGGTGATCAATGGGGTGACAGATGCCGCAGCCAGATTGCCCTCACATCAGATAGACAGATGATTGATTGATTGATAGAGAGATAGATGATTAATAGATAGATAGATAGATAGATAGATAGATGATAGATAAATGTAATGATGTAAAATGTAACCACTCAGAAAAACTGAGTGCAGCCTACATGCGACCTCTCTGTGCCATCTTTGCAAACTCTTGTGAGACTATAATTATTTCAAAACAAAAGGCTTGAAAAAATACTAAGGATCTTCAGCCAGTTCACACAGTCAAATCTAAAAGTGAACAGCATTGCTTGGACATGACTGTAAATTTTCTACTCTTGTTATTGAATAGAAAGGAAGTTTCCCAGAGGGCACATTAGGAGGGTAGAGCCTGCTGGATCTTTAGAAAGTGTCCCCTCGTAAGAAGCACCTGGATCAAGAAACAGACCCTTAACCTTTTCTGCCATTGTCCCCTATCCCTATAAGGGTGACCACTGTCCTTCCTTCAAACCACATAGGTACATTTTGAGTATTTGTGTGTTTTATATAGATGAACCAATATACTTTTTAATGAGAATTCTAGTTCTTTTCAATGTACCTATTACATTTTTGCATAAAACAGTGAATCTTCCTCCTCAGCTTAAACCCATAACTTAAAAAAAGGAACCAAGTCACCTACTCCAGGATTAGGTATTGATTCATTTACACTCAATGATGTAAAAGTAATTTGCATCGTCAGCTTCGACCTAAGTATACCTCCCTAGGGATGAGAAAAGGAGGAAGAGGATCAGGCCAATGTGGGATGGAGGAGGGGGATATTCTGTAAAGCTAAATTCCAGAACTGACTCTCAAATCAGTGAAACTCTGCTTTTTGACATAATTATGTGTGAAGTATGGTTATTTGTACCTTCACTTTTTCAGTTCAGCAATGGGAAGTGAATCGCTGAAGATGTTTTGATTGTCTAAACAAGATCCAATTTCAAGCTAATCTAGGTAATGTGTGTATTCTACATGCAGACATAATTTCTTTTTGAGAAATGACTACTAAAGGAATTTCCTCAAATTGACAGAAAAAAAATGTTCAGTGTATCTCTCAAAGGGAAATGGAGGCTAATGGTGGGGCCCCTGTCTGACTCTGACCTGGGGTTGTAAATGCCCTTCATTAGGCCTCGTTAGCTTTCACTGGGTCTAAACGTAATTCATTGAGATGAAAGATCTCAAAAGATCTTTATTTTTCTGAAGGTTGTTGCCTTCTGGCAGAAAAGATTCCTTCCTTTGGAGCAAGTTTGTTTTACAGGAATAAAGAATAACAGGAAGTTGTACTCAAGGTATACACCTTTATGTGATAGCCTGTACATCAGGCAGATAAGCTTCTAGTTGAATGTTAACCAGGAAATCAAAACATCTTTGGTAAGTCACTTCCTCTCCCTGTCCCCACAGCACTCATGTTATAAATAAACACATTTGTATATAACTGTTGAAAAAAAGTACCCCAATGCCAACTCTACATTTTGATTTTAATTTTTAGATTATCCATTTGGTGTGATATATAAAATAATTAGTACTTTCCTTTTGTTACTTTCAGCTTCTTGAAAAATCTGTAGTGCCTTAATATATTTCATCTATTGTCCAGAATATAATTTTGAATACTCCCTTCCCCACCATGTTGAAAGACCAATGTTTTAAATCTACCTTTGAGTGACATATTCTTTGCAGTTGACAAGTCTAGCTTCCTGTCTTTGCATTTTCCTTTTCTTTTTCCCTTTGGTATTTTAGGGTAAGCTGAATGCCAGCAAGCAAAAGAAAATACCATAGTAATGGATTAATTAATACTAAACTTTCCTCATTATCAAGTAGATGGCCAGGAGTACATCTTGTACAACACAAAGAATAATCTTGTACAACACAAAGAAAAACAGTCATGTAGAATACATTTTTTTTCTCATTGCTTATCAAGGGAAAAAATCTATTTCCAAAAAAGAGAAGAAAAAATCACTGTCAGTTCTGCTTTTTACTGCTGTATTTTAATTGGACCAGTGGTAAAAATGAGTTGGCCTTTTAGGACTATTGATTTCATCTGGATGCATTTATTGCACATAATATTAGCTGCCTCCTAAATTTCAATAAAAATGATAGTCAATGAGATGGATCTGTGTGATTCAAAATGTTTTCCAATTAAGAAAACATGGCAGTAGTTGTTACTATTGTTACTATTATGACTATTATATGTTTAATTATTACTTTGTGAGAAAAAAAATAAATCCAACACCTTCTCCAAGTTCAACACCTGCTTCTCTCTAATGGGGCTCTAAGAAAAATTTAGACTCCCTATAAGAATGAAGGAACCTGGGAAAATAGTCACATAAAACCCAAGATGCTTTCAGGACACATGTTTGATTAAATGCAGAAATAAACATTCCAAGTGAATTACTGGTTTGGATTGAAAAAGATGTCAATGATTCAGTTTTGTTTCTGTCCAGTAGATTTGGAGAATATAGACTTTATTCCTCTGTTTTCAGTCCAGTTAAAAATATTTGAAACCAGGCATGGTGGCTCAGGCTTGTAATCCCAGCACTTTGGGAGGCCAAGGTGGGAGAATCACTTGAGCCCAGGAGTTTGAAGGCAGCCTGGGCAACTTAGCAAGACCCTGACTCTACAAAAAAAAAAAATGTGAAAAATTTAGCTGAGTGTTGGTGCCGCCTGCCAGTAGTCTCAGCTATTTGGGAGGCTGAGCTGGGAGGATAGCCTGAGCCTAGGATTTTGAGGCTGCATTGAGCAATGATTGTGTCACTGCACTCCAGCCTGGGCAACAAGAGAAAACTTGTCTCTTAAAAAAAAAACCAAAAAAAAAACTATATATATCTACACACACTCACACACACACACATATATATATATATATAAGTTTCCTCATGCACTTTGTGATTCGTTTGACTGATATTGTGGTTTTTATTAAGTTCAAACAACCTTTCCAAGGGGGTTTGCATTTTTATAAGCAACTGAAGACTGAAGAAAAGTTTTATGTTAATGTGGCTACCACTGAAAAGTGTGTGTGTGTGTGTGTGTGTGTGTGTGTAACAGGGCGATTTATGTGTAGGAAATTTTTAATAAGGGAAAACTAGTGTATTTTTAGAGAATGTCAGAGTTAGGCCTCAGGGCTCTGTCTCAAAGTACAGTTTCAAAAGCTTTATCTTAATCCTTTAGATCTTATAGCTTATTTACACTACTTAAGAACATTTTTCTTTCCTTATGCAGAGCTGTGGGAACAAAAGAACCACCACCACAATAAAAATAGTTGAATTCAGAGATGCCTTTTCTGGTGTTCAAAGAAGAAAGCCGTAACCTGTCCACATGGCCTGAAAGCCTATGAGCTTTACACAAAACTGCTGCATTTTGAGGTTTCTTGAAAGAGTTATTAATGTTTTGATAACTTTTTAACTTTCCTTTCCCGTTTTCCTGCACTGCACCCTTTATTATTGGACTATGCCATTTAGTGTCATGAAAGGAAATCGAAGTCTTGAGCTTCGTGACACAGAGCTTGGTTTAAAATAGCTCTTCTACTTTTAAACTGTATATGCAGGTTTATCTTATTTTTGACAAGGTTTTGCAAACATTCTTGATCCTATTTGACTTTATGACATTGGATTTGAAGTCTTTCTTCTGGAGGTTATGTTAGGACAGTACACAATATGTGAAACTGAGCTTAAGATTTTATGCCCCAGCCTTTTATTATACTGTAAGTGTTCTTAACATTTAAACACATTTCATAATCTAAGCTTTTTTTGAGTTAGCATGATATTTCTTTACTAAGTTTGTCACCAAACCATATGTCAAAAAATTTTTTTTAATTTTTTCCTCTAGAATTACAATGTTCCAACTCAAGGAGAATGCTGCTTTTTGATGAAAGAATTGGGAAATAGAATATTGACCATGACTCATTTTATGGGGATAGTTCATTAACTGCTTAATAGTGCCAATAATTCTTTGTGCATGAGGACGTCTTTTTAAAGAGAAATCAATTGAGTGTCTCGTACATGACAATGTTATACCTTAATATTTATTGATTAAGAAACTGAAGGACAACAAAAAGATATTATTCAATATACTCAACAAAACAATTTGTGTTTTATTGATCACAAAAGTATATTTTGGAAACTTAACATACAAGCATTATTATTTATTTATTTCACAAATAATGTGGTATTCAAGTACTTGCAATTCTTAGTAATGATATTTTAGCCCCCTGAAGACCCACGGCTTCATCTCCACAATTTCACAAAGTCTGATTTCTTTAACTAATATATGTCTATATGCACATACATATTTAAAGGATGTACCCACAAATATAGAGAGATAGATGATTGCAGACTTAATGTTCCCCTCAGCTTGACTAAACTTTAGACGTGTTTCTTTCTGACCATAGATCCCTGAGTTCCCTCTTCTTAGAGCACTCACTTCAGAAAACTTGTAATTGCAAATTGCTTCTTTACCCTGTATATAAATCTTCTTTAAAGCCTCTTTGCAGTATGAAGACCCAGGGAATGTCTTCCTCAAGGATGTGGGAGCTATTCTTCAGAAATAGAAGCATCAAGGAAGATCATGCCCTTATCTCCCAGTCTCTGTGGGAGGTTAGGAGCCTAAATTCAGCCTTGTTCCAACCCTGTAAAACTATCTCCTGTCATGAAGATACAAGAAAATTTACTTTTCATTTGGAAAACACAGCAAACACAGGTGGCCTACAACCCCTTAGCCCAACTCTTAAAAGCTCTCAACCCTTCTCTCAGCTGAGTTGGGTGCCGGCCTCTCTCCCCATTGCAATAGACTTAAATAAAATCTTTTGTTCTCATTTAACTTATTCTGGTGTAAATTTTTTGACAAAATATACCGCAAGAGAAACAGCTGAATCAGTGACAGTTTCTTCTTCTCAATAAGTAAGAAAGCTGTAACTCTCTCACACAGACCTCAAAGACTACTGGGCTTTATTTGCAGTTTCTCGAAAGAGTTATTAATGTTTCAGTAACTTCAACTTTTCTTTTCCCTTTCCCCCTTTATTATATGAACCTATACAGTGTGTTATATATAATACATTATATAATATATAATAGTTTATATAATAATATACATTATTAAATTATATAACAATGTCATGCTATAATATAATATGTAATATATTATTATATTACATTTAATAACATAATTTATAATTTGTTATTTAGCCTATTATATAATATAATGTATGTGCTATATTATAAAGGGTGAAAGGGGAAAGAAAAGTTGAAATTTCACCCTTTATTATATAACATATACAATACATACAACTGATTCTCATTATTCATAGTAGTTATGTTCTATAAAGTCACTGCAAAGACCGAATCAACAAACAGTGAACCATTGCTCCTAGGGAAAATACACGATTAGGTTTCTGAGAGTCTCTGTTCACAACATTTTCACCAACCTACCAATACATAACTTTGCTTTGTGTGTTTTTCTGTTGAAAGACACCTTATTTAACATATATTGTTGCTTCATTAACATTGAACTCACAGTCTACAGCGCTATAACTCAGGCCTAAGCAAAGCTTATCTAACACACGTATGTTCTCCATAAGGCACGTCACAGTTTTCTTGCACTTAGAAACACTTCAGCAGTATGCCTGGGATCCATTTTAAACAGCAAAAGTACCAACAAAAAAGCACAAAAATGTGAGAAACATGGTAATAAATAAAGGCCCTTGTTTACAGTATGAAAGCTGAAAGAAGAAGGCAGAGCAGCGCTTTGTTCATCCTCCACTGGAAATGTGTGCATTGAGCTACGCTAATTTTTTTTTTTGAGATGGAGTCTCGCTGTGTCGCTCAGGCTGGAGTGAAGTGGCGCGATCTCGGCTCACTGCAAGCTCCACCTGCCGGATTCACGCCATTCTCCCAACTCAGCCTCCAGAGTAGCTGGTACCACAGGCGCCCGCCACCATGCCCGGCTAATTTTTTTGTATTTTTAGTAGAGACGGGGTTTCACCGTGTTAGCCAAGATGGTCTCGATCTCCTGACCTCGTGATCCGCCCCCCTCGGCCTCCCAAAGTGCTGGGATTACAGGCGTGAACCACCGCGCCCGGCCAAGCTACGCTAATTTTTTGCCTCTCTGTGCATGTTCACAAAAGACTAAAAAAATTCTGTAAGTATTGATTTGGGATTACAAATAAATATTACCAGGCAAATTCAAAAATGTGGGCTCTGTAAATAATGATGATCAACTGTGTATATGCACATGAAGCATATATATGTGTACATATATACATGTTATATATTATTTTAAAAAGATGTATATCCACACATATATTTGTTATATATTTGTATATGTTATATATAATTAGTTTTTCGTGTGTGTGTATATATATATATACATAGAGAGAGAGAGAGAGAGAAAGGAGAGAGAGAGCCAGATTGCCTCATGATTCTGCTCTTCTGATTAATCTAAACCCTAACTGAACCAGGGTTCAGGTGTGTATTTAAAAACATCATTTTGAGAAGGGCTTCTAGGCTTCACCAGTCCACCAGTGCGGACCATGTCTCCAGCAACCCCCTGCTCTAGGGCATATGGTCAACTTCTCCAAATATGCCCAAACTTTTCTTATCTTATTTGTCTAGAATCCATCCCAGTATACAGCATGTTATGTCTGCTGTGTTATTATAGACATAGACATATTCAAAATGGGGTGAGCCACTTAGTTAAGAAGAAACAAATGGCTTACTACCACTCTCAGTCAGAAAGAAAATAGCCAGGGGCCTTGAAGAGTCAGCTGGTTGGTGAAAGAATGAGGATCTACTACGTATTCCCTTCAAACCAGTCAGAACCCCAAGCCAATTACACTACCCTCTTCAAAGCCCTGTAACACAAATATTTTTGATTTCCAGGCGCAGTAATAATAATTAATTACTTATTCATAAGAAATGCAAATCTTCTGATTCCTTCTTTAAAATGAATGTCAAGTAGCAGGTGGTTTTCAATTCAGTAAACAAACTGCATTTGCTTGGATAGATGCAAACAGTGCCACAGCCACACTTAACACCTCTCCTGGCTGAGTGAATGCTTCTATATCTTCTAACTTTGTTAAGCCAGATATAGACAGTATTGAAAAGCAGGTTCCAAAGTTATCTTACAAAGCCACCAGAAGACCATATCAGCTTCTATATATTTTTGATAGTAATGACAAACACGGTGATGGACTTTTCTAGAAAGCTAAACAAGAGTAACTTTTTTAGAGAAATGGGACATGAAAATAAGGCAATGTGTGAACCAGGATTGGATCCTGGACAGGAGAGAAAAAAAAAGTTAGTGTAAGGGCATTTTTATAAAAATGAACAAAATCACGTCCTTTGCAGCAACTTGGATGCAGCTGGAGGCCATTATCCTAAGCGAATTAACACAGAAACGGAAAAACCCAACACCACATGTTCTCAATTACAATGGGAGCTAAACATTGGGTACACAGGGACACAAAGATGGGAACAATAAACACTGGGGATTCCAAAAGCGGGGAGGGAGAGAGGGAGGAAAGGGCTGAAAAACTACATAAACAGTATTATGCTCACTCCTTGGGTGACGGGATCAATTCCACCCCAAGCCTCAGTGTCACACAATATACCTACGTAACAAACCTGCACTCCTGAATCTAAACTAAAAGTTGAGATGTTTAAAAAGGGTGTGATTGATTGGAGTAATTTAAATAGTATCTGTTGATAGAATATTAGTATTATATCAATATTAAACCTCTTGAATTTGATAATGTACTGTGGTTATGGAAATGAATAGCCTTGACCCTGGGAAACACACACTGAAGAAATACAGGTAAATGGGCATAATTCCTGCAACGTGTTCGCAGTGGTTTGAAAAAATGTGTGTGTGTGTGTGTGTGTGTGTGTGTGTGTGTAAAGGGAGAAAGAGTAATAAAACAAATGTGGCAAAGTGTTAACAATTGGTGAATCTGGATGAATGGTACGTGAAATGCCTTTGTATTAGTCTTGCAAGTTTCCTGTAAGTTTGTAATTATATAAAAATTACAAAGTAAAAAACCAGTACCTCTACTTTAAAAAAATACAGGCATAACTCAAAATGCCTTCAGTATTACACGCTCATTTACTACTTAGTAGTTCCAATCGTCAATAGCAGTCATTATTATCTCCAAGCTCTAAAAAAAAAAATAAAAAGATATAGTAATTACCTGCCTCCCAGCTGAACTTCAAGCCTGCCCTTTATTCTCACAATAACAGAAAAGTCTTATCTCGCTCTCTCTGTCTCTGTCTCTTTGTCTCTCTCTCTCTCTCTCCCTCTCTAAGTAGTTTCAGGACCTTTCCATGTTCTCTTTCCACATGGACTAAATTGGGCTTCCTCACAACATGGTGGTCTCAAGGCAGCTGAATTGTTCAAATGGTGGCTTAGGAATCTCAGAAGCTGTCCTGAGAATCACATCTACACGGCCTTTTATAAAACAGCTTCAGAAATCCATAGAGTTTCTTCTAACACAGTCAGAAGCCTGCCCGGATTAAGGGGACAAAACATAGACACAACTTGCCATGGGCTACGGTCAGAATGTTTGTGTTCCCTCCAAATTCATAGGTTGAAACCTAATTAGCAATGTGATGGTGTTAGGAACTGGGGCTTTGTGGGGTTGATTAGATCATGAGGGCTTGGGAACAATGCCCTTAAAAAAGAGGCCCCAGAGAGCTGCCTTGCCCCTTCTACCATGTGAGAAGACAGAGAGAAGCCACTGTCTAGGAATCAGGAAATAGACTCTCCCCAGACATTGAATTTGTTGGTGCCTTGATCTTGGACTTCTCAGCCTTCAGAACTGTGAAAAGTAAATTTCTGTTGTTTATAAGCTACCCACTTTATGACATTTTGTTATAGAAGTCCAAATGAGCTAGGACCACCACATTTTGATGGCAGGATAGTCAAACTTACATTTTAAGAAGAACATGTGAGATGAGAGATCTTGTTATAGTCAATTTGAAACTACGATCTGTCACATCTTTCTAATATACATTTGTAAAATCAGATCATCATGAATGACCTCATATGAACATCTATTCCTAGATTATTTGTAGTCTCAAGGCCTGTGGAGAGACAGACTTATCTCAATAACAGAGGGCACCCAAATCAATGCTTTTGGTCTGCTTCGTTTCTACAGTTCCTAAATGTCTTGTCTATATATAATAATCTTTCTGAGTAAAAAATTACACATGCATGCTCCAAATCACCACAGGTATCCTTGGATCACACAAGCCTTCTAGGATAGTGGTGCGAGACCAGATGGAGTCAGTGTCTTAATTGGGAGTGCTCTTGAAAGCAGAGCCTGCGACAGGGCTTCGGTACAAGTAGTTTATTGGGAAGTTCTCTCAAAGATCAGGAGTGAGAGCAACAGAGAATGTAACAGAGATGGGAGGAAATTCAATCCAACAATCCATTATGGGGTTGTAAATGAAGCTTGCTGTAAATGAAGATCAGTGGAGAGAAATAATGATCCATCACCTTCTTTCCCAATTAGGTAAGGGTTGCCCCAGTGGGTGCAGACAACCCCCACGCTTCCATGTTAGGCCCAAACAGTCCTGGGCATACATCGAAAGATGAAAATAAGCGGCATGAGCTTGATAAAAACAGCTGTATCATAGGTGAGTCTGACAGAATGCGAAGTAGGGCTCAGAGACATCCAGAGCACTCATAATTGCTAAATAACCCATTTCACATCCTGAGCAAGAAAAGCCTATTTTCCTTTGTGTCAAAAAATAGTCACAAAATATTAACAATTGTATTTAATATATTAACAATTTTGAGGTGCTGAGAGCCTGTTATGAAATTTTCAGATGTTTTGTGAGACAGTTAAACATTATTAAAAATTAAATTACCTAAACTTGCCATTAAATAGATTATATTAAAACAAAGTTAAACATAATTTATCACTTTGTAATTATTTCACTACATTAATTATTCTGTATGGTCTTGGTATTAGCTATGTCTTTTGCATCTGTATGGTGAAAATACTACATAACGTGCCCTCCCACCTATCTTTTCTCAACTCTGTGTTGTCACATCGGTGATGTCACGTAGGTAATGTGAAACCAGCCATGGTGGGAGTGTTTACATGACAGAAATCAGTAAACACTACAAATCAAGGCTTTTATCTTTTTTGTTTGTTTGTTTGAGAGCAGGTCGTTAAACATTTCCCAACACAGCAACAATCATTTTCACTTTTGTCCTTTTCATCCCTTCTACTTCCTGTTGATTCCTGTCTTCTCCTCTCACCCCCATTCTGGTAATGTCATGTTTATGTTCATTGCCTCAAAAAATGGAAGATATACTAAAAGGAGAGGAATAACAACTGTTTTCTAGGCGTTTGAGTTGTAAAACGTTAGGCCCTCTGGGAAGAAAGCAAGCTCGTATACACAGAAAATAAAATAGGTTTTTGAGAAGGTAAGATTCGGAAAAGCAAAGTTTACTGGCTTACCCGCCCCTCAAACAAAATAAGGGACTTGGGGAGAAGAACGGGCATGGGGGTGGCTCCCTAAGAAAGGAAAACCATAAGACCTTAGGCACACCTCCTTGGGACAAGACTGATTGAAAACCAGAATAGGTTTTTTTTTTGTTTGTTTGTTTGTTTGTTTTTTGAGACGGAGTCTCGCTCTGTCGCCCAGGCTGGAGTGCAGTGGCGCAATCTCGGCTCACTGCAAGCTCCGTCTCCCAGGTTCACGCCATTCTCCTGCCTCAGCCTCTCCCAGTAGCTGGGACTACAGGCGCCCGCCACCACGCCCGGCTAATTTTTTGTATTTTTTTAGTAGAGACGGGGTTTCACCGTGGTCTCGATCTCCTGACCTCGTGATCCGCCCGTCTTGGCCTCCCAAAGTGCTGGGATTACAAGCGTGAGCCACCGCGCCCGGCCGAAAACCAGAATAGGTTTGGAAGAATGAAGTAAGGGTTAAGCCTCCTTTGGTGAAATTCCAAGTAGTCAGGAAAGGAAGACTGTGGGTTAGAAACAGAAGCAGATTATGTCTAGCCAGTTGGTCTTCATCAACTTGACCAAGTCCCTGCCTTCAACCCCACGTGGCATAGGGATGTTGAATGTCTCCCGCAGACCAGGATGGCATGACAATGCAAGAAAGACCCTCATCTGGGATCTTGCAACAGAACTTTAGGATTATGCACCAGTAGTCTCTAGGACCAAGGACAGAGAGCCATGTGAAGGATGGCTACAAGATCAATGTGACACAGGAATGCATACCCCTGATCCCATGCCATGCAAACCATGACACAGTGAATACCTCATAGCTAAACATCCAGCCCTTGGCAAACATGTGGAGACCCTGAATTAACTGAAATTAAATTATACTTTATTGTGGCATAGGGTCTTATAATAGAAATTAACTAGAGTTGCAGAAAATAAAGATAGCTGAATTTTTATGCACTCGAGTTTGTGAGCTTGGATTGCTACCGGCTAACCTTGACTGGATGGGAAACCGAGTTTTGGAAAAGTACCTATTTTAAGTGTTCTTTTTGAATTCATTTTACCATTTGCCATATGAGGAACAGGTATATGCCTGTTGCTTCCAAGGGCCAGGTTGATAATAGGTTGTATTAATTGACCTAGTGGTTATGCCAGTGAGGGGTGCCTATATGCTAAAGGGACTTTCAAGGGACAGAATTTTGGAAAAATGAAAGTGCATTATCAACTTTCTCATGTCTTGTCTAACATCCAGGAATCATTCTCATGCCAGGACAATGTCTATCCCAGACACCAACATACTGAAAGAAACCTACATTTTTTCCCTCTCTCTACCTTCTAGAAAGATTGTATTATTTTACAGATATTCATTGCCCATCTGTGAGACAGGATTCTGTTTGCCTACTGGGTTGACACCTGACTTGGCCACATGACTTGCTCTAACAAAGAAATGTGAGAGAAGTGATGTGCTTATTCTTCCTTTGCCATCATGACCGGCAATGCTCCAGGTTTTAGAACATTGATTGCAAAAGTGACTGTCACTTCTCACTTCTCCCTTTGTAATATGATTTTATAGCAACTCCCACCAAATATGGAGATCCCTGTCCCTAGAAGCTGGGCTAGCCTGAGACATGATTTGGTCAATAGAATGTGGTAGAAGCAGTAATGTGCCTTTTTGTTGACTAATTTGCAGGAGGGTTTACACTCTTCCATTCGCTGTTTTGGAATCCTGATACCATCGTGTAATTCAGCACAGATTAGCTGGAAGAGGAGAGACCAGTAGACCAGGGATGCATTGTCTTAGCTGAGGTCATCCTCGAACAGCCTATGCCAGTCCATCCCCAAATAGGTGAGTGAGCCAAGCTGAGCTCAGCCAAGCCAGGCCCAGATCAGCAGAACTGTCCAGCTGCCACATAGACTCATGAGAAAAAAATAAATGTTTTTTCCTGAGTGCTGCTGAAGTTTCGTGGTGGTTTGGAACTAAAGGATTAATGCGGCAAGAAATAACTAATACACAGATTGAAGCTCCTCTGTTGGCCTGCACCCGGAGTACAGAAGATGTAGGACAGAGCTACAGCAAGCAGGCACAAGGCACAAAGCATTAACGAGAAAGAAACATTCACGTAAGCCACTGAGATATGGAGTCTATTTGTTACCCAGAGTAGCCTAGCCCATAGTGATTGATAGACCAATTGACATGCCTAACTGTGCTTGGTTCCTCAACTTCTCATTTCTTTTTTTCTTGCTGGTTGATTTCTTTTCTATGCTTTCTATTTCATAGAAACTGGGGTTGCACAGATCTCCTGCGACATGGACATACAGCCTCTTCTTTCTTGGTTATTCATCCTGAATTTTCCCTGACTTTGGTCCTATTTCTTTAACTTTTTTAAATTTTAATTTTTTTAAGTGATGAGGTCTCACTATGTTGCCCAGACTGGAGTGCAGTGGTGCAATGGTGCAATCACAGATCACTGCAGACTCGAACTCCTGGGTTCAAGTGATCTCCCACCTCAGCCTCCCAAAGTGCTGGGATTACAGGAATGAGCCACCATATCTGGCCCCTGCCCTTAGTGTTAAGATTCATTTCTTTCCCTTATATTCGAGGATCCTGGGACCGAAAGACTGAGTTTTGTTGAATTAGACATTTTTTCGCTTTGCTTAGTGATGAGAGCCTGCAAGGCAAAGGCTAAGGTTATATTTTTGGGGGTCATTTGCAGATTACTTTTAGAATTTACTTATTTTTATGTTTATTCACAAGAGCATTTAAGGTATAGTGTGCCAAGCAGCCAACAAAGCATGACTTTTATTTTTCAGGTTGCTGGAAAATTGCTGAACTCTCCTGCAGTATTTTAAGTAACAACAACTGAATAACATTCAAAACAGCCCCTCCATCTTCTTTATAGAAATACAGGTGCCAGCAGAGAGCACTGTAGAAGATGCTTTATTTCTGTCATTCAAGACATGGTTAGACATTCCAATGGAAAAGAGTAATAGAAACAGAAATTTTTAAAAGAAATTGTCACCCCACTATATTTGTTAATGTGAAATGTTATTATTGCTGTGGAAAGTCTGCTTTGACCATAACACTTTTCTCATTCTGCCTTTAAATTCCAAGTAATTATAGTTGGAGGAAAGACTGTCGTCTTCTGAGTTCTCCTACCAAAACTCTTCATGCCCAGGAAGATCAAATGCAAGGTTATCCGAGCTAACACTAGGAGGTTAGCTCCTAGCGCGGAGAAGGCCATGGATGAACACAGAAATGCCTGTGGTTAGGAACGATTGCTGACTGAAACTTCCACACACTAATGGCGGGTGTGGACATTGGTACAACCACGTTGGAAAGCTAGCACTAACCATGACAGTTCAACATTTGTAACCCACCATGACTCAGCACTCTTATTCCTAGGTATATATTTAATAGAAATGTATATATTTCTTTACCAAAAGGTGTATAATATAATTTTTTTAGAGTCTTACTGTGCCACATAGGCTGGAGTGCAGTGGCACAAACATGGCTCACTGCAGCCTCGAACTCCTGGGCTCAAGAGATCTTCTCTCTTCTGCTTTTCAAGTAGCTAGAACTACAGGCATCCTCCATCATGCCTGGCTAATTTTTAATTTTTCTTTTGTAAAGATGAGGTCTCACTTTATTGGCCAGGCTTCTTTTGAACTCCTGGCCTCAAGCAGTCCTTTCATCTCAGCCTCCAAAAGCACTGGGATTATAGGCATGAGCCACCACATCCCATCCTTAATAGAGTATTTATAGCAGCATTATTCATAATAGCCCCAAATTGGAAACTACTCAAATTCCCGACAGAAGTAGAATGGAAAAAATAAATTGTGGTGTATTCATACAACAGAATGCTACCCAGCAATGAGTATGAATAACCTACAGCTATAGCAAACCATCATGAATCAATTTCACAAATATAACATTGAGGTGGGAAAAACAGATGCAAGAGTTTAGACTGTGTTAGTCCATTTTTATGAAGTTTGAAAATAAGCAAAACTAGTCTATGGTATTAGAAATCAGGGTGTTTGCTACTTTTAGAGGGTGGTGACTTGGAGGGGGCTATGAGGAGGGCCTCTGTGAGGATGGTAATGTTCTGTTGGCTGATCTGAGTGTTGGTAACATGGGTATGTTTCCTTGTGAAAATTCTTTGAATTCCACTTTTCTTTTTTGTATATTCCTCTGTATGTGTGCTATTCTTTACTAGAGAGTTAAGGGGCAAACAAGACAAGAAAGAAAACAAACAATTATTCCAAAGTGTTCTTTTGATTATAACCCTATTATGAAGTCTCCTAATATCACTGATCTCTTTTTATTGTATATGTTCCATCCAAAATTTTATATTCATTTGTGTGTCAGCCTTATATATGCCAAAAACAGTGCCTGGAATATATAGACATTTCATAAATACTTTTCAAGGAAATGAAAGGATGGATGGATGGATGGATGGATGGATGGATGGATGGATGGACGGATGGATAAACGAATGTCTATGTTCCCAAATATTCAGTGAGCAACATAAGGTCAGAAACTCTTTCTGGTCTTGCTCGCCAGTGAACCACATGTTTGGCACAATGCCTGATACGTGGTGGGCCCTTAATATATATTCTTATTTTAAAAGACAAGAAGAAAAGAAAGGAGGAAGGGAGGGAGGGGAGGGAGGAAAGTAGGGAAGAAGCAAGGCAAGGCAGGGCAGGGCAGGGTAGGGCAGGGCAAGGCAAGGCAAGGCAAGGCAAGGCAAAAGGGAGGAAGGAGACAGAAAGGAGGTGGTGAGAGGGGGTGCTGCAGGGCCATGGTATGTCATTTCTACCATCCTGCCTGTAGATATTTAATGGAGAATTGTACTTTTCTCATAGTAACTTTTTTGCTGTTGTAGTCATTGAGCAAAAGCTCAAGTGGGGAACCACAGACAGACCAGATAATTCTCAGGTTTCTGAGTGAGGGGGCTCAAGCCAAATGACTTGGATACTGCCCTAGTACCCTGTTGCCTCTCCCCCTAAGAGTTACACCAGGCCTTTGGGCCTGCCTAAAGCTCCATTACACAGGCTGTATTTAGCAATCATAACTTTATATCATTACTGTGTAGCCCAGAATGTGCCACTTTGGCATGAGGATTATTTTGAGCCAAAGGCAATTAAGAAAAAGAAGATACAAGGAAAGCTCTCTTGACTCCCCTTATTTGCTTAAAAGAAGGGCATAAATTTACAAAAGTGTCCTTCCTCCCCTTTCTATCAGGAAAGACAAAGCATCTGTAGATGCTTATCAGCCTAGAGGTGGCACCAGAAGAGTCTACAGAACAAACTTTACTAGTGGGTCTTTACCTACCACTCATTTCCCATATATTTGCCTTCCCACAATCTGCCACTGTTAGAGACTCAAGGTCCTTTTCTTTTGTCTTGTCACTTCTTTAAAAATGTATTATTCTTCGTTGAAGATGTCATATAGGCTGGAGTTCTAAGCCATCTCATGAGTGTTACTCAATCCCTGGGTATGTTCCATGTATATATGAAATGAACTTTCAAAAACTGTTTTGTTGTTGTTGTTGTTAATGTGTCTTTTGTTTTAGGGGTCCACAGCTAAGAACTCATAAGGGTAGAGGGAAAATTATTTTTCCTCCACCATAAATGTAATGGCTAATAGTACTGGTGATTACATTTTTCCTTGTGTCCCAGGCACCTTGATTCTTACAAGAGCTCCAGAAGATAGTTGCTAGTATCAGTCCATTTCAGAGATGCAGAGGCTGAGCACTTAGGTATTTTGCCTCAGGCCTTACAGCCAACATTGACTAGAGTCTGTGTTTGAACCTAAGCTCTTAACATCCTGTATTAATCAACCCCATCCACCAGAAAATTGCCAATTTTTACCAAGGTAAGCACTTTAACCATGATGACAGGTAAAGTTTCTTGAGCATGGTACCAAAGGTACAAGGCACCAAACTCTGTTCTTAATGCTCACATACCTCCTGTATTACTATCTGCCATACTACAGATAAGGAAACAGAGACATCGAGGTTCACGGAAGGTCCCAAGGTTATAGAACTTGCCCATGAGGGAAGTAGTCTGGCTCCAGTGCCTATGTTCCCAATCATTACACTATGCTGCATCTTAAATGCTATTTCATTTAATTTGCTGCTTCTCAGACTTGAACCAGCATCAGAATCACCAGGATGGCTTATTAAACATATTCCAGGACTCCATCCTTATGGGTGTTGATTCAGCAGGTCCGGGATGAAGCTAGGGATCTGCATTTCTAGCAAGTGCCCAGATTTTGTGGAAGCTGCTGGTCCAAGGACCACACTTGGAGGAGCAGTCATTTCATCTTCGCAGCACCCCTGCACGGAAGATGCTATTACTTCCTCACTTTAAAGAGGGGCTTAAAGATCACATTATCTGCACAGTGCTTTGCACATGGTAGGTGGAAATCAGTGCATTTTGAATAAAGCAATGAAATGATTTGCCCAAGATCTCATAGCTTAATGACACTGGGAATATTTAAATATCTACTTTTATTTCAGAAGAAAAAAACTTTTAAGACCAGTCCATGGAGTCAAGGCTTTCAAATTCTCCATCTCCCACAAGATCTAGAATAGCTTCCTGACTATAATGAGCAAACAGGAATTGTGCTAAGTTAAACTGAAATTAGAACATCACCCAAGAGTTAAGATTCAAGTAATTAGATTAGAAAATATTTGTTGTTTTCTTCAGTGCCTGTTTTTCCCTCATCTATCACAATTTAGTTTGTCACCACAGGTTGCTCTTGCGTATATTTTAACAGACAGAAGTAATATTTTTCATTTAGACTAACCCTGGAGGCCAGATAAAATGCATAACAGTTTCTTGTTCATTCTTGTTTAACTTGAACAATTTACCAATGTGATCAATATCTAGTTCCACTTTCCTCGTTAGTAACAATAAAACATTGCCATCCGATTATGGTTCCTCAGAGTAACTGAAAGCATTTAAAAATGTTTCACTTTGATCACCCTCATGTGTAAAAATTAGGTAGACCTTTCTGGAAGATGAAAAGAAATTAATGCACTGAGGTGGGAAATGGAGCCCCACCATTACAGGGGCTCTGAGGTCATACAACTTACAAAGTTTTAGGGCCTTTGCATCACTTGAAAGTTGAGCTGAGCTCCGATGTTCTCAATAATGGATTCATGGAAAATACAGTTTTGTACATTGTCTATCCAAAACTGACCCCAACACCTTCCTTATCTTCCTTTGCTTGACCATTCTCCCAAGACCAAGGGCACAGAGATTGGCGCTGCTCTCACTTCCTTTCCATCACCCTCATCTTCATACCCCACCAGCTGCCCTGCACTCAAGCTGCACCACCTCTGAAGCGGATGCTGTTGGTGAGCTCCCAGGTCCTAAGGCCCTTTACTGGTTCTCTGTGCCCATCTCTTTGATTCTGCCTGCTGTGCTTCCATAGTTTCAACCTGAGAGCTGCCTCTGAGACTCAGCATTCTTTCCTCCCAATGCTTGGAAATGTATATCACCCTGGGTGGTCTGTAGTCAATGACTGACTGGTACCGAAGGATAAAAGCCCAGTTGTCTCAACTTCAAACAAAACCAAAGAAAGCTTATGTCCAGCCTCTGTCATCATCACGTTCATTCCACCCACTGCCCCCTCACTCTTAGTAGAAACAAAGTCTTCAGGCCGGGCACAGTGGCTCATGCCTGTAATCCGAACACTATGGGAGAGATTCCCACCTGAGGTGGATGGATCATTTGAGGTCAGGTGTTGGAGACTAGCCTGGCCAACGTGGTGGAAACCCCATCTCTACTAAAAAATACAAAAATTAGCCAGGCATGGCGATGCATGCCTGTAGTCCCAACTACTTGGGAGGCTGAGGCAGGAGAATCACTTGAACCCGGAAGGCAGAGGTTGCAGTGAGCCGAGATCATGCCACTGCACTCCAGTTTATCTCATCCCAAGTACTTATATGTGTCCTGTGACACAAATGATTGAAGATATGAGATGGAAAGGCAAAAAAAAAGAGGAAGCCAGGGCTGGGCATGGTAGCTTATACCTCCCGAGTAGCTGGGACTATAGGCGCCCACCACCACGCCTGGCTAATTCTTTGTATTTTTAGTAGAGACGGGGTTTCACCGTGTTAGCCGGAATGGTCTCGATCTCCTGACCTCATGATCTGCCCGCTTCGGCCTCCCAAAGTGCTGGGATTACAGGCGTGAGCCACCACACCCAGCCGGCACAGTGCTTTTAAGCCTATGGTTGATCCATACAGTGGCAGTGTCATTACTTAATTTTTTTTATAGTTGAATAATACTCTATTGTGTGGATATATAACATTTAAAAAATCAACTTATAAACTGATGGACATTTGGGTTGCTTCCACTTTTGGTGGTGCAATAAACATTGATGTGCAAATTTTCATGTGGACATATGTTTTCAATTCACTTGGGTTTATACCTAGGAGTGGAATTGTTATGTTGTATAGTAACTCTATGTTTGAGTTTTGAGAAACTGCCAAACTGTTTTTCTCAACCTGGATAATCTCAATTGGCCGATTTTCACGTTCACTGATTCTTCTGCCAGGTCAAATTTGCTGTTGAGCTTCTCCAGTCAATATTTCATTTCAATTATTGAACTTCCCCACTCATGAATTTTTTAAAATTCTTCCTATAATCCTATCGCTATTTAGTGAAACATGGCGTGAACTCAGAAGGTGGAGGTTGCAGTGAGCTGAGATCGTACCACTGCACACCAGCCTGGGTGACAGAGCAAGACTCTGTCTCAAAAAATAAATAAATAAATAAATAAATAAAAGAAAAAAGAAAAGAAGAAAAGAAACGAGGTCTTCTCCAGACTTTCCCTCCATGTGAGCAAATGAGTTCACCTACGTGCAGGGATCTGGGAGAAGAGTGTGTGAGTCATGTGATGCTGAGGGTATGGTTCAGAGGAAGCTGGTGCAGTGGTGCAGCAGGTGCAGATCTGACAAGGTTAAAGCTCCAGGAAAATGAACAGTGAGGTACAAAGAGACGGAAGAATCTTGGATTTGATCGACAATGCTTGGTGAGAAGACAGGCTGCCATAGGAGGACGTTGCAGTTCCACTGAATGAGCTTCCTAAACCGGAACAAGACAATGTTGGCACCCGGAATCTGCCAAAGAATAAGAAATGAAGTGGACAGACTTAACCTTACAGCACCTCCATGAGAACATTCCCCTCACTGGAAACTGACACTTGGCTCCTTTCTCATGCATGGATTTAAAAATACATATATAGATACAAAATGTTTTATTTCCATCTACTAACTCAAATCTTTGAGTAATAAATCAACACTAAAAAATGTATACTTATTTAATTTGTGGCCGCTACATGCAACATGAAAATATTTACAGAATGAAAAGCTGAGATTTCTCAGGAGTGCAGAATATTTGGCTCTATAAATCTAAAACTCTTCATTGAGTAGCTTGTAATTGGATATGATTGGTTAAACATTTGCCTTTAACTCTGATTTTGCTTTACCATCAAAATTTATCTCCTCCCAAGTACTTATATGTGTCCCGTGACACAAATGATTGAAGGTATGAGATGGAAAGGCAAAAAAAAAAGAGGAAGCCAGAGCTGGGTGTCGTGGCTTACGCCTGTAATCCCAGCACTTTGGGAGGCCAAGGAGGGTGGATCACCAGAGGTCAGGAGTTCAAGACCAGCCTGGCCTGTATGACAAAAGCCTGTCTCTAATAAAAATACAAAAAATTAGCCAGGCATGGTCGGGGAGGGAGGTGCCTGTAATCCCAGCTACTTGGGAGGCTAAGACATGAGAATTGCTTGAACCTGGGAGGTGGAGGTTGCAGTGAACAGAGATTGCGCCTCTGCACTCCAGCCTGGGTGACAGAGCAAGACTCTGTCAAAAAAAAAAAAAAAAAAAAAAAGAGGAAGGCAGAAGCCAGACATGGTTAGAGTGTTATTAACATTTCACAGTATAGAACTTGCCCACGGGCCAGGTAGTCTGGCTCCAAAGCCTGTGTCCCTAATCATTACACTATGCTGCATCTTAAATGCCATCTCATTTAATTTGGTGCTTCTCAGACTTGAACCTGCAGCAGAACCACCAGGAGGGCTTATTAACAAACATAAGCCCTCAGCAAAAAGCATTCTGAGTGGGTTTCGCCTATAAATGTTATGGGTATGTAGATATCCCATTCACTGATTATTGGCACTCCTAGGATTCTTCATGGTATTTTCAAACTTGGGATAAATCTGTGAATTAAAAAATTATCTGACAGTTACCCCTGTTCTCCCTACAATGTCCATTGGTGCTGCTGGAAAGCATGTCTGGCTAGGTAGACTGCTAGTTTTATCCACTAATGGCATTTCTTATTTTCTCAAAGCCCTTTCAGATAAAAACAAACCACCATGCAATCAGTATTTACTTACATATTTGTATAAGAACCTGTATTTTGCAAAACACATCTGTGTATATTTATCTCCTAAAATTACTTGCCTCTGTTAATCAGTGTCTTTCATGTTCTCTATCCAGATTGTAAACTCTGGGAAGAAGCCATGGCTTATATTTTTGTATCCTTTATTTAAAAACGAAAAACATGGAATAATTGAAATCTCTTCTGAAAACAAACAAACTCTGAACTGTAATTTGTGCTCCAGAGCTCCTTGTGCGACCAAGCTAAGGCTGGCACTTGCCCTGAAAGCACATTCTTGCTTGGCTTCTCCTCCTTCCACGTCCTGCTTGCTCCACAACCTTACTGACTTCTGGGAGCAATGCTCTGATAATTACTTGCCCATGTAGCCTCACCTTAGGGCCCGCTTCTAGAGAACTAAACCTCACACAGTCTCTCTTGAGTGACAGTCTCCCCTAAGTGCCCACCTTTCCATTCCCAAAGCTACTATCTTGGTTCACTCCTTATGGCATAAGCAATTCTCCTAGTCATTGTGCCCCTTCCATCTAGTGTACTGTCAGACAACCTCCTAATGCATGTCTCTGATCACACCACTTCTCCAATCAAAATCCAGCAGTGGTTCCTCATTTGCTGTGGAATTTAGGAAAGACTCCTTGGCCTGGAATTTAAAGGTTTCCATACCATAACTCCAAGCTACCAATTTTTTTTTTCCTTTGAGACAGAGTCTCGCTCTGTCGCCAGGCTGGAGTGCAGTGGCACGATCTCGGCTCACTGCAACCTCCGCCTCCTGTGTTCAAGCAATTCTCCTGCCTCAGCTTCCTGAGTAGCTGGGACTACAGGTATACGCCACCACGCCCAGCTAGCTTTTGTATTTTTAGTAGAGACAGGGTTTCACCATGTTGGCCAGGACGGTCTTGATCTCTTGACCTTGTCATCCACACGCCTCAGCCTCCCAAAGTGCTGGGATTACAGGCGTGAGCCACCGCACCCGGCCCAAGCTACCAATTTTTAATCATTGCTCCTAAGTTCCTAATATCACATGGAACTCAACTCTAATAAACTCCCACCCTATCTTCCCTGTTCCTCTGCTCAACGCTGTTTCTTTTATCTGGAAAGTCCTCCCACTTTATTCAAGTAGGAAAACCGTGCCTGTCAATCAAGTCTCTGTTCAAGTGTCTTTTCTATCATGACTACTTTATTGATTCTCCCTTTTATTAGTGTCTTATTGCTGCCATAACAAATTACTAGAAATGTAGTGACTTAAAACAACGCACATTTATCTCACAATTTTGTAGTTAGAAATTCAGGCAGGCTTGGCTTGGCTCTCTGCTTGGGATCTCACAGAAGACAAATGGAAAAGTTGTTGCCCAAACTAGCTCTTGTCTCTTGGGGATAAATCTACTTTAAAGCTCTTTTGATTAGTTGGTAGAATTCATTTCCTTCCAGTTGTATTACTGAGGTCCCTGAACCCTCTATCATCAAATCCAGCTGTTCTGAAGCCTCAATTCTCTTTGACTTCCTCTCTGTTGCAACTTATCTGCCTCCAGCTGAGAATGTTCTCTGTTAGGTTAAGCCTACCCAGATAATTCAGCATAAGCTCCCCGTCTCAAGGCCTATAGCCTTAATCATGTCTGCAAAATCTCTTTTGCCATGTCACATAACATATTCATGGGCTAAATGATTTAGGATGTGGACATCTTTGAGGGACCATTATGCCTACCACGTATCCCCCGCCATAAAGATGATCTCATTCTACTCTGAAATCCTATGGACCATCGTATCTCCTTTCCAGTAATTTTATTTACATATAAAGTAGGAATAGCTCACTTGAATAGTGCTATGCGCCAGGCACTCTTTTTTTTTTTTTTTATACTTTAAGTTCTAGGGTACATGTGCTCAACTTGCAAGTTTGTTACATATGTATACATGTGCCATGTTGGTTTGCTGCACCCATTAATTCGTCATTTACATTAGGTATTTCTTCTAATTCTATCCCTCCCCCAACCCCCCACCGCCTGACAGGCCCTGGTGTGTGATGTTCCCTGCCCCGTGTCCAAGGGTTCTCATTGTTCAATTCCCACCTATGAGTGAGAACATGCGGTGTCTGGTTTTTTGCCCTCGCGATAGTTTGCTCAGAATGATGGTATCCAGCTTCATCCATGTCCCTTCAAAGGACATGAACGCATCTTTTTTATGGCTGCATAGTATTCCATGGTGTATATGGTGCCAGGCACTCTTTAAAGCATTTTACATACACTGCCTCACTTAATCTTCATAACAATCCTATGTGGTCAGAGTTAGTACTGTTACTATCTCCATTTTAGAAAACTGAGAAAACTGCAACAGAAAGTTTTGTATCTTATATGCTAATAAATGGTAGAGCCGGGTATGGTAAAGATGATGTCATATTTAACTAAATTCTTTAATTTTGCTTCCAGTTGTCATAGGAAGATTTTATTTCCAACTGCCCTTCATCTATCAAGTGACTGATTCTGGCCAATGGAATGTGGCCAGAAGTGATGAAGGTCACTTATCTGGCCTAATCCCTGCTTTCTGAAGCATGGTTTTTTATTCACTCTCTCTCTTTCTCCCTCCCTCTCTCTCTCTCTCTCTCTCTAGAAGCAAGTGGCCCCAAGATGGCAAAGCCATACCATGAAAAGCGACTGGACCTCTGAGTCACCTCTTTGAGCAGAGAGAGCCAGAAGATCCTCCTCGCTCACACTGAACAGTGGCATGTGGGTGAAATCACACTGTGCTGAGTTTCTGGAACCTCATGAATCTTTGGTCCAGCAAAGATGATACTTTGATTAATACGCCAAACTCCAAGCTTAGAAAATCTGGATGTACAGCCTGTGTTCTTAATTGCAATGTTATTTTTTCTCTTCCTCCTTCCTTTTCTGAATAATAATACTTCTAAAATTGCTGAATAAATCCGATATTGATGGAGATAATATAAGCGTGGTAATTATAATGCATTTGTAGCATACCTTGTATTGCGGTGACTCAGACACTTGTATTTTTAGTCTAGGAGGCTGAGGTCTAGGTGTCATTTTCCTTTCCACCTTCTGCTATACTCAGTGCATTGTTTAACATACAGGAAGTAAACACTTGCTGAATTCAATGTAGAAAATCAGAGTTTTCAAATAAATTAGTTATAAAAATCTATTTCAAGAAAAGTATTCGGTGTACTAAAAAAAAGTTAACCTCTTTAAAACATTAAGAATGCAACCTATTGACACTGAACGTACCCACACTGAAGGGTTCTTACCTGACTGTTGACACATGTCAGGTGGTAACTCCTTGTAACAAGTTTATTAGGAAAAAACTATGTTACATTAGAAATATCAAAATGCATTAAAGACCTGTGATAAAGTGGCTCATTTAAGGGTAGCTGTAGTTATTTTACCCCAATGTCCTCTCCAAACAGTGAAATAAAGAATGTCTCTTTCTCTAACACTCAAGGTCAAAACAGACGGAAGGCTTTTTTACTCTACCATGAGAACATTCAAATGTAACATGTATCACTTTGGATTTTAAATCAATTTGCATATGATCTGGTAAGATTTATTTGGCAGGAAAATCAGAGGAGACAAGTAGGATTGCTGAACTAATTCCACTCAAACATCCCTGACTTAAAACTACAGATTCTCAGAAGGACCAAGAAATGGACATAAAAACAAAGTAACAAAAATGCAAACTGTTTATTACAATACCAAATGTTAGAATGCTGACATAAAAATATCCTGGAACTAGCCTCAAAGTAATAAATTCCAAAAGGATTCTAAAATCTCTAAAATAAAAAGAAAAACCTATCTTTTTTTTTTTTCTATCTGGCCTATGCTCTCTTTCTGTTGTCCTGGAATGTAAAACTCTTTTACAATTATATTTATAAAATATGTTTGCATACCAATATCTCTATATATCTATGAATATATTTATAATTGAATGTTTATATTTATAAATGTACATGCTATAACAGATTGCCAAGTTATAAAGATTTGCATAGATGTTTGTCTATCATGATGATGATGAATGCTTTTGTCTCCAGCCTTCCCCGCTTCCCTGAGGTCTAGACCCAAATTTTCACTCTGCAGCGGACCTCTCCCAGGTATCCTGGAGAGTATATTAGATTCTAATAGTCCTAAATCAATTTCATCTTTTTCTCTCCAAAATGTACTCTCTGAAGATAGTCCTGATCTGGTTGATAGTATTGTCATCTATCAACCACCATGAGCAGCCTGATCTTAACAAGATATCTAGAAGTTGTCCCCTGTTTTTCCTTTATCCTATACTCAAATAGTTGCCAGAACCTGTAGAATCTACCTCAAAAATGTCTCTTCAAACTGTTCACTCATCCCTTCAGAAACTGCTTGTTGCGTTTTCCTAGGTCGCTGTCCTTCGGGTGTTTATGTGGAGATTACATGATAGTGAAGAAAGCCAGGAAAAAAAACAAAAACAAAAACAAAAACAAAAACAAAAACAAACAAACAAACAAAAACAAGAACAGGGAAGAAAAACGGAAAAAAGAAAGAAGGAAGGAAAGAGGAAGAAAGGAAGAAGGAAAGAAAAGGGAGGAGAGAGGGAGGAAGAAAGGAAATTGGGAAAGGAGATGGCATTATTCAGATATATGCTATGAAGAAAATTAAACAGTGATATAATGGAATCTGACAAGGTAAGTGGAATCTACATCAGAAAGGAAAGAGAAGACAGGCCGCTCTGAATAAATGATGTCTGAACTGAGACCAGAATGATGAAAACAAACAGAAGTTAACTTCTTTAAAACATTAAGAAAGCATCCTACTGACATCAGATATACACATGCTGAAGGGATGTGTCAATAAAATAGCCATAGGATACAGAGCAGGAGAGAGTTCTAGGCAGGGGGAAAAAAGCTCAGAGGAGGACGTGGCTCAGTCAGGTCAGGGAACAGGAAAATCAGTGGGGATGGAGGACAATGGCAAAGACAGAGAGAGGTATAGGATGACCCCAAAGAGGCAGGCAAAGCCAGTGCATGGGCAGCCTTCCATTTTCTCTCTATTACCAGGGGATCGCTCAGAGAGTTTTAAACAGGGAGCAGTATGGTATGAATTATCTTTTTTTCCAAGAATGACTCTGGCTGCTGTCTGGATAATGGATTTATATGGGAAACGAGTGAGTACAGGAGAAAGTGGGAAGCTTTTGTGGCCAAAAAGCCTAGGAGTGGTATTGGCTTAGACTAGAATTGCTGCAGCAGATGTGATGAACCATTGTCAGATTTGGAACAGAAAGCTGAAAGTACCTGCTAATGCAATCATGTGTGGGGAGGAGGGAGAGCACATGGAGGGTGTTGAAAGAGAAAAAGAAGGATCAAAGATGGCTTCTTCATTTGGGGCCGGAGTGAATATTCTCTCCCATCGCCTGCTTTGGTTAAGGTGCTTTATGACTCTATCCTGGACAAAATCCCATTAGTGTCCTGGTTTCCATTTCTTTCAGTCTCCTATTCTCCCTACCTACTCCTTGTTCAAAACTGTCCTCCTGATTTTCCTGTAAGTCTCAGAATCATTTCCCTGGAAAACTAGATGACAGCTCTAGTTAGGAAAAAATAATCTACATTAAGTATTGTCAGAGAGGATTTAACAAAGGAAACTTTTGTAACCAGATTAGAAAACAGAAAGAGCACAACGAGGGCACTGAGCTAAAACCAGATATTGCAGTTTCAAGGTTATTGCCAATTCTAAGGTTGAGGTAATTCAGAGAATTAATATCTGAAGTATGCAGTTACTACCCTGAAGGCTGAGATAAACACAGGGAAAAGTGAGGCGCTCATTACCCTGGAACTTGAAGAGGCTCCTAAATTTCCTTCATTCCAGACTTATTGTTTCCTAAGCCCATCAGTTTTTTTTAGAACCGAGTCACCTTTGCACATGTCATTTACTCTATTTGAAATTTCACTCCCCTTGTCCAGGAAACAGCTCTGAAAAGCCACCCTCAGTTTCTCAAAGCAAAGTAAATCACACCCTCTTCTCTGACAGCTTTGTACTTCCACAGCTCTATGTCAACATGCATCATATTGGATTGTCATGTATCTATTTATGGAGCTCTCTTACCCACAGGTCCATGATTTCTTGCAGGTAAGAATTACATCTTGACAACTTCTCAGTGCTCTTCTGGAGATGTCTGTCGAATCAATAAACATCAATCATCTCTGCTGCATGTGGCACCTCACCTTCAACAGGCTAGCCTGGGCATAGTGACTGGGCAGGTGTCAAGACCACCTGAAGGCTGTGCTTAGACTAGTTCACCATCATTTCTGTTGCAATATTTTGGCCAACACAAATCACAAGGCCAGACCAAACTCAAGAGGTGGGGAAATAGATTATATCTTTCGATTGGAGGAGATTCAGTCCTGATGATGGTGTGCCAGTTTCAAGCCTTAGCTTCAAGATGTACACACATCTGCTTGCTCGCCCTTGAAACTTTGCTGCCACCGTAACTGAAAGTCTGGGCTAACCTGTGAGGAGATGAGTGACCACATGGAAGAGAGTCCAGTTGTCACAGCTGAGATCATCCCAGACTAGTCTACAGCCTGCCAACCCTTATACATGAAGGAGAATTCAGCAAAGACCAGCAGAGCTGCTGCCCCACCCATGGCTAGCCCCAGACACATCAGTGAGCTGAGCCAAGAACAGAAGAGTAATAACAAATTCACTGAGTCTGGAGATGGTTTGTTATGTGTCAATAACTAACTGATAGAATGAGTTTATTATCATCCTGCTATAATACTAATCTCTATCTTGACCCAAAGCAATTTTTGAGAGTTTTTTTTTTCATTTATTGTTGAAGATGTTTCCTTGAGAGACCTCTCATTGGTACATGTTTTCTTTCTTCTTCTTTTTTTTTTTTTTTGAGACACGGTCTCACTCTGTTGCCCAGGCTGGAGTGCAGTGGTGTAATCTTGGCTCACTGCAACTTCCGTCTCCCAGGTTCAAGCAATTCTTCTGCCTCAGCCTCCCAAGTAGCTGGGAATTATAGGCACCCACCACCACGCCTGGCCAGTTTTTGTGTTTTAGTAGAGGTAGGGTTTTGCCATGTTGGCCAGGCTGGTCTTGAACTCCTGACTTCAAGTGATCTGTCCTCCTCGGCCTCTCAAAGTGTTGGGATTACAGGCGTGAGCCACGGTGCCCAGCCAGTTTCTTTCTTTCTTTCTTTCTTCCTCAGTCTTCCAATATCCAGTGGCAAATTTCTTCATTTGTGACTGGGACCATAAATACATATGGCCAATGGCCAGGGTCAGTTATGTTACCTGTCTTCAAGAGAGTGAGTGGATAGAGCACAGCCTCCACAATCAGACAAATCCAGGTTTAATCCTGGTTCTGACACTGAAAGCCAATGTATCTCTGGGCAAATTTTTAAATCCTTCTGATTCTTGGTTTCCTTACCTGTAAGATGAAGATAATAATGCCAACCTACGGCCCCCACACAATGCTGTCCTGGTTGTGTACTGTATAATTCCAAATTCCACCAACTATTGTTCTTCAGTGTATAACCTGCATGGCTGGTCATGGTAGTTTGGGGTTGTGGTAATGGTAGTTAGGTTGTTTGGGTAAATATGAGATGGCGTGTACACAATAGGTACTTAGTAATAGTAGTTCTTACCTCCATCTACAAACTTCCAAACAGAATGTTAAAACCTGCAACAACTGACACTCCAGGCTATAACCCAGGGGTTGGCAAATTATGGCTTATGCATCAAATCTGGCCCAGAGTCTGTTCTTGGAAGTATAGTTTTGTTGGAACACAGCTATACCCATTGTCGCTGGCTGCCACTCCTCCAGTGGCAGGGCTGAGTCATTATAAAGAGCCCATTTAGGTCCACAAAGTCCAAAATATTTATGAATATTTACAGAAAATGTTTGCAGACTCAGTTCTAATGTCCTGTGCCTTAAACTTTTATTGTACGTAAGAATCACCTGGAGAGCTTGTTTAAAATGCAGATTCTAGGGCCTCGCCTAGCAGAGATTCTGAATTAGTACATCTGGGTGAGGCCTGAGATTCTGATTTACAACAAGCACCCAAGTAAAGCTGACATTGCGGGTTTAGGGACCACACTTTAATTAGCGCTGCTTTTAACCATCTGAAGTAACTTAATTACATTAAATCCTTATTTTTTAAATGGCAAGGTATTAATCAATTAAAAACCCATACAAACACACTGCACTCATTTTGTGAAAAAGCTTAAAGTTGTGCTACAGGAATTGACTAAATAATGACTGCAGGTCATTTTAAGTACTAATGTGCCTCATAGATAATTCATGTTTATTCACAGGAGGAAAAAGTTAATCTAGGCCAAGGACAGTAACCACCAGCCAACGTGAGAAATCAAAACACAAAAACAAAATAAAGACTATATATTAGACTTTAATTATTAGCCTGTGTACGAAATGAAAAATCCATCTCAAGGTTTTCTTAAATTACAAGGTTTTGCTTCTCCTAATTGTGCCATTTGTCTTATTCCCTCTAAAATATCTAATAGTGGTATACTCGGTGACAACCACATACTCCATGGCTCAGAATAATTTATATTTTCCCCACTAATAACAGATTGCAGATGCTCTCTTGACAGTCTTCAAGATTTCAGACTGATTGCTAACCAAGCTACTTACTTAAGACATACTAGGTCAGATCGGTTGCGATCCAATTAATATTTTAAAATCATCCTACAGTGAGCTTCTAGAAATTATTATAATTAAGCTGGTTGTTATGCGCTTGCCCTTCCTTGGTCCCTATTTTAATTTCCTTCGGTGATTTCTTTCTTCTACCTATCTTTCTACTTCAATGCTTAAAATAAAAAGAGCAAATCACTTCCTTCTAAAATTGTATTCATATACCCTCATTTTATCTTGATCTTTTAGATCATCTTCCTTTTATTGGTAGAAAAATTACCTGATTATTATTTTAGGTCTATTTTAAACATGGAGTAAGCCTCCGAGAGCAAGAAACTCTTAAAAGACTATGGGAGAGTTAACAGTTACATCTATGTCTGGTCCAAAGATATAAAGTTAAAAGAAAATGCTAGCTTCTGTAATATGGGACCTGAGAGGGGAGATGTGGAAGAAAAACCTCACACACTCCATGTGTAGATTCAAAGATTTATGAGCTGTTACAAGTAAACACACACCCATACACTCTAATGGAATTGCCTTTCGATCTCATAATGTGCTCCTGAAATAAATCCCTTATGTCAACTGGGGTGTTAGAATGAAGAAAAGAGAAATCTGGCTTACATCCAGGTTCTACCTTTCTCTCTTTTTCTGTTCTTATTTTCTCCCTCCTTTCTCTAAGCTCCCTGTTTTCCTTTCTTCCTTCCTCCCTTTCTTCTTTCCTTCCTTCTATGAAAGTTGATCAGACGAAATTGGGTCATTCTTGTCACAGTCAACCAAAGCAGAGTCAAGAAGCCAGTGAGGAAAAGCATTCAGGGCACATAACAGTGCTCTAAGACTGTAATTCTGTGTAATCTTGGCTGCTAAAACTGCCTACTGTAACCTGAAACCAGTTTTATCTAATGGCTTCTGAAACAAGGGGCTGCGACACAAAGACTAGTTTTACCCACCAGAGTCACTCACCGATCAGAGCCTCCCAGCTCCCCACAAATTTTACCAGTGCTAATGAACTTTCTGAAAGAGGCGTATGTAGTGATTCTCCTTTTTATAATATAACATTTCCAACCTCCTCTTTGTTCTGCAGACACACCAAAGACCATCAACCAGGTCTGTGTATATGACCTGAATTGCAATTCTTTCTTTTCAAATAAAACATTAAATTTAGAAATTCACTTGTATTAAATGCATATTTTATTTTGCCTTTGATCCTCCCTCCCTTCCTTCCTTCCTTCCTTCCTTCCTTCCTTCCTTTCTCCCTCCCCCTTCCTCTCTCTTTTTTCCTTCCTTCCTCCCTCCTTCCCTCTCTCCCTCCCTCCTTCCCTCTCTCCCTCCCTCCTTCCCTCTCTCCCTCCCTCCCTTTCTCCTTCCTTTCCTTCCTTCCTTCCTTTTTTCCTGCCTTCCTTCCTTCTTTCCTTCCTTATTTTCTTTCTTTTGCTACAGCTAACTCATTGGATTTTTTTGAGGATTAAATCAATTAAATTTAATAAAATGTCATGGTAAATGCTTGATAAGTATTAATTATTATTATTATTACCTTGGTGATTATAAAACAGAATGCTGTTCATTAATCCCTTTGTCCTTGGCATCTGCTATGGTCTGAATGTTTCTGCCCCCGACAAATTCATATGTTGAAATCCTAATCCCCAAGGTGATGAAATGAGGGGGTGGGCCCTTTGGGAAAGTGATTAGACCACAGGGGAAGAGTCCTCATGATATGATTCATGCCCTTATAAAAGAGGTCCAAGAGAGCTCGTTCGCCCCTCCTGCCAAGTGAGGACACAGCAAGAAGTTGGAACCTGACCATACTGACACCTTGATCTTGGACTTCCCAGCTTCCAGGACTGTGAGAAATAAATTTCTGCTATTTATAAGCCACTCCTCCATTTATGGTATTTTGCTATAGCAGCCTAAGGGACTAAGCATTTATCTGACCATTACGTAGAACCCAATTCTTATTGACTATAATCTCTCTGTCCTGGACATCTACATTTATATTCTTTTCATAATGCAAATAGAGTTTGGTTTGATGTATGATCCAGCTTTTTGGAATCATCTCTCAAATAAATATTTGCCTTTGAATCCTCATCCCAAGGTCTGCTTTTGGGAGCTCTCAGACTAAGATATATATTTAATATTGAGAATGTTAAATTGAAGGAAACATGCATAAAACTAAAATTCATAGCAGACCAGACTGCCTAGGAAATAGAAGAGAATCTAGTGGAATGAAACAAACATTACTTAACTCTGAGAATCAGAGCTGGAAGGCAAGAATGGGCTTGTTCAATAGGTCTCCTTGGGCAGAGAAAGGTGGGGCTGGTGTCCATCTTGATCTTACTCATGGTTCTGAAATGTAAATTAGCCACCAGAGGTCACAGTAAGTGAAAATATCATCAGGACGTTTCTTAGAGTACTGGTGGTACTATTTTCCAGTTTAAAAGAACAAAATAACAACAACAACAAAAAGCAGTGGATGTGAATAGGAAATTCACAAAAGCAAAATGAGATGAATTAATTTATAGAAGTTATGAAAAATACATAAACTTATTATAAATTTAAATGCCTTTAAAAACAAATGCCCAGTTCTCTTACTGGGACTACTGAAAATTACAAAATCAGACTGACCCTCATGCTGAAAACAATTTAAAATGCTAGCTAAAAAAAAGCGGCTGCTTTTTTCTTATTGATCTCACTGTTTAAAGTGGCCCCCAAGATTAGTGTCTAGTGCTTCTAAGCTCAAGAGGGCTCGGCCGGGCGCGGTGGCTCACGCTTGTAATCCCAGCACTTTGGGAGGCCGAGGCGGGCAGATCACGAGGTCAGGAGATCGAGACCATGGTGAAACCCCATCTCTACTAAAAATACAAAAAATTAGCCAGGCGTGGTGGCGGGCGCCTGTAGTCCCAGCTACTCGGAGAGGCTGAGGCAGGAGAATGGCGTGAACCCGGGAGGCGGAGCTTGCAGTGAGCCGAGATTGTGCCACTGCACTCCAGCCTGGGCGACAGAGTGAGACTCCGTCTCAAAAAAAAAAAAGAAGGCTTTAATGTGCCTTATAGAGAAAATATGTGTGTAAGATAAGCTTTGTTCATGCATGAGTTATAGTGCCATTGGCCATTCAATATTAATGAATAAAAATATATATATATATATATTAGCTAAGATGTCTTGAAGCAGGAGCATATGTAAAACACGATTGCATATTGGTTAGTTGATGAAAATATGACCAGAAGCTTGCAGGAACTTAATACAACATTTCCCCTAGGAGCAATGTTTCAGTGTTTGCTAATTGTCTTTGCACCATATTAATGGTGCATAGCTACCTTAAATAGGGAGAATCAGCTGTGTAAAGCACAAATCACAATCATAGTAGGAAAATTTAACATGTCTCTGAGAATCAAAAAATCAGTTAAATAAAATTTAATTGAAATAGAGAGAGTCTGAATAATATAGACAATAAACTTGATTTGGCTTTTGGTGTTCATCTCTGCCAGAAGGAAGTTCTACAGTTATCTCACATAGATGAACTCTCCAGCACTGCAGAGAGCTGGATCCTTACCTCTTTACCATCAATGTCTTTTCTCTAGTCCAACTTAGTCACCCAGTCCACTGGTCACATCTTAGATATTGTCATCATCAGAAACTGCACTACTTCTGAAATCTTAATTTTAAACATCTTAATCTCTGTGTACCATCTTTGCTCTACCCCACTCACAAACTCATAACCCCTCGCTGCTACAATTCCTTAACTCTTCAGAGACTGCCAAAATATGGACCCCATAACTTTTTTATTCTCTCTTGTCCAACTCTCTGTCTATGACTTCTCAATAGAATCACTCCCTTGCCAGTATCCCCAGATCTCTTTTCCTCTGCCAGTCTCCCTCTAACAAATGATCTCTCTTCAAAGCTCTAATTGGCCAGCAGCTCGTAGTTGTTTAGGACTCCGCCAGAGTGTCAGCTCTTCTAGACAGCCTTTCCAGACAACCCTATACAAATTGAGTGCAGCTTAGTCTCTGCATTTATTCCTTTCTTCTTTCAAAACACTTATAGAGGCTTGTAAATATTTTAGTAGACATGTGCTTTTTCCTCCTGTCTTTCAGACTACAACATAAGTTCCATGAATACAGAAATCCTGTCTTGCTCTCCCTTCATTCCCAGTACCTAATATAAAACCTTGCATACATTAGAAACTCAAAGGAATGGTTATCTAAATTTTTACCCTATAAACAAAATACATTATTTTTAAATGTCTATCAGTGGAATGGCTACGAAGTTTAATTGCATATATAGATATCAATATAACCTTAATTAATTCTATCATGTGGGAATTGTGCGACCTACATACTTTCAATATTTTTTTTTTTTTTTTTTTTTTTTTTTTGAGACGGAGTCTCGCTTTGTCGCCCAGGCTGGAGTGCTGTGGCACAATCTCGGCTCACTGCAAGCTCTGCCTCCCGGATTCACGCCATTCTCCTGCCTCAGCCTCTCCGAGTAGCTGGGACTATAGGCGCCGCCACCACGCCCAGCTAATTTTTTTGTATTTTTAGTAGAGACGGGGTTTCATTCTGGTCTCGATCTCCTGACCTCGTGATCCGCCCGCCTCGGCCTCCCAAATTGCTGGGATTACAAGCGTGAGCCACCGCGCCCAGCCTACCTACATGCTTTCACCATACCATAATAAAACTAAAAATACAATAAGGATAAAATAAGCATAGTTAAATCTAACTAACTGGAAATCCAAAAACCTTGTTTTTAATAATTCTTGGAGAGGAGATAAAAGAGAATATTAAAGAGTACAATTAAAAACATTTTATAAATTAAAGAACATTATGTATCAAAATCAACTGCATAAATCTAAAATTGTCCTCAGAAAAAAATGTATAGTCTAAAATGCTTTCTATTATTAAGCAAGAAAAATTAAAATAAATTAATTAGGTATTCATGAAAAGAAGCTGAGGGTAAAAAGCACTAAAATGAACACAAAGTTAATTAGAGTTGAACTAATCAAGATAAAAACAATATTGGAGATAAAAAGGAAAAAGAGAAAATTATTCGAACACACTAATTCAGTAGATAATCTGTTGTCAACTGCACAAAAGGAAATAAAACATAAACAGGTATTAGAAATAAAATCTGGCATCTAAACAAAGGGAGGAAAATAAATTTAACTGCAGGAGAGTCTTTTTTTAGCTAACATTTCCTCTTTGCTTTTTCTAGTCATGTCTTAAGAGCCAAGCTAAGCAGGAAAGTTTCATGACAGTTCACACAATGGTTTTCCTATATAGGCAAAGATGTCAGCTTCAAAACGGCCTCAACAATGCCTGAAAAATCCTGTCAAGTTTCTCTGTCTGGTCCTCAATGACAAGGCTTCTGCATTTTCCCATTGGGCCTTCCCAACTCCCTGCCAACTTCCTCCTATCAATAGCCTGACCTTCAACTTCTCAGAGAAAAGTGCAGCGACATTACCTTTTAATGTGTAAGCCCTTTAAGATCTTATATTCTGTTATTCACCGATGCATCTCAAGCACCTCAGACAGTGCCTGGCTCAAAGTTACTACTGAAAATACATTCGAGGAGCGAAGGGATATCAGATCTGCGCCCATCTGCATTCATTCCCTCTCCAACCTCTTCCATTTCAAGGAGAGCAGTGTCTCTCCTCCCAGCCATGGCCAAGACTTCAACCCATGCCTGAACTCCTATCCTTTCCCAGCTTCTCAGGAGTATTATACCGACAGTTAAACTTTTTTGCTTTATTATTTACACTCTAAATCTAATTCTTCCCAAGTTTCTCATTTAAAACATAATTTAAGTCTTCTCGTTTAAAACATAACTCTCCTCAGACCAGCATCTTCCCTCCACCTTTTATCTCTCTCCTTCTTGTCAACTTCGTGGATTTCCTGAAGAATTGTTTACATTGGCCTCCATATACCTTGGATCTCTGTGTATCCAAGTGGTAGCAGCATCTCATTTTGAAGAATAAAAGCACAATGTGTTTCAATTTTTCTTTCTTCTTTGTGACTTCATTGAAATTGTTCTTGTCGCTCTCCGGTCCGTGCCTCCAAGATGACAAAGAAAAGAAGGAACAACTGTCGTGCCAAAAAGGGCCGCGGCCACGTGCAGCCTATTCACTGCACTAACTGTGCCTGATGTGTGCCCAAGGACAAGGCCGTTAAGAAATTCGTCATTCGAAACATAGTGGAGGCCGCAGCAGTCAGGGACATTTCTGAAGCGAGCGTCTTCGATGCCTATGTGCTTCCCAAGCTGTATGTGAAGATACATTACTGTGTGAGTTGTGCAATTCACAGCAAAGTAGTCAGGAATCGATCTCGTGAAGCCCGCAAGGACCGAACACCCCCACCCCGATTTAGACCTGCGGGTGCTGCCCCACGTCCCCCACCAAAGCCCATGTAAGGAGCTGAGTTCTTAAAGACTGAAGACAGACTATTCTCTGGAGAAAAATAAAATGGAAATTGTACTTAAAAAAAAAATTGTTCTTGTCGTGAATGGTCTATCTGAGCACACATCCAAAGATTATTTTTTCACGAGTCATCAAATATAAGCCTCAGTCCCCATTTGAAGTTGTTAACTGTCCCCTCGTTCTTAAAGTACTATCTTCCCCTTGCTTTAAGAAACCATACTTTTCTGGTTTTCCATCTACTTCTTCAGAATCTTTTTCTGAGTTTATTGCAGATTCATTCTCTTTTCCCCAGCCAGTAAATGTAAATGGTCAGCAAGGCACTTACTCTCCCACTTTAGACTTGCTGAAGTCTTACAACTCGAGAGTTTTAAGGACTACCTACAAGCAAATGACTTCGAGTTTTAGCAACAGTTCAGGTCAACTCTCTGACCTCCAGACCTGGATATACAAGTGTCTTCCTCTATCCTTGCATACTCACTACAAATCCCCTCAAATTCAAAATCTTTGAGAATGTTGTCCCAGCCAGGTAAACAACAAAAACAAACAGCAACAACAAAAACAGTTTATCTACTATTTACAACATATCAGACACCAAATTTGTAAGGTTTCTTTTTCATACCAACCACTTCTTTGAATGATGGTATCCCCTCCCAAATTTATGTTGAAATATAATTGCCAGTGCAACACTATTGAGGGGTGGTGTGGCCTTTAGGAGGTGATTAAGTCATGAGGGGTCTGCCCTAACGAATGGAATGAGCATCCTTATAAAAGGATGCTGGGTTAAAGGGAGGGCTCTCTTGCTCTGCTGCTTTTCAACCACATGTGGGTACAGCAGATACAGCAACAAAGCACCATCTTGGAAGAAGAGATTGAGCCCTTAGACACCAAACCTGCTGACACCTTGATCTTTCACTTCCCAGCCTCTAGAATTGTGAGCAATACATTTCTATTGTTTATAAATTACCCAGTTTGTGGTATTTTGCTATGGCGGCCAAAACAGACTAAGACATCAACCAATTCTCCAACTCTGGGGACACCAACTGAGTTTGAATTCTGACATTAACTACCCAGATTTACTGTAGAAACCCCCCCAGTTAAGGACTCAGTCCCACAGGACTTCTCTCAATTTTATACACCAACTGCAAGTCCCAGGTTGTCATCCTGTACTTCTAATCAACTGGCTATAAATTAAGGGTTCCCAGACTTCCCACGTCAGGTTAGATAATTTGTTGAATGTCTCACAAAATTCAGGGAAATATTTACTTATGTTTACCAGTTTGTTACGAAAGATATTATCAAGGATCCAGAAAAACAGCCAGAAGAAGTCCATAGCACAAGATCTGAAAAGATCTTGAAAGCAGGAGCTTCTGTCCCTATGGAATTGGAATATGCCACCCTCCTGGCATATGGTCTCTTGTACCAACTTGATAGCTCTCCGAAATCCATCCTTCAGGGTTACAGAGGCTTAATTAGGTATGATGGATTAAGCCGTTGACCACTGGTGATTAAGCCAGTCTCCAACCCCTCTCCCCTCCCCAGAGGTCAGAAAGTAAGGTTAAAAGTTCTAACTCTCTAATCATGTCTTGGTCTTTCTGGTGACCAGCCCCGTTCCTAAAGCTATCTAGGAACCTCTGCCATCAGTCATCTCATTAGCATAAAAAAATACACCTTTATTTCTCTCTGGAGATTCCAAGAGTCTTAGAAACTATTCTATAAGAAGCCAAGGACTAACATAAAATATTATAACAAAAGACGTTCCTCACTCCCTACCATCTTCTAAAGGATTTTAGAAGCTCTGTGCCAGGAACCTGGAAGAGATTAAATATATATTTCTTTTTGCATCATACCAAGTCAGGTCTAAATCAAATGATGTACAATGAAAGTAGAAGAGCTTAATCCTTCTGAATGCATTTAAATTGGCCTACAAAATACTGCATATGCCTTCAGGTAAGTTGCACACTAGCAGTATTAAGAAAAAATAAACTGATATTAGTGATATTGATAAATTAATATTAACAAATTTGTTAGTCAAAAAGCAGATCTCACTGACATCAATTTTGGGAAAGATTTCCATCAGGAGCACGAGAGATTAGTGGAAATCTATGCAACCCTCACTCCCCATGTTTTATCCTTCGCTAAGTTCTGTAGCTTGTTTTACTTCCATAGGCTTCTTGCTCCTTAAAGTTCCAGCGTGCCTTTTATTCCACTCTCAGCTCATAACTCATTTATTTTAATGCCAAAATAGAAGCACCCTAAAACACTCTTTAAGTTCCCACCACTTTAACAAATTTAGAAGCAAAAGGGCCCATGCATCCTGGTTTCTTTTCTGTTAATTAAAGATAAAGTTTCTCCTCCTCCCATCTAAGATAAACCCTCTGCTTGTGCCTTGGATATTCGCAATTTCTCTGTCTCCTGCATCCTGTCTTTACCCTCCTCACAATTGAATCATTCCCTTCAATATTCAAACATACCGTAATTTCTCACAACTTAAAAATGTTTTCTGGGCTGGGCGCGGTGGCTCACGCTTGTAATCCCAGCACTTTGGGAGGCCGAGGCGGGCGGATCACGAGGTCGGGAGATCGAGACCACGGTGAAACCCCGTCTCTACTAAAAATACAAAAAAATTAGCCGGGCGTGGTGGGGGGCGCCTGTAGTATCAGCTACTCGGAGAGGCTGAGGCAGGAGAATGGCGTGAACCCGGGAGGCGGAGCTTGCAGTGAGCCGAGATTGTGCCACTGCACTCCAGCCTGGGTGACAGAGCGAGACTCTGTCTCAAAACAAACAAACAAACAACAAAAAAAATGTTTTCTGGGTTCCAATTTCCATTTCTGGTAGTATGTCAGTTTTGTTCCCCTTTGTAGTAAAGCTTTGTGAAAAAAAAAAGTCTCCTCTTTCTCTATACTGCCTTTAATTTCTCTTCTTCTTCTCTTGGGCCATCAGAATTAGACTTTCAGGCCAAGTGTGATGGTGCATACCTACAATCCAAGCACTTTGGGAGACCAAGGTGGGCAGATTACTTGAGGTTAGGAGTTTGAGACCAGCCTGGCTAACACAGTGAGAGCCCATCTCTACAAAAAAATACAAAAATTAGCCATGGTGGTGCATGCCTATTCCTAGCTACTTGGGAGGCTGAGGCAGGAGAATCGCTTGAACCCAGCAGGCGAAGGTTGCAGTGAGCCAAGATCGCACCACTGCACTTCAGCCTGGGTGACAGAGGAAGACTCTGTCTCAAAAAAAAAAAAAAAAAAAATTTGTAATTGAGCCCCATCATGCCAACCAAACTGCCATCTCTAATGTAGAGTTCGGGAAGCAGAGCAACATCCAGAAGAAGAAGCTGAAACGGGCATGCCAATATGATAGGAGGAAAACCAGAATAATGTGCTGCCCTAGAAATCAAGGAACAAAAGTAATTCAAAAGGAAGAAAATGATGGCCTGATTCAAATGCTGCTGAACATAGAATAAGATGAGAACTGGGAAATGGCCATTGGACTGGACAATCTGGAGGTCACTACGACCTTGATAAAAGTGAATTCCACAGAGACACTGAAATGAAAAGCTTAATAAATGGGCTCAAAAGAGAATGGGAAGTGAGGACTGTAACAGAGTCCCCAAGATCACAATATTCAGGGAGAACGCACAATGCTCAGCATATAATTGTATTTACAGTTATGATTTATTGCAGGAACAGGACACAAAACAAACACAATTGGCAAAAGGAAGACATGTAAGGAGTGAAGTCTAGGGGGAAATCAGGCATGAGCTTCCAAGTGTTCTCTCTCAGTAGAATCACATATTTAATTCCCCCAGCAATGAGCTGTGAGAAATTTTACCAACTAGAGAATCTTATTAGAGTCAAACAACCCAAAGGTTTTATCGGACACTGGTTATGTGGACAGTCTTTGACTGATGCATACCAAAATTCCAAACTCCCAGAGTGACAGTAGGTGTCTTGATATGAACCATATTGATTATGTAAGCAGTTTGTATACAATGAACCACGCTTGTGGTTAATGGTGGGTGGAGACTCTCCTGAAATCCAAATTCCATTATAAGCAGGCCATTTAAAGTCAGGCTTCTCATATGAACTCTTTTCTGCACAAGGAGAGAGAGTAAGCAGGTAGAAACTACTCTTCTGATGAATTTTGCTACAAAAGAGATAAGAGAAAGCAGATGGAAGTTGGAAAGAATATAGAATGTTAAAAGGATTTTATTTTTTATTTCATCTAATTTTTAATATGAGTGAGTTTACCGGATGTTTGTATGATGACAGGAATGATACAGTAGAAGAGGAAATTTGGTGAGGCAGGACAGAGGGGGATATTTGAGTGGAAAAGGAGAATGGGATTCAGCTCAGAATTAAAACATAAGCCTGGCCGGGCAGGGTGGCTCACATCTGTCATCCTAGCACTTTGGGAGGCCGAGGGGGGCGGATCACGGGGTCAGAAGATCGAGACCATCCTGGCTAACACGGTGAAACCCCGTCTCTACCAAAAATACAAAAAATTAGCCAGGCGTGGTGGCGGGCGCCTGTAGTCCCAGCTACTCGGGAGGCTGAGGCAGGAGAATGGCATGAACCCGGGAGGCGGAGCTTGCAGTGAGCCAAGATCAAGCCACTGCACTCCAGCCTGGGGTCAGAACAAGATTCCATCTCAAAAAAAAAAAAAAAAAGAAAAAAGAAACATAAGCCTTACGAGGGAACAGGGTAAGTTTACCCATCGTATGAGTAATTATGATTGTCAATAGACATACTAAGTATGTGTCTACTTTAGTTATAAATTGTATTAACAAGAGAGTTTTGTATGGTGACAACTAATATGATTAAGTATACAAAATCAATAGCTATCCTATTGCAAAAATCTAATGAGAAAGGAGAGATCACCATTTATGGTATCAGTAGGAAAAATACACTTCTTTGGTATATGGAGAACTTATATGAAAAATGCTGTAAAATATCACTAACGGGCATAAAATAGACAAGAATAAGTGGAGAAACATATCAATCAATGTTCTTCAAAAGAAAGACTAAATATTGTAATAGAGTATTTTCTCTTCAAATTAATTTAATCCAATGGACTCATTCAAATCAAAACTAATTTCACAGTGAGGAAGGTTAAAATAATGATTTAAAACTTTTTATTAACTAAATTATCCTCAAGTTATCTGAATCAAATTAGGTTTATTGATTCACATCAAAATTAATTGGATTTTATAGAAGTAAAGCAAGTACTAAATTTTTTCTTCAATGTTATTTATTTTGTATTGTACAAATAATACATATTAATTGTAGGAAATATTAAAATACAAATAAGAATGTTTTAAAAAACACAAAATACAGCTATCCGGAAATGTAAGACCCAGGAACAGCCACTTCCTCTTTATATTTTATTGCATGTTTCTCCAGGCTTTTCTTAGGCTTGCAGTCCTTGACATGCCTGGTTCTGATATGCAAAACTTTCTGTTACCATAGTTCTGTTATAAGTCAGTCCCCCATTAAGATGGTCGAAATTTCAGTTACTGCATTATGTTAACTGTGAGTAATTGCATGAGCTACAAACTTTACTTCTCGCTCTTCTGTCCACCAATCCCTTTGCACAAAACATATGCACCTCAAAAATCAGTAACCAAAGACAACACCTCTTTCAAAGTCTGTCGGTAATTAGTCACTGCACACTTGTTATTCAGCTCAGACACAGACAGCAAAGCTTATAGCTGTGTTGCCTCTGTGTCTCCCAGTGATAAACCCATGTAACATTTTATAAAAATGGATAATTGAAAGAGAGAATTGACCAATAAAGTGAAATATCAGCAAAAAACCAAAAACTCATCATGTCGGAAGTGCAATTCGAATAGAATGTAATTGGAATTATAGAAGAAATAGCTAACTCTGGGAACATTGGTACTGTTGCCACTGGATAGGAGCTTAGTGGAGGCAAGCGTATAGACATGAATGAGGAGTGTAGTTGTGACAGGAAGGACGAAGATGTCCCAGAGACTGTGATGCCAGTAAAAATACTTGAATTAAAGAAACTCACAGAGATATTTCATGACATTGAAAGGACAAAGGATTTCATGTTGGAAGCCCATCCAAACTTAAAGGGAATATGACCATTGGCCAAGGCATAGAAAAGATGCTTGCTCCATATCATAAGTTATATGACCCGAAGGCAGGCACTATTTAAACTACTCTTCATAATTTTTTTTTTTTTTTTTTTGAGACTGTGTCTTGCTCTGTCACCCAGGCTGGAGTGCAGTGGTGCGATCTCAGCTCACTGCAACCTTCACCTCCCGGGTTCAAGCGATTCTTGTGCCTCAGCCTCCGAGTAGCTGGGATTACAGGCATGCACCACCACGCCTGGCTAATTTTTGTATTTTTAGTAGAGACAGGGTTTTGCCGTGTTAACCAGGCTGGTCTCGAACTCCTGCCCTCAAATAACCTTCCCTTCTCTGCCTCCCAAAGTGCTGGGATTATGGGCATGAGCCACCACACCCGACCTATAATTTTTATTAATAAATAAAACACTTTAATTCCTAATGCTTCTAATGTGTTATATTAGAGGGTATTAAATAGACATGGTCACGCCCTGTGTAATGACATTTTGGTCAACAATGTACCGCAATGATGGTGGTGCCATAAGATTATAGTGGAACTGAAAAATTCCTGTCACCCAGTGACATCATAGCCATCGTACCATTACCATGTACTGCAACACACTACGTTTTCTATGTTTAGACACACAAATATGTACTATTGGGTTACAACTGCTTACAGTATTCAGTAAAGTAGCATGCTATACAGGTTTGTAGCACAGGAGCAATAGTCTATATCATACAGCTTAGGTGTATAGCAGGCTATACCATCTAGGTTTGTGTAAGTACCCTCCATTATTTTCAAACAACGATGAAATTGCCTAAGGAGGCATTTCTCAATGTATTCTCATTGTTAAGCCGCACATGACTGTACTAGGTTTACTAGTATTTAATTTCTGTATATAACTTAGATAGTAAGAAACAATTTGTGTAGTCATTTTTACAGTGTCACACTACCATACCAAGCAAGGGCTGCCAGTATACAGGATATTCTTTCCTTCTTTCTCTTTCCCTCTCTCTTTCTCTCTTTCTCCTTCTCTCTGCTTCATCTCTTGACCATTTCATAAAAGTATAAGTGCTTTAACAAAAATGGGGCCATAAGAAAACCATTGTTTTAAATTCTACTTTATTTGTTTCACATATAATACATTATTTTCACATTAACAAATATAAATAAACATCATTTTACATTCAGTAAATGCAGACTATTCCACTGATTGGACTGTGCCAAAACTCATTCAACTATTCTCCCATTAATAAATATTTAAATTATTGCTTTTGTTTACTAGTATGGGCAGAACAGCAAAGAGCTTTCTAGAAGCTTAATTGCTGAATCAGACAGTATATGTATGTTTTTTTTTTGAGTTGGAGTCTGGCTCTGTCGCCCAGGCTGGAGTGCAGTGGCGCAATCTCGGCTCACTGCAAGCTCCGCCTCCCGGGTTCACGCCATTCTCCTGCCTCAGCCTCTCCGAGTAGCTGGGACTACAGGCGCCCACCACCACGCCCGGCTAATTTTTTTGTATTTTTAGTAGAGACGGGGTTTCACAGTGGCCTGACCTCGTGATCCGCCCGCCTTGGCCTCCCAAAGTGCTGGGATTACAAGCATGAGCCACCGCGCCCGGCCTATGTATGTATTTTTAAATTTGATACATACTGTTGAACATATTACTAAACTGAATTTCCAAAAGTTACCCCAATTTACACTTCCAGGAGTGAAGAAGAACCCAACACTCAGAATCCATATCAACAGTAGTTATTTTTAGTCTTTTTAATCATTGATAATCTGATAAGTAATTTTTTGCATTTTTTAATTAAATTGTTTAACTGAATTAAATTTGTGTGGTGTCATGATACATATGTTGGTTTTCATCCACAGTTCCTGGCTCCTAACTTCTACAGTACTTTTTATACTCTTGAGGCACTTTAGGCCTCAGGAAACAGAATCTCTCACTCTGGCCTTCTCCTGACCTGCCCAAGGCAAGACTCTAATCTGATTGTGAGTCAAAAGACCCTCATTTCAGAGAGTCCTGCCGGTAGTCTAGAGAAGAGAATGCTGCATGGAGAGACCTGGAGGGATCTGAACAGACAGGTCTTTCTGGGTTTAGATCATACTGTTTTTGTCCAATCACATTTTGACACAGTTGCTCATGCTTCCATCATGGACAACTGATGAAGTCTCCATAAAAGGCCCGAAGGACAGGATTTGAGGAGCTTCTGGATAGCTGAAGATGTGGAGCTTCCTGGAGGGTGTGTACCAATGCATTTCTTCATCTGTATCCTTTGCGGTATCCTTAATAATAAACTGGTAAACGTAAGTTCTGTGGGCCATTCCAGCAAATTAATTGAATCCAAAGAGGGGATTGTGGGAACCCCAACTTGAAGCTGGTCGGTCAGAAGTTTTGGAGGCCCAGACTTGAGACTGGGGGGAAAGGGGACGGTCTTGTGGGACTGAACCCTTAACCTGTAGGATCTGATGCTATCTCTGGGTAGATAGTGTCAGAACTACATTGAAGGACATTCATGTGGTATCCACTGCTTGGTGTGTGGGGAAAAAAAAACCCCACACTTTTGGCCACATAGGTCTTCTGTGTTGATGATTATTGTGATGTGAGAGCAGAGGACAAATTTAGTTTAGGAGAGTTTTTCCACAACACAATGTGTATTGGAGCAAAATAAGAGACCGTGGCAAATATCTGTTTTCAACTGAGAAGCATAAAATTTTAGGTCATATGGTTTAAAGTTATTCATATTCAAAGAGACTGTTCTGCAGTTCTTCAAAGACAGCTTTTATAGAATCTGATGTTATCTCAGCCTTTACAGACTAGAAAATAGGGGCTACCGGAAACAGAATACAAGTTTTAGATTCTATGAATTGTTCTTTCTGCTGACCTGCTTGCCACAGAGGTCTAGGCATTCATAGTAATCCACTTGGATGTTGTTGTATGCTAAAAATGCTTCCAACACTGGAATCCCTAGAAAACAAAGCAGGGATTGACACATACTGATTTTGACATTGACTTTCTATCAAGAGTAAAAATGTAACACTAGAAGTGGGCAGAGGTAAGGAAAAAACCCAAGCTAAAATAAAAGTGAGCAATAAATCAAATTTACTTAAATATCACAGAGTTAATTATCAACTTTATTACAACAAAAACTTCAAAGTTTAGCAATAACTTTATATTTATTCTGTGATAAAATGACACCCTTGCTATTTATGAGGTTTGGGTAGCATAGTAGATTTTTAGTAGTTGAGAAAATTTTAACACTGGGAGTGTTCAAATTTCCAAGTTTTCTTGAATCGTCAAAAGTTCTGATAAGATCCGACCTCTCATTCCTACATGACAAATATAGGCAGGAGCTGAAAAGTAACTGCTTCCTTTACTAAAGGGCAAATTTAATAATGTCTAACTTACCTTCTTTATTCAATTATATTACCTGCCTACCTGAAGAAAATAAATCAATCTTGAACTTCCTTATAAATTTATATTACTAGGAGAAGGAAAGGAAAACTCATTATGGACCCTGACTAACATATCAATTATACTTCAAAGGGATAGCAAACAAGCTTATCCTTCTCTGTAGACATTTTATTTCAGGAAATTATTTTTTTCTTCAACATTGTTCTGCTAAGTTCTTTCCAACTACCTGACCAAAGAGTTGACCTAATGCTGACATACCCTGAGTTAATGTGCTGTTTCGGGGTCATACAGGTTTCCACAGATGTTTCCATGGTCCTAATGAAAGCATTTATCCAACTTGATGTCACTGGACTCTGCTCTGCAGCTGAGAAACTTAGTCCTTTTATGTATCAGCCCTACAAATACAAGCTCACTTTTCCCTAAGAAGAGGGTATATGTAACCTGCCTAAAGTCGCTCTCAATATTTTGTAGGTAAATGTCAATGTCCTCTGAGAAGGTTATGCTTTTCTGCTCCAGTTGTAAATTATTTGCTTCAGGATTGACTTGGCTCTGAGAAAATTCTTAAAATGTATGTTTTAGATAAGTAAGTAAACTTATAGCCCTTATTCCTTTCTACCCCCAAGTAACCTTCAAATTCTCAAAAGAAGGAAATAAAGAAAGACAGGGTACAAAAACATTTAACCAGCCATCAGGAGGATGATCCTCCTCTAACCTTTACCCTTGATCTTGCTGAGGTAGGACCCTTCATGCCCAGGCATAACACACACTGTTGGAACTGTGCTGAATTTCCCAAGATTGCATTTACCCCCCAGCTTCTGCACACTCTCTCCTCCTCCTCCTCTTTCTCCTCCTCCTGCAACTGCTGCTGTTCCTTCTCTTCTTCTCCTTCTTTTCCTCCTCCTTCTCCTTCCTCTTCCTCTTTTTCTTCTCATCCTTCTCCTTCTCCTCCTTCTTCAACTTCTCCTTCTTCCCCTTGAAATGAGGATCACGTAAGTTTATTCCTGTACCTACTCACAAAAAAATCACCATGAATCCCAAAAAAATACAAAATTGGTGTGTTCTTTTGGTCACTTAGTTATCACAAGTTACAGTTACTAGCAGTGTTGTGATTTGCCGAAAGGATGAACATTTCTTGTTAAAGCTCTGCAAATAACAAAGTACAATCTTCTTACACTACCATTCCATTTCTAGAAAAATCAGTCTATGCTAAAACCATGCAAAATGTATGATTTGTGCTGATATGTAAAATGGGGTTAGGTTCTAGGTTAAGTTAAGTGGTTTTTTTGCCTCAATGAATGTCTGGTGGAATATTTGATTGCCATGCTGCTGGCGACTTTTTCACTGTGTGAGGATGAAAACATTTACATATTTGTCTCTAGCCTATTAAATGACACTGTTACCTCCCACTCTTTTGACAACCGCTAAAGCCTCTGAAATTTTTTGAGACATGCCCTAGGACTGAGCAGTATTTCTCTGTTGAGAATGATTGCCCCAGACTTTCTCATTAACAATAGCTGGAAAACCCCCTTCATCCCAATTTCAAGGGTTCTACTCTCTCAGTGGATATTACCTCTCTGTAGGCCATTTCCTACTACCGTGGTACTGGCAATTCTTTAATTCCAATAGGACCTACAATTCAGTAAACACACTGCCTCTTCACTGTCCCTCAAACTCCTCATCTCCCTCCACAACCAATTTAAAATCCATTTGTTTCTTACACTTTGCACCTGGGAACTCCTTCCAAAGGCTGCCCCTGAGCTCTGCAACCACTTTCCCCATTCATAGCAAGCTAGAAGTGCCTGGGACTATGGCGTGTTCACCATAGGCAGCCCATAGCCAAAGACTGATTGGTCCCAGAGTGTAAAAGCCTCGTTCCTTTGCTCCAAGGCTTGACAAGGCCTAAGGTGTAATTTATTCTCCAGAACTCCCCCACTGAATCAAGGCGAAGCAGGGAGTTCACTTGTAATCACACCATTGTGTGGCTTATTCTCCTTCCTTGCTCTGCTTCCTTCACTCCTTTGCTGGTCTCTCCTGGGGAACATCTCTTTGTTAATAATTTGAACATGACTATTCATCCCAAAGCCTGCTTCTGGAGAATCCAACCAAAGACACTGAACAGAATAACACAAAAGCTCACTTCTGAAGGTACTTGGCAGGACTTCAAGGAATGGTCTTGCACTGCTTTGCAAAGCTGAGACAATGAGCACCTGGAATCTTAACTCATCTCTCCCTGAGTCTATCTGCCCGGAGTTAGTTATGCTACCCTAATCTTTCTTAGGTAAGGAACCCTTGGAAGATAAGCACATCCCTCAAAGCAACCATCACTGAGCAAAGACACTGTGCTAGCCCAGCCGTTTCTGTAAGAAGATTCTAGAAGAACTCTAATTTTGAGTCTTTTTTATTTTACAAATATTAGAGATAATAAAAGATAGTTAGCTGGTTTCTCATTAAGGAAATAGAATTCATTATGGCAATGTACAGAGGCAAGAACAATCTAGGGTTAGAATGTTGTTTCTCAGCTCCCTAAAATGAATGCTTGTTAATTAGGTCCAATCTCTCTTTTCTCAATGATCTCGTAGCACATTGTATGTTCCTTAATAAAGTCTCTTGTTTTGATTCTGTGACATACAGCTAATTTTTACTAGTTGTCAGAGATCTTTATCTTCATCATCTTTATAGATGCTCCACAACAACTAACTTCTTGGTCTGCCCAAAGTAAGCTCTCAGTAAATGTCAGTCTGTTGACTGACTCACATAGTGATTGGCTGAATATCCTTTTCATGCTCCTGTTGTGGGAGGGTATAACTCTCTTATTCATCAAGTCAATCACATTCTCCCATTAGCACTAGTGAGTGTCTGTCATATCCACCCTTCTCTCTCACTTCATCCCTCCTGTCATAGCCCAGGATCAGGGATAGGGTATATCTCTTGAAATTCCAGCCCTATTGTCCTCCCTGTCACTGATCATTTTCAGCTCCAGTCCAACTTCCTTATTGTGGTCTGACTCTAAAATCAGAGCATGCCACTCATGTCAACCGTTTGGTGCTCCCTACACACCTCTCTGACTTCATTTCCCATCACACCTATGATCCTTATAAATTCCAGCTTTACTGAACAATGTCCAAACATGCCACCTCTCCCAGAGGCATTTCCACAGGTCATTGCCTCGAATTGGAATGTGCATCCCCTTCCTGTGAGCCTGGGAACACCCCCTCCAGTTCCTTTCAGCTCCAAAGTGCCTTCTTTGAAACCTTCTTATTTCTCCAGGAAGGCCCAGAAAAACTCACTTTCATTGGCACATGTCTCCAATGTAGTTCTCCAGATATAGTAATGAAATTTCTGTTTGGAAGTGTTTTTCACCCATAGACTGAATTCCTCCGTGGAGGAGGTTGTCTCCATTCTAATTTGCATTCCTGGAACTTAGTAATGACAGGTTAAGGGAGTTTTGTACAGAGAAGGTACTCAATTCATTCTGGTGGAATGCAGGGAAGAATAAGGGTTGACTAGCCATTTCTTGAGAACTTCATTCATTCATTTATTCTTCATTCATTCATTTGTTCATTTTGATTATTCTTTTATTGGGTGATTCCTAAAAATGGGTAGAGTATTATAATGGAAGCTCCTGAGAGGCCTAATATCATAAAACATGAGGCCACTTGTCAGAGCCAGAAACACTGAAGGCCAAGATCACTCATCTCAGGATTTTGCTTAGAGCCAACCATGTGAATATAATAAAAAGAATAATATAAATAATAATAATAATAAGATCTTATATGCATATATCACTTAACAGTTTTGAAGCACTTAAGTGTTTTCAATCTATTTATCACATTTTAAACCATTAGAAAAATTTGGGAGAGGCTTCTGGGTTATAATCACCCCCATAGTATTGACAGCAGAACTGATTACATGACTTGTCTAAGTTTACCTGTGTGATGGAGTGTGAAAATAGCCCAGTTTTTCACCCATTTTTTGTGCCTATGGTTCTGGCTAGATAACTTTGCAGTACTCCTACTCGGAACTGTGGCTCCAGCCACATGACTTTCTTTGGTCCATGGAATGTCAGTGAGTCTTGAAGAGACCCTGTACAACTAGGCTTGCTCACTTTTGCCCTCACCATAACCATTGAAAGGACCTGACCAGGCTATCCTGCTCTTAACAGGGAAGAAAGAAACTACCTACAGTGGAGACCAGCCACATCAGTCATCCCAATCAAGGCTAAGAGTCCAGACATATGAGGGACCCAGCCAAGACTAGAAGAGCTGCCCAGATGACGCTGGACTGAATCACCAGCCCTCAGAGTCATTAGTTAACTGTATCTTATTGTTTTAAGCCACTAAATTTTGAGGTGGTTCTTTATAAAATATTATTGTGACAATCCATCCATTTAATAAAAGCAAAGATAGGACTAGAGAAGATAATGACTAAAATCTTATTTTTATAGTAGTATCTCTTTATAGATACTGGCTGCCCTGTTGGCCATTAGTGGCCTAGGCATTGAAGATGCAACATATCCAATTTAAAGAGTTTCTATTTCCCTTCATTACCTGGAGCATTATCCATCTTGAGTAGCTCTGTGACTTATCAGTGGGAAAGTACAGAGATACTTATTTACATCATGGACTCCTCATGATTTTCTAACTTCCAAATTATCTTTCTTATTGGAAATATAATTTTTTAATGGCCAATTATCCCTAGCTATCCTACACTGAGAAATATGTACCTAGTCCAGTTGTGAGTGGCGAGCTATAGAGATGATGGCATTCACTCATGGGAGGCAAGACAGAAGTTTTATATGTAAGTTTCAGGGGCAGAAATGTGAGATAAGAAGAGATGGATAGAGAGTCTGTAGAGGTTTATTCCAAGTTCCCTCTTATAATCAGATATGAAGAGCCCAGAGAGAGAGAAGAAGATCACAAGGCATGAGCTGAAATGAGAGATTTGGATGGGGTTTGGCCAGCTGGATCATGGCAGGGTTTGGGAAGGAGGCAGAGGTAATGCTTTGGAGCCCAAGTAACAACCTTTTTCGTGGAACATAGAATATGGCTCTCATGAAATGAGAACAGAATGGAACATGGCATATGCTTGTCAGTAGCCTTGGACTTTAACAGCAGTTGAAGGACTGGGCAAAATCCCTCTTGGGGGCACAATACTCACTTATAGGGCTAGGCATTCATGATTCTGATGCAAGCATTTGTCACATGCCTTATGGATACCAAATACTGATGAAATGACCAGAAGAAGATTTCTACAGATTCAGTGGATAACCCAGAATAATTGCATGACTTTAAGGTGGGCGTTAACGCCCTGCATTTATGTAGGTGGGGGCAAGGGGCAGCAAGTTTTGGTGTTAAAATAAATGTTTAACCTACAGGCTGGTGATGTCAAAATATTTGGGTTTCAATTATTAAAATTAAATTGAAACAAAATATCACCACGATGTGCTACTGCATCTAAGAGAATGACTGTGGTGAAAAAGGACAGATAATACCAAATGTTGACAAGGATAAAATGCAACAGAAACTCTCACAGAATGTTGTTAGAAATGTAAATTTGTACAACCACTGTTGGCCACTGCCCACTAATGCAGAATCTATGCATATTCTTTGACCCAACACTTCTGCTCCTAGATATAAACTCAATAGAAATATGTACCTATGTTCACCAAAAGATGTACAGAAGAAAAGTTCATGGCACTGCTACTTGCAGTAGGCAGAAACTTAAGACAACACAAATGGCCATCAAATGATCAAATGAATAAATAAATTCTGAAATGTTCACACATGAAATAGTATAGAACAATGAGAATCAACAACTTGCAGCCACATTCAATAATCTGAATGAAGCCCACAAACTTAATATTGACCAAGAAGAGAACACAAGAGGACACGTGATGTAATTCCATTTATATAAAATTCAAAAACAGGCAAAATGAAACAGTGCTGCCAGAAGTGAAGATAATTGGTTATCTTGAGAGAAATAGGCAGTGGTATCTAAAAGCGGAATGAGGGGTTTTGGAGAGGATGGCTATGCTCTGGTTCTTGATCTGGGTACTGGTTACGTGGGTGTTTTTAGGTTATGAAAATTCATACAGTTGCACGCTTTTGATTTGTACACTATCTGCATGTATATTATATTGGAATGAAACATCAAGTGAAAGTAATATGATGTGATAAAAATGCGGTTGTTTTACGAAGAGTTGACACTCTGTGTCTTCATTGCTGAACTAGTAAATTATGATCTCTGAGTTTTAGCTTTCTCGTTTTAAAAATGGGGATAATGCTATCTGTTCTGTCTATTCATATGGTTGATTTAAAAATCAAGTGAGTTAATGGGCATTATAAAAAAGAAGCTTTGTAAACGGTGTAAATGTATACACATGGAAGTTATCCTTATTGAAACAAAAGCAAAAGAAGATTTTCATTTTAATTTTTAAATGATTTTGCACTGTTAAGGAATACCTCCCTTTGGCAAATGATAGTAATTGTAAGTGTTTTGGATCAAGTTTTAAAAAGCAGGTTTGTCAATTATATAATAGTCTTTAATGTACCCAGATTGTTGCTTTTGTTTCAGAAAACAGAAAATTACATGATAGCTTGTAAATGGCACATTCAATTTCACACACTGAGAATGCTTGAAAAGTGAAAGGTCCACATATAATGCAGGAACTCAAATTTAATGGCATCAAATGATACATAATTTGATTCATTCAACCACATTTCCAGAAATTAATCACTGAGTGTCAGCGTCTTTACGTCCTTCATGACTCGGTACATTGAAAGAAAACTGCCCTTTTCTGCCATTGCACTACTAATCAGTAATAGTTCTTTCCATTTAGCATTTCAATCCTATGTTCAGCATCTGGAAACATTTTTAAAGGTTAGACTGCTACTCCCCTATTCAATGTAGTAAAGTTTCAAAACCACAATGAGCTTTCTTTTTGTACCTCCCAATATGCTTAGAATCACCTTTAGAAATCAATGGAAACTTTGCATGTTGGAGTAAAAATTGAAAGTAAAGATTAGGAGAGAAAACTGGAATGCATGACCTGCAGTTTCTTCCTCTTCCACTGATGTTTCTTTTTTTTTTTTTTTTGAGACGGAGTCTTGCTCTGTCGCCCAGGCTGGAGTGCAGTGGCGCAATCTCGGCTCACTGCAAGCTTCGCCTCCCGGGTTCACGCCATTCTCCTGCCTCAGCCTCCCAAGTAGCTGAGACTACGGGCGCCCCCCACCGCGCCCGGCTAATTTTTGTTTGTATTTTTAGTAGAGATGGGGTTTCACCGTGGTCTCGATCTCCTGACCTCGTGATCCACCCGCCTCGGCCTCCCAAAGTGCTCGGATTACAAGCGTGAGCCGCCGCGCCCGGCCTGATGTTTCTTTAGATCAGGGTTTCCCAACAGCATCACGATGGAACTTTGAGGATGGCTATGGTTATGTGCATTGTCTTGTGCCTTGTAGAATGTTTAGCAGCATTTCTGGCCTCTAAGCACCTGATGCCAGTAGCACTTCTCCCCCAGCTGTGACAAGCAAAACCAAGTATTTCCATCTATTGCCAAATATCCTCGGGGGGCAGGGAGGCAAGTGTTGGATAGTCTGTAAAACCTCCTCCAATTGAGAACCACTGTTCTAGATGAATATCTGCTAGCACCTTTGTCTTCAGATCTGCTTCCGCACCTCTACACCTTCATGCAATTTCTTCCAGACTTTCTGGAAATCATCTGCATCTAAGGTGCCTTGATCAGAGAGTACACACGTAGCCTGATGGTTTGGCAAACCTGTATTTTTGCCTTGTTCACTGGGCGCCGTGGGTCACTGTCTACTATGTCCACCTTCAGAGCATACCTCTGTTGAAGGTGTTAAAATGTGAGAGGGTCAGAGAGGGCAGTAAAGACAATATAGGAAAGAAAGCAATCCTTGAGGAGAATAAGGTAATAGGTGTGCCTGAGAAAGACCTTCATGAGGCTATGCTGTGTGTCTCTGCGTACCTGGTGCATACTGGTGTAAGAGTCCCTTATACATTCAGGTGCAAGAGGGATGACTTCCAATTACCGGCAAATAAAATTCTTTGCCTTTTCTTTTTCTTTTTCTTTTTTTTTTTTTTCTGGCCACAGAACCATGTTCAGCTCATGAACAGGGGCTGAATGTAGGTGCTAGGAAACTAGTTTTCTGAGAACAACCCACGGTCTTTCATGGATGGAAACTGGCAGATAATGATTTCAGCTCTCTTGTCCCTTGATGAATGGGAGTTAGTAAATAAGATTCCAGCTCCTTCCACCCTTCATCAGGATCATCGGGATATCCCTGCCAGTTCCCCCAAGCAGGACTGAGCTCCAGCTGGCCACAGTGGTAACATGGTTGCCTCCTCTTGTTTGTTTCACTTCCCTACTTCGCTACAGAGTTTCCTCTGATCATTGCAGAATAAATTACTTTCCCCTGAATCCTGTTTAGGCGGTTGGTTCTGAGGAAAACTAATGCAAGAGAATGTGGTGGGATACGCATTTGTGCTGTTACATTGGGCTCCTGTATGCCCCAAGACCGTGAAGCTCATCTTGAGAGAATCCAAATCCATTGGGCTTCTCCTGGTCCAAGTATTATTTGCTCAGAAAGAATACTTTCTCCAGTTACACATAAGAGAATTTAGTCTTTTCTTCCTTGCTAGGATTTGCGCAACAATACATATTTTCAAAGAGTAAACAACGTAACACAACTAGGTGATGTTTTCTTAGTCTATTTTGTCATTTACTCAGATAGGCACAAAATGTTGCATGGTAATTCAAAGCTCTTTTAATCTTATAAGGTTACATTCTAGGAACAAATAATTTACAATGCCTGTTTAAAGGGGAACAGATAATTCTATAGGATTCTCAAACACCACAGACACAAAATAAGTCATCCTAGAGGAGGAAACGTACTTGTTTTACTTTTTAAACATAGTTTAGTCATATTTCCAGTTGATAAAATACAATGCCTTTTACTCTGACGTCCAAGTTTGAGAATCTCTCCACATACAACTCTTTAGCATGTTCACATCAAAATTCAACCAGAAATGATTTTACAGGATGAATTGAGCTGATTGTGAAAGAGTGCAGTGAAAAATGTACATGCGAACTACAAATGTTGAATGGACAATGAGTGGTAGGAAGGGAACATTTATCAATATTGTATGCCTATGAGGACTTACTTATTTAATCTTTTTGAAATTAGGTTGCCTTTAAACATTTTTGGAACTCAAGACAAAGCATGAAGTCTTTTAAACACATTGCATCTGTTTACTGACTGCTTACTTGAGCAAAGATTACATTCATTTTTATTATTTATTCATATAGCCAAGTTTAAACAGGGGTTTTAAAAGTATAAAAATGACTGAACCACAAAATATAGTTCCAAACAATAGGATACTAATAAAACTTAAAGGGAAGACATTTAGTTTGAAAAAAAAAAAAAGATATTCAACACTGCAATAACTAAGATAATGTTTCGGAATGAGAGCAACTGTAATGGACAGAATAAAACATGGTGGGGCTAATTGCATAAAGCACTATGCGTAGTACATTGAATATGCTAATACCGGTATCCATTCCCTTTGGTAGTGTCCTCCCACATTGACTCTGGGCTTGTTCTTGGGAATTGCTTTGGCCAATGAGACAGTAGAAACTTGATGCAATCAGACTTGAACGTGTATTTCCTGCTCCACATGGTCTCTCATGCTCCAGCAGGCTAGCCTGGCTTTGTTCTCAGAGCAGTGGCAGCTTTCCAAGACAGACCACATGGAGCAGAACTGAGTTGTTTCATTTGAGGCTGTCCTAGACCAACTAGCCTCCAGGTACCCACCCCCTAAATGTCAATGCTTGAGAGCCTAGGAGAGATTAATGGAGACTGGCCCAGAAACAAAACTTTCCAGCAGACCCACAAGCATAATGGAAGTAATAAAGATGATTTTAAAGCCACTAAGTCTTGAAGTACTCAGCAATATTAAGTATACCTACTAGGTACAGATAATGAATAATCCCTGGAGTAGAAAATAAGATGGGAAATATTTGTTAAGCATGTGGGTTAGCCTTCATACTTGTCATTCAGGGTATTGGACACAAGAGTTAACACATCAAATAAATATAAGCATGATGAAAAGGTTTCCTGACCCACTGTCAGAGGCACTTTCTCTATTAGGAGATTTGCTAAACAATTATAAAGTTAAAAAGTCTTTGGGACCCACTTGAGCCTCCAAAGTTGATACAAAAATTGTTTTAAAATAAAGATATTTGAGATTCAACAGATACAGAAAGGCAGCTTCCCAGGGCTTCCCTTATCTCAGTAAAAACAAAAATTCTGGGAATGAGGCTGCTATAAATCCCCTCTCTGAGGGAGTTTTATGGCTATGAAGAAAAAGATGGAGAAGGCCATTTGGACTTGCATAAACAAACAGCATCACAAACTTTTATCTCCCACTGGTTTTCCTAGAAGTGCATTGGTTTTTCCCACAGAAGCCTTTTCTCCACACACCATAAAATTATGTATATAAACCCTCATCTTTAGCTATTTATAGAGCCACAACTTTCGTGCATTCCTGCATGCATATGGATAAACTTTGTTTATTTTCCTGCGAATATGTCAGTTTCAGTTTAGTTCACATGTCCCCAAACACTGAACTTGAGGGTAGAGGCAAAGTTTTTCTTCCTCAATAGAACACATACAGAAGTGCCAGTACTCAACAGTTCAAGTGCTGAGACTAAATTCTCACCTGGAGGCTGGGCATGATGTGGCTCAGGCCTCTAATCCTAGCACTTCGGGAGGCTAGTGCTGATCCCTTGAGCTCAGGAGTTTGAGACCAGCTTGGGCAACCCTGGCAAGAGCCATGATGAAACCCTGTCTCTACAAAAAAATTAAAAAATGAGCTGGGAGTGGTGGTCTGCACCTGTGGTCCCAGCTACCTGGGAGGCTGAGGGCCAGGTGGAGGTTTCAGTAAGCTGAGATCGCACCACTGCACTCCAGCCTGGGTGACAGAGTGAGACTTTGTCTCAAAAAAAATAAATAAATAAATAAAAAAGAAGAAAAAACCCTTACTTGGAATCATTCATGTTACATTTGAACCCATGGCCATATTAATCAAAGCATTGACATTTTATTAGTGATTATTACTTTTATTAAAATATACCAGTGATGTACATATACCATGTATGCTATTTATGCTACAGCACCAGTATGTTTCAGCATGATTTTTAGATGATGTTGGTTTTAAATAAAGAAAATGTGAGAATAATTGCCACGGATTTCATACTTGCCAAGGATTTCGTACTCGCCACAGATTTCATAATATCAAAGTTCTGATCATGCTTTTCTAAATATGTAAATAAGTGAGACTAGCAATTCTTAAACTTTGCTACATATTAGAATCACCTAAAGACCTTTAAAAAGACTCTCAATGCCCTGGTAGCACCCCAGAACAAATATGCTGGAATTATGGAACTGTGATATAGATATCAAAAATGTTTCGCTTGAACCTGGGAGGCGGAGGTTGCAGTGAGCCAAGGTCGCGCCATTGCACTCCAGCCTGGGGAACAAGAGCGAAACTCCGTCTCCAAAAATAAATTCAAGTTTCTCAGGTAATTCCAATGTGCAGCCAAGTTTGAGAATCAACAACTTAGTCCTAGATCTGTGCTTTCCAATACAATAGCCATGAGTCACATGTGTCTAGTAAGTATTTGAAATATGGTTAGTCTGAATCAAGATGAGCTGTAAGTAGAAAATACACACCAGATTTTGAAGACGTAGTGTAAAAAATTGTAAAATATCTTGTTAATAATTTTTTACACTTGTTACACATTGAAATAATAATATGTTGATATTTGGGTTAAACACATTATTAATTTCATCTGTTTTGTTTTACTTTTTTGTTTCATTTTTTGTTTTCTTTTATTGTACGCAAATATTGTGTATAGTTCTATGATCATATATAGATAATTTTGTATCTTATTATTTTTTATTATTTTACTCTAAGTTCTGGGATACATGTGCAGAACCTGCAGGTTTGTAACATAGGTATATATGTGCCATGGTGGTTTGCTGCACCCATCAACCCGTTATCTATCTACATTAGGTATTTCTCCTAATGCTATCCCTCCCCAAGACCCCCGCCCCGACAGGCTCCAGTGTTTGTGGTTCCCCTCCCTGTGTCCATGTGTTCTCATTGTTCAACTCCCACTTATGAGTGAGAACATGCAGTGTTTGGTTTTCTGTTCCTGTGTTAGTTTGCTGAGAATGATGGTTTCCAGCTTCATCTATGTCCCTCAAAGGACATGAACCCATCTTTTTTATGGCAGCATAGTATTCCATGTGGTGTATATGTGCCACATTTTCTTTATGCAGTCTATCATTGATGGGCATTTGGGTTGGTTTCAAGTCTTTGCTATTGTGAATAGTGCTGCAATAAACATACATGTGCATGTGTCTTTATAGTAGAATTATTTATAATCCTTTGGGTATATACCCAGTAATGGGATTGTGGGGGCGAATGGTATTTCTGGTTCCAGATCCTTGAGGAATTGCCACACTGTCTTCCACAATGGTTGAACTAATTTACACTCCAGCAACAGTGTAAAAGCATTCCTATTTCTTCACATCCTCTCCAGCATCTGTTGTTTCCTGACTCTTTAATGACTGCCATTCTAACTAGTGTAAGATGGTATCTCATTGTGGTTTTGATTTCCATTTCTTTAATGACCAGTGATGATGAGCTTTTTTTCATACGTTTGTTGGCCACATAAATGTCTCCTTTTGAGAAGTGTCTGTTCATATCCTTTGCCCACTTTTTGATGGGGTTATTTGTTTTCTTCTTGTAAATTTGTTTAAGTTCTTTGTAGATTCTGGATATTAGCCCTTTGTCAGATGGATAGATTGCAAAAATTTTCTCCCAATCTGTAGGTTGCCTATTCACTCTGATGATAGTTTCTTTTGCTGTGTGGAAGTTCTTTAGTTTAATATTTGTCAATTTTGGCTTTTGTTACCATTGCTTTTGGTGTTTTTAGTCATGAAGTCCTTGCCCATGCCTATGTCCTGAATGGTATTGCCTTGGGTTTTTTTCTAGGGTTTTTATGGGTTTAGGTCTTACGTTTAGGTCTTCAATCCATCTTGAGTTAATTTTTGTATAAGGTGTAAGGAAGGGGTCCAGTTTCAGTTTTCTGCATATGGTTAGCCAGTTTTCCCAACAACATTTATTAAATAGGGGATCCTTTCTCCATTGCTTGTTTTTGTCAGGTTTCTCAAAGATCAGATAGTTGTCGATGCGTGGCATTATTTCTGAGGCCTCTGTTCTGTTCCAGTGGCCTATATATCTGTTTGGGTACCAGTACCATGCTGTTTTGGTTACTATAGCCTTGTAGTATAGTTTGAAGTCAGGTAGTGTAATGCCTCCAGTTTTGTTCTCTTTGCTTAGAAGTGTCTTTTGGCTATGCGGGCTCTTTTTTGGTTCCATATAAAATTTAAAGTAGTTTTTTTCTAATTCTGTGAAGAAGGTCAGTGGTAGCTTGATAGGGATAGCATTGAATCTATAAATTACTTTGGGCAGTATGGCCATTTTCACAATATTGATTCTTCATCCATGAGCATGGAATGTTTTTCCATTTGTTTGTGTCCTCTCTTACTCCCTTGAGCAGTGGCCTGTAGTTCTCCTTGAAGAGGTCCTTCACATCCCTTGTGAGTTGTATTCCTAGGTATTTTATTCCTTTGTAGCAATTGTAAATGGGAGTGCACTCATGATTTGGCTCTCTATTATTGGTGTATAGGAATGCTTATGATTTTTGCACATTGATTTTGTATCCTGAGACTTTGCTTTTTAAAATGCTACTAGTGGAAAATGTAAAATTACTTATGTAACTCACATTTGCGGCTCACATTTTTTTTTTCCATTAAACAGCACTAATCCAGAATACCCCACTAAACTAGAATATGATGTATGGAAATACTTCCTTTAATATTCATGTGATTTTACAAAAACTCATTTAATGAAGTATGTATTTACATTCTAGAAAACTGGATTTAATGTTCTATAGGAGGTTCATTTTCAAAGAAAAACTGTACAGGCAGGCTGGGTGGCTCATGCCTATAATCCTAGCGCTTTGGGAGGGCAAGGCATGTGGACCACGAGGTCAGGAGGTCGAGACCAGCCTGTCCAATATGGTGAAACCCCGTCTCTACTAAAAATACAAAAATTTAGCCAGATGTGGTGGCAGGCTCCTGTAATCCCAGCTACTTGGGAGGCAGAGGCAGGAGAATTGCTTGAGCCCGGGAGGTGGGGGATGGAGGTTGCAGTGAGCCGAGACCACACCACTGCACTCCAGCATGGGCAACAGAGTGAGACTGTCTCAAAAAAAAAAAAAAAGAAAAGAAAAGAAAAGAAAAACTGTAAGCCAATAGTGGGTTTCTTGTCCTGCTTTTGTTGTTGCTTATGCAAAATAATTTATATGCATTTAATTGTCATGATTATACTCAATTTAGTATTTTAAATGTTGCACTTACATAAAGTTCACATACAATTCAAGTTACAGATGTCATTAAAATTTGCAAAAGTCATCTTACTGAAAAGTTGTGTGTCAACCAATCATATTTTGTTGAATAAAATCTTAAAGGAAAAAGGGAGATAGAACCTGTAAAAAATAATCAATATTGTTCCTGCTAGCCATTTTATTAAATTTGGATTTTTTCACAATCAAATATTCTTCCATGGATGCTCCTCAACTTACAATGGAGTAACAGCCCAATAAACCCATCGTAAGTTGAAAACATAATAAGTGGAAAATGCATTTAATATACCTAACCTACCAAACATAGTAGCTTAGCTTAGCCTATCTTAAACGTGTTCGGAACACTTACCATTAGCTTAGGGTTGGGCAAAGTCATCTAACACAAATACTATTTTATAATAAAGTATTTAATATATCACATAATTTGTCGAATGTAGTACACTGTAGCGTATCAGTTGTTACCCTTGTGATTAAGTAGCTGACTGGGAGCTGTGGCTGACTTCTCAGCATAGTGAGAGAATATCGAACCAAATATTGCTAGCCTGGAAACAGATCAAAATAAAAAATTCAAGTTACAGTTTCTACTGAACTCACACCATCATAAAGTCAAAAAATTGTAAATCTGATCATTAAAAGTTGGGGACCATTTGCAGTAAGAAATCCCTACATTATCATTCTCTTTATTGAGTGGACAACAGTCTACCTGTGATACTGACGTGGTTGAATTTTTTTGAATAGCATCAGTAAAAAGAAAGACCATGAAAGGGAGAATGCTGCATATGAATAATGTATAGCTAATTCTGTTTTCAGTCTAATTTTAAACCGTTTAGAGCTAGCACATTGATTATATTTGCAAGGCACCATGCCAGGTTTATATATATATTTTTAAAACTCTGGCCCAGGATATATTTTAACTTATTTCCCATCTCCTAGTATCATCCTATTATTCATCACATATGGAGACAAAAGTGGCTCCATTTTGGATGCTAATCTCCAGTGTTAATTTCTGATCAGCCACAGTCCCGTGAATACCACCTGATTGCTACTTTATTTACTGTCCCTAGTGTAAGAAACTGTGCTCCTGCTTTTAGAGTAAAGCAACCTTGATGTTATCATAAAAATTATAGGTTGTGACACACATAGCATTCTTTCTTGTTTTGGAGAGTTGCCTTTCATTGTCTTGCTGGAATACGTACACATTTTCCCTATAGTAGATAAGCCTTGGGTCTGGGGAGTAACAGGTGCAGAGATCTACTTGTCTTGTGGCCACCCAAGGCCATTCTTCTGTCTCTAAGTCTCAGAATAAATCCACCAACACCGACAAACTAAATTTGTCTGCCTCCTCTTTGGCTTCTTGGCTCCTTTAGAATTTGGGGGTTGCTTTGCTTATATGACTCTTTCATGGAACATCAGATGATAATTATCCACAGCTTGAGGCCATTTCTTTCAATTTCTAGAACATTTTATTTTGTAGTACAGGGCTTCCTTTAATTCCAGACACATTTATTTCCCAGTCATTGTGGCAAAACTTTAAAATTAATATATTCACAAATTCTCATAATAAAATACCATACTCATTATTTAAAATATACTAAAATGTGTATTTTCCCCAAATCATTTGTTTTTGTCACTCCTGGAGTTTGTTTGTACTTATGCATGGTGGAATATTTCATTCTTAGCCAAAAGAAAAAAGGAGTCACCTTGTGACAACGCTGGTCATGGGACACACATGATCGTCATCTTTGTCCACCTGGTTAATGGTTTCCAACTCAATCATTCATCACCCTTTCATAAATCTAAACCCCACCTTTTGTTATTTTCATGTTAGTTTTTATGTATTTTGCTTATAAATCTTAAGTCAGATTACCTGTTATTTTTTGTTTTTGTTTTTCACTCTAAAGTTAAATCTGCCTTAAATGAAACAGCCGAGACAAATAATGAGGAACAAAAGAAGAAACTGTTACATTTGAATGGATTGTGCTTCTCCTGCCTCACCCTCTCTTACTATATTCCATGAATGTGAACTCAGAAGCAAAAGAGTCAGGGGAATGAGAATGTTGACTTGATATTTACCAACTTTGCTCAAAACATATTTATAAGATGCTCATGTATTTCATTGGCTTTCACCATAAGAAAATATGAAAAGCTGGGAACCACTATGGAGACATGATTAGGAAAGTGAGCCCTCAGCATTAGCTACCTGAGCAAGGTACAATTGGCCCAACCATTTATGTTCCCCTTAAGGCATTTGTCACATTCTGCCTTAAATTATAGTTATAGTTAGGCATTTTTCTATTCTATTTGATAAATTCTCTGAGGGCAGGATACTGCCTAGTACATAACAAATGGTAATATTTGTAGAATAAATGGAATATTTTAACCACTTTTGCACACTCCTCATAACAATAAGCTCACCCAGAAGCCTATTCAACAAACACATTGATTGAGTGCTCTAGCATGCACCTACTCTGTGCGATTGGGAGTTATTTCAAAAATAAGCTCTTTCCAGGTTTCTCCTTCCTAGTAGCAAGCAGAGTGAATTCAACTGGAACTTCAACTTGAGTAAACTGTTCAGATATGAATTCATATCTCTGCTTTGCATGTTTAGTGTTTGAGAGTACAGCTAGAGTCTATCTTTAGTTAATGGCTCTTAAGGAATTTATTTGCAAATAATTGCAATATTTATCACATTTTTAGTGTGTCAGAGCTAGGGACACCAAAATTTTCTTTTACCTTTTAAATCTGCTTTTTACATATTTATTACCCAGTGAACTGAGAAAAGTCTTTCAAAGTGCGAATGTCTATCCTATCTCTTTGTCTGGTTTTTCCTTTCAGTGTTCATTCACAAGTAATAGTAGCTATCATTTACTCAGACTCTGCTATAAACTGGGTACTTTATGCACTTGTGTTTAATTTTTTATAGCCTCACAAATTAAAGACTATAATGCTTGTTTTTCAGATGAGAATTAATTTACATAATCTTCATAACCTTTCAAGGTGTATTAGCCAGAGTTCTCCAGAGAAACAGAGCCAACAGGATGGATATATATCTATATATCTATTTTAAATATATGTCAATTTAAAAAATTTCACCAAATTGAGTTTCAAATATCTGATTGGCTTTTATTAGCAATTCACGAGCTGGGCAGCATGCAGTCTACAAAGTAGAAAGAAACTCTGATGAGCTAAACAGAGTGGGTGAGTTTTATGGCAGAAAAAGGAAAAGAAAAGCAGAAATAAAGAACAAATAGAGGGTTGGTCATTTCAAGGTTACTTTTTTTCTACAGATGTAAGCAAAATCTTGTTGGCCTAATTGGATTTCACTGTTATCTCTCTTCTGATTTCTCACAAGGTCAAATTTTGCAAGTAAATAACGCAAGTTTTGGTTTGGTTATGTGACACTAGTATGAGTGACTCCATTTTGGACCTGCTGTCTGTTTGTTCTTTTTTGTTTGTTTTCTTGTTTTTTTTTTTTTTTTTTTTTTTTTTTTCAGTTTAAGAGAGAGAAAAAAGAGAAAGAGAGAGAAAGGTATTGGCTTATATGATTGTGGAGGCTTGGCAACTCCAAAATCTGCAGAATAGGTAGGTGGGCTGCAGGCCCAGGGAAAAGGTGCAGGTCAATGGCTGTTTGCTGCCAGAATTCCTTCTTGCTTAGGGGAAGTCAGCATTTTTCTACTAAGGTCTTCAGCTGATTGGATGAAAATCATACACTTTATTAAGAGTAATCAGCTTTACTTAAAGTCTACTGATTTCATTGTTAAAATCATCTAAAAAATACCTTCACTGAAACATCTAGACTAATGTTTGTCCAAATATCTGGATACCATGAACTAGCCAAGGTGACACATAAAACTTACCATTATACAAGGTAAACATTATGATCCCATGTTACAGATGAACACAGTAAGGCTCACGAATAGTAAGCAATTTGGACAATATAGTGTATTATGAGGTATTTGGACTTTATCAAAGGGATTTTTCTTTTCCGAAGCCCAGGTGTCTTTCACTATGTATGCTGTCTCTCAAATCAATGGTTTTTCAATTGAGCAGAAATATGTTCTCCCAGGGCCAAACTCATGCTAAAAGAAGCATCTACTGGTCCTAACAGTATTGTATAGGTCTGATTTATCCACTGATACACATTTTGCCAAGGATAATGATCTAATCTAATGAAGTAGGCACCTGTCATGATAAACATCTCTCTACCCAGGAGGCAGTGACATAAGTAAGGGAGTCATTCTGTCCTTCATAGTCTCTGGAAACTTTTTGATCCTTTCCATTTCTGATACCAACCCTTGAACTTACGACCCTACTACTTCTTACCTAGAACATATATTACATAATTTCAGATCTCTAGTCTTCACTTTATATTCCTAAATTCTGCATTTAATCAAGCCACCACCGGGCTCCCCTTCTTCCCTTCTTCCGTGCCTCTCAATTATCCATGGAATAAAGCTGAAGTCTTACTAAGCATTAAAGATTATTTCCAAATGAGCTTCAACTACCTTTCCGGCCGCCGTTTTCATCTTTCACTAAGAACAATACACTCAGATTAAACTTGTCCCCGACAGGGTGCATGGATTCATATGCTGTTTGATTTTTTTTTTTTTTTTTTTGCCACTTATGCCTTCGTGTTCACCTTTTCCTCTTTTTCGCTTTTCAACGAAGTTTTCATGATCAACCCAACCAGCAGCTACTCTCCTTCCTCAGATCACTGAAGAGTGTAGTCGTTAGGTATTACGAGATCTCTATTTATGCACCCTCCTTATCTGTTAGAGAGACGGCTGGCATCAGTGACTGAAAAGGCGCCCCAAAGCCAAATGCAATCGGCCCCCTAATACCGGAGGATGCCCTGTATCCTGCACGTCCACTCTGCCAGTGCAAGTGTTCAATAAATGCTTAATACATTCATTGATGAATGACCCAGAGAGAAAAAATGCAGTTTGTGGGACAAGGACGAAGTGGCCTCTCAGAGATGCGGGAGTGCTGGCTCTCCTCCACCCTCCCCGCCTCCTCCAAGCCAGGGTTCCCCCCACCCCTCACTCCTACTTGAGGAAAGGGCAGACATTGCGCATGCCCCGTATCCAAGGCCGCCTCCGGGAGCACCGCCCATGCCACCCCGCTCCCTCCCGGTGATCGGGCACGCGCGCTCGCTCCCGCCGAGCGTGCCCTGCGTGCGGGTGCCCGCCGAGCCCGCCGGGCGCTGGATCTCCGAGTGCCCCGGCCGGGGCCTGAGGAGCGGGCACAGGGCAAGACGGCGGACCGCTGCGTCGCCCGAGGCGAGGAGGAGCGCGGGCGGTGAGTGAGGGCGCCGCGGGCGAGCGGGTCGGCGCCTCCGCGCGTGCGCAGCGCGGGACCGCCCGGGCAGGGGCGCGCGCCCGGCGGCCGGCCGGAGGGGCCGAGCGCAGCGAGGAGAGGCCGGGCCGGGGGCCGCAGGTCGGCTTCGGACCCATGGGTCCAGGGGTTCCCATATCCGTCCCCCGGGCTCGACAGGCGCTGGCCGCGCGGGCTGGCTTTCCGAGGGGGGTCCCAGTGGGGCGCGTCGGGCCCGCGCGGGGGTCCTGGTGCCCGGGGCGGAGGGGCAGGGCCACCTCAGCCGAGGGACCGCGGGGAGGGGCGCACGAGCCCGCCTGACCGTGCGGACGCCCGCGGGGTGCGCGACCCCGGAGGTGGCGGAGGTCCAGGCAGGGGGCGCGGTCGGGAAGCCTCGGCGCCTAGCAGGTGGTGGGGGCCGCGCCCCTCTCCCGGGGAGGCGCGCGGTGGGAAGCGGAGCAAACTTCCCCTAAGTAACTTTCCTGAGGCGCTGCCGGCGGGGCGCGGTGAGCGGGATCCGGGGGGCACTCCGGGGACCGACGCTCCGGGTTTGCGCGGCCTCAGGAGCCGCGGGAACCCAGCGAGTGGCGGCGGGCGATGGCGGGGGCGGCTTCCTCCTGAGGCTGGACTCGTCCTCCGAGTTCTGAGTGGCATTCGTGGCCCGTTTGCTCTTAAAATAGACGTAGAAGTTTGGTGTTCGGGAAGAAGGATGTTTGCTCTCTTGGGAAGAAAAGGCTTCTACCTCCTGGCCTTTTCAAAGAAAGTATTGTTCGGGCCTGCTGGGGATCCCTATTTATCAAGCAACCCATTGTCCTGTGTGTGCCTGGTGAAAGCGAGCTAATTCTATTATTAGTCCTCAAAAGACCAAGGGAGATCACGGTGCTTTTTCTTTTTTAAATATTCCCCGCCACCTCGCCAAATCCTGTAATACAGTTTCCCCAAACTTGGCTGCACAGAGGAGTCGCTGGGGAGTTTTAAAACTCTTCAAGCCCAGTCGCACACCAGACCAGTTAACACAGTGTATTTTTTAAAGATCCCTAGGTGATCGCGCAGCCGAGTTTGGAAACACTGGTTTAATGTAAGGAAGTCAAGACTTTAGTTTCACATAGTAGTAGCATTCGGTTTGTAATTGGTGAGATGAAACTCAAATTCGTTTTCCTAGACAGGAACTCACAAAGGGGGGTTTGTTTCCCACCAGGGAGGGAGGGAAGCATCTCTAATGGTTCAAACTTTGTGAACTATAATGTGACTGTAGCACTCAAAACAATTGTTCTAGGTGCTGTTTTGAATTTCTGTTGGGGTTACTAAGCCCGCTTTCACTGACTCCCTGCCCAGCCAAGGGCTTTCCCCTTCTTTTAACGCTACCTCAGTCCCCCACTCAACCCTCCGTCAGATCCCCTGTTTTAACTTTAACCTCGGGGACGATCTTCATCCCCCATAGGTTACTGGCTTTAAAGGGTTACTGCGGGTTCCCATAGCAACGAGTCCTCCAGGGGAAGTGGGCGGGTCCTCTTACCCTTGGGTTTCTGAATAGGACTCTTCCTTTTCGGAAGAATTTTTGAATCACCCTTTTTCATTTCTTGGCCTCAGCGCAGGTAAGGGTGAGCTTATGCAGTTCCAAGATTTTCTTTCTAAGATACTTACAGATTATTAATGCCGTTATGTGGGATGATAACTACTAGCAGCCATGTTCTTTCTTGATTTCTCATTCTTTCCCAATCCTTGCACTGATGACTTGTTTAACAAACTTCCAAAATGAAGTGGAAACAATGTTTTCTTTTTCTTTTTTACCATGTTTTCTTGGAGATGCACATGCCTAAGAATTGTATGCACTATTTCTCTAAAGCCCTAAGTTACACCTTACATTTAAAAAGTTAAAAAGTGAAATATAACTCCACATCTGTGCGGAGAAACTTTTGATAACTTGTGGCAAAAATGCCATGATTAGCTTTTAAGTTGTTTTGTTCCTAGAAAGCACTCTGCCAACATTCTTTACAAAATGTTAAACTGCTTGTAATACTATACTTTACCAAAGGAAAGGCACTGTCTACACATTCTTCTACTTCCCTGCCCAAACACCCCTGCCCAAACACATGCATCCAAAGATCAATTTGAAAAAAATGTTCATTTTTTTTTTTAATGCTCAAAACAGGTTTGCTATAGACATCTAATTCCATTTTGCCTTGCAAGGAACTGTTAAAACTCTTCTGAATAAAATAGTACAGAAATAGGTCATTTACATATTTGTTTTTAATTGTGTTTTTTAAAAAATATTTTAAACTGTGCTCCAAAATGCCTTTAGGATTCCAATGATTTTTGAGTTTGTGTTGGGAGTTGAAATGGTTTTCTCTTACTAAAATCTATTTTATGTGCTGTTTAAATTTCTGTTAACTGAGCTATCAAGCAAATCCTGTAAGGTGAATTTTTTCCATTTACTGTGAGAAAGGAATACTGATGGAAACTCCTCTCATGTGATGGACCTTGTAGTTCCAGCAGTGATGCTGGGCTGCTAAAATAATAATCTCTCACCTAATCTTCCCTTCTTTCATCACACATTTAAAAATTACCTTTAAGGCTTTTCAATTTAGTATCTCTTTCAGCGTAGTTGTCCAGTCTCAAATTCCTTGAAGGTGTGCATTAATGTACATTTATCGACATGTCCTTTGTTTATTCAAATTAAGCAAATACAGTTGAGAATTTGTTGTTGCTTTGTTTCTTTTAAAAAATTAAAAAGTATTTCCTGTTGGGAGACATTTTGGGAATCACTGAAAAAAATTAAGAAAGTAAAAATCACCGTCATATCATCTAGAAAGAAACAACTGGTAATTAGATGATGTGCTTCCATTTTACCCTTTTTGTTTGTCTGGATAGACATACTTTTAAACAAAATTGGCTTTTAATTTTATCTGTAGTTTTAAATATTGCACTTTTATTTAATATGAAGTAAATATTAGAGACGTTTCCTTTTTCTGTAAACCCTTTGAAAATAAGATTTTTAATGATGAATACACCCAAGTTTATTGAACTAGTTTTCTGTTGTTTTACATATTATTTTTATTTTTAGTGGCTTGAGAATACAGTATTAAACCCTTTGGTTGCCAATCCTAGCATGGCCACTTCCTAAGTGACCTTAATTACCTCTTTAATCGCGTTTCCTTGGAATAAGGGTCATGGTGCCTGTACCATAGAGTTTTGGTGAGATGGAATGAACTAAGTAGAGGAAGGCCAGCAGGCAGGGTCGACCAAATGATGTAGGCTCAGTAAGTAAGAGTGGACACACAGGTGGAGCTGAGAAAAATGCCCTTGTCTGAAAGTTTAAGTATTTCGGACTTACTCAAGTTGGATTTATGGCAGTAGAAATCCTGGGGCAGAGGTCAACTCTTTTATGACTCTTGCGGCTTGTTGCCAAATTGCTTATGCCATAACATTCCCTTACAGAGTGTATGGTCTACTTGTAGTGTGTCAGCACTCCAGTGTTCATCATCTTTCCTGATTTTTCTATAAAAATATGATCTTTTAATTTATTTTTTTGGTAACTGTTGAAATTGATCATCTGTTTTTTTTCTTTTGTTTTCCTTTTTGGGAGCTCTCTCTTCTGGTACTTTGCCTACTTTTAAGTGGTGATTTAAAAAAGTGAAATACCTGTTTTATCTAAAGAAGATTGCACCTTTATCATATTTTTAGTTTTTTTTTTTTTTTCTTCTCCACAGGCCATTATTTCTTTCACTTTTTGGCGTTTTTCAACCAATAAAATATTTTTATTTCTATATAAACAGGTCTCTACCTTGTCCTTTATGATTTTTTCCTTGTATTTGTTTATGCTTGGAAAGCCCAGAAAGACCCTGCAAATGACCCCAGTGAAAAACTCAGGAGAAGCAGTAAGCAGTCAAAAGTGGATGAGGAGGAAGACTAAGGCGATGAGGAAGACCACTCATTTTACAGTAAGGCTTTTAGACTTTAAAACTGTATGCATGTATTAAATTTGATAATCTTTATCTGAAAGGTGAGATAAATGAAACAACATTTTGGGAATATGTTAGGTCTTTTTACATTTAATTCTATAATTGTACATGGATATGAAGCGCTCCTATACTGCTGCTGCCCCCTCTTCCTTTTCCCTAGTTAGGGAGTTCTACCACCATTTGTTAAATAGTTCCTCCTTTCTTCTTTGCTTTGTGGTCTTTATAGTTTTTTGAGATCTTGACTGACTTTGAGGTCTGCTTCAGTTTTAGGTCGTGCTCGTCTGTGTGTTGATCCTCTAGTCTTAATCAATGCCACATCTTTTTAATCATAGGTTTAGAATACTTAGAAATATCTGGCAGAGCAAGTCACACTATCCTTTTAACATTATAATTCTATGCACTTGTCCTTTCAGATAAAGATTATTGCACAGTTTTAAAAGTCTAGGAGGCTTATTGTAAAATAAATGGTCTTTCATCTGCCTCTTCTTCCCCATCCCTTACTCTCCCTCCCCAGTGGCAGCTACTTTGGATTGTTTGCTGTTTCTCCTGCGTTTTTCACTGGGGCCGTTTGTAGGGTCTTCTTGGGCTGGTCAGAGAGTTGTCTTTCAGTAAAGTTTTGCACTGAGGAAAGAGTGTAGGCTCCAGTGTTCATGGAGGAATCTGGCTGGGGTTTCAGCATTCTCTGTGTAGAGTCACGTTGGAGAAGGTTCACCAGGCAGACTTACCTATTTACTTACTTTTCCAAGAACAAATCTCTAGTCTTGCTGGGTTCTAGGGTTGTCCATCTGTTTCCCACTTTCATGGTTTGCAGTTTCCATTACAGTTCTTTAAGTCCTCGGGTCTCTATGTCTTCTAGAAAGATCTCTTACTGTCACTTAAGTGGGGTTTAGGGAAAGGGTGTAATTGGATATGTGTGTTAAATTTGCCATCTTAATCTGGAAGGCTCGGAAGATGAATCCTTAGAACTAAAAAAATACCGGATCATGTTGCATTTTGTTTCGTTGGCAAGGACTGCCATCTGTAATCAGTGTTTCTTTTAAGGGTCATGAAAGATTATTCGTGACCTTTTATCTCTCAGCAGAGTTGTTTTCTTCATCTGAGTCCTAATGTTTCCTGTTAGAGTTCTTCTTAGGTATTTGTTTTTGTTACTTTGTGATGGGCTCTTCAAATTGGCTGTTAGTCTAAGACGGTGGTTGATTTTGGTGTATTTATTTTGTAGCTGGCACTTAGGCTAAAAGCTTTGCAGTTTATTTTCGTATGTTCCCAAGTTATATGAGTGGCAGATAATGACACTTTTATCTACTTTTAAATAGTTATAACTTTTATTTTGGTTCTGTGGCAGTTTGCACTAGATTTAGCATTCTGTAACGTTATAACATGTTTCTGGAACATTATCGAATAGCAATGGTGATAATATACAAACTTTTGTTGTTCTTTATTTTAATAAGGAAAAGAATAGTAGAATATTGGCTTTTTGGTTTATCATAGTTCTTCATCAGGACAAAGAAAATCTATTCTTTCATTTCCAAGTTGCCTAGAGGTAATTTTACGTTTTTAAGACATGGGAATTGAATATTAGCAAGTGATCATTAGCATCTGCAGTTTATCTACTGGTATTTCTAAAGAGTCTACTGATTTGAGTCCCTAATACTAAATTGGATCAAAGTTTTCCTTATGGATGGTTCTTTAGAAAAACAAATTGAATGCATGGGAAGAATGAAGGATAACATATTCATTGCATGAGCATATTGTCTTGGTTGGGGTGGTATAGGAGATGTCACTAGGGATTTTTCACAAGCAAATATTCCAAGTTATATCTGACACTCAAGTCACATCTTTACCTGTTGGCAGTATTTGATGTAATTTGTTATTCCTCCTTTTTTAATATTCTTCCTTCATTTGATTCTTGAGGACACCACACACTGTTGCCTTCCCTTCTATACCGCTGGCCCTCTGGTTTCTTTTCAGTTGTTTTTAAATTTGTGCTGGTTTTTCTCTTCTCACCAGCCTATGAGTTTAGAATGTGCCAAGGCTCAGTTCTCGCTAGCCTGTTGTCACAAATAGTCACAGGGCTTTAATAAAATACTGTGTAGCTACTTAAGACTCCTAAATGTATATTTCCACCTCAGACATCTCCAACTACTTTTTTGACTTCTTAACGTGAATATGTGAAAGACGCTTCAGCCTAAATATGGCCAGAACAAAATTTCTGATCTTTCTCTGCAAACCTGCTCCATCTGCAGCCTGCCCCAGTTTATTAGGTTGGTGCAAAAGTAATTGTGGTTTTTTGCATTAATGGCAAATTAGTTTTGTACCACCAACCTAGTGGGTGTTAGCTCCGTTTTTTTCATGTTATTTAAGCAAAAAAAAAAAAAAAAAAAACAAGAACATGGAATCTTCCTGACTTTTCTCTTTCTCTCCAACTCTATTTCCAGGCTGTCAGCAAATCCTGCTGTTCTATCTTCAAAATGTATCCAGAATCAGTTTAACTACTTTCCCATCCGTACTACCAGCATCGTTGTCCGAGTCTCCTGCATTTCTTGCCTGGAGTATTGCCGTGGGCTCCTAACAGATCACTGGTCTCCTTTTCGTTCCCTGGCTTCTCTTTAATTTTCCGTCAGCTTAACATCAGAGTGATCTTTTAAAAACATAAGTCAAATTATGCTTAAAACCCTCCAGTGGCTTCCATGTCACTCAGAATAAGGGCCAGTTTTCTTATAATGATTCATAAAACCCTACATGATCTGGGCCGGGCATGGTGGTTCACGCCTGTAATCCCAGCACTTTGGTAGGCTGGGGCGGGCAGATCACTTGAGGTCAGCAGTTGAAGACCGGCCCGGCCAACATGGTGAAACCTCATGTCTGCTAAAAATACAACAATTAGCCAGATGTGATGGCATGCACCTGTAATTCCAGCTACTTGGGAGGCTGAGGCAGGAAAATCTCTTGCACCTGGAAGGCAGAGGTTGCAGTGAGCTGAGATCGTGCCATTGCACTCCAGCCTGGGGGACAGAGTGAGATTCTGTCTAAAAATAAATAAATAAATAAAAATTAAAAAGCCCTGCATGATCTGATTCTTACTAACTGACCTCTTCTCCCACTTGTCTCCCACTCGGCACTTTCCAGTCCAGCCTTCCTTACCTCCTTGCTAATCCTTGAACGTGGCAGGCACATTTCCATTTTAGGTCTTTGCACTGGACTTTTTCCTCTGCCTATGGTATTTTATCCTACCCTCCCAGCTCCCAGATATATTCATGGTCAACTCCCTCACCTCTTTCAGGTCTTCACTAAAATAGCATTTTGCTTGTGCGATTACTCTAGTTATAATTGCAATCTGCATCCTGTATGTCTCTTGCAGTGCTCTGCATTTTATTTTTCCATGGCATCTGTTACCTTCTAAGTTACTGTTTATTTGCCTATTTGTGAATTGCCTCTCTTTCCTACCTCTGCTGGACTATAAATTCCTTGAGGGCGAGTATGTTTATTAATGTGTCCCAAGTGCCTAGCACGTAGAAGATGCTCAGTAAATATTTTTTGAATGAATGAATGTAGTCTGCCTTCTCCAATTTTTTTTCAGTGAATTTCCCATAAAGCAACATATGCATAGTGTTTTAGCATTTGTGGATCTAACGTTGACTTATCCCACCAGCAAGGGAGAAGTTCAAGAACATTTATAATTTATAATGGAGATGATAATACAGAGAGTGGTTATGAGAATTAAATAGGGTGCTCTCTGTAAAGTACTAAACTGTACTAATGGATAGGACCAGGTCACTTAACTGACAAAAAAGCCTGGCCAAGTGCCCTGATTCACATCTGAATGATGTGAATTGTATTCTAGAATCTTCTCTCTTTATATTTCAGTTTTTAATCAACAGTAGGCGTGGCATCACCTGGGAGCTTTTCAGAACATACCTGGGTTCCCTGGTAAATATTGGTGATATACTGTTACTATATTTTGTTCTTTAACCAGTCTGCAAATATTTGCCCCTTAATGTGGGCGATAACCATTTGCTCTCCCTTTTTTAATGCCTTCTTGCTGTTTGGGACATCTTTCATGGCCCCTTCTAGTCTTTTTTCCTATGAGGTTCTTGCTGAAATAACTTCTAAGGTGATTTTGAAATCCTCAGAGCCACTTGGATGCACGTTATTGAATCTTTTACTAAATCCACAAAATCAGAGGATCTCAGTCCTTTACCTTCAGTTTTCCAGACAAGAGAATGTTGTAGTCATCCCTACAGCAATCCTTATAGCAGTCATTTTATTTTATTGATTTAAAATACCTGATTTTTATTTTTTCATATGAATTATATTAAATAATTATGCCCCCTCTAGTCCTCACACAGATCTGAGAAGTGGATGAGCACTGTATTTGATCTCTTGGACACTTCCTGTTATTTTCCATGGCTCCTCGTGTCTCAGACCCTTGAAGTATTTGCATTCTTTCCTCTTCTTTTTTTTCTAATTGTATTTTATTTTAACTTCCGGGATACATGTGCAGGACATGAAGATTTGTTACATAGGTAAATCTGTGCCATGGTGGTTTGCTGCACTTATCAAGCAGTCATTTTAAAGTTTCGCTTATTGTGTTTCTAGGCTCCTTTTGTGTCCTTCAAATCCAAGAGTATCTCAAAAACGTCAGACTCCCTTTCCTTCTCTTTCTTAATAGAGCAAGAAACATTTGTAGATTTTTACTGTTGCAATTTACTGTGCAAGCAAGTGCTGTGATTTGCAAGAAAAAATGATGATTATTTTAGAGATAGTTTATGCAACTGAAGAATACACAATAAATAAAAACCATGATATATGTGTCTTTAGAAATGGATAAGCCCAATAGCTGTTACCTATACACAAAAATGTGAAAATTTTCTTCAACTTTACTGTCAGAATAATTCAAGATATACCTAGCTCCTTGTGTATATTTGATCTCTCCTTAATTTTTCTATGATGCTATATAAGTAAGAGCATTCCCCATATTAGCTGTAAACATTTTAGCGATGATTACCATACACATTAGAAATAAAATTTTGCAAGTTCCATTGCTTTGAATGCATCTATTCTACCTGATAAATTTCCCTTGCCTTTGCAACTCTGATTAGATCTACTTTTTGTTGTCCTGAAGACTCATTCTTTTGAAAATAGTACTGTTACAAATTCATTTTGTATTGAACCTTAAATATTCAGTACTGTTGGCCAAGGCTGAATGGAAAAAATTGACCTACGTATCTATCTGATGATAAATCACATTGCCCTCAGTTTAGGCCATTAATGGATGGACAGCCCAGTTGGAAAACATATCTTGTTTAAAGTTCTACACCTGCTTTGGAGACTCTTATAAGTATTTGTTGCCTTTGTGAGAGTTTTTGTCTTTTAATGCCACCTAATTTCTTCTACTAATCTGTTTTTTTTGAAAGTGGCGGTCTTGCCTACCCATCACCGGCAAACATACTCTGTAGTGAGGGACTAATTTTGGCCCTCTGCTATTATGTTGTACTTCAGGTCTCTGTGGATAGAGAAGGACTTCTAATGTAGACTGCCACCTATTTTCATACCTTTGTTCATGGAGAATGTAGGAAAAAGTCAAATAAAGTACGTCTACTTTTTTTTTTTGTTGGTTTTGTTTTGTTTTGAATCAGAGTGTGGCTCTGTCGCACAGGCTGGAGTGCAGTGGCGCCATCTCGGCTCACTGCAAGCTCTGCCTCCTGGGTTCACGCCTTTCTTCCGCCTCAGCCTCCCGAGTAGCTGGGACTACAGGCGCCCGCCACCACACCCAGCTAATTTTGTTTTTGTACTTTTAGTAGAGACGGGGTTTTACCGTGTTAGCTAGGATGGTCTCGATCTCCTGACCTCGTGATGCGCCTGCCTCAGCCTCCCAAAGTGCTGGGATTACAGGCTTGAGCCACTGCACCTGGCCAAAATCCATCTACAAATTTAATGTGTTGTTGGAGAATGATCTGTATTCCTAGAAAACCTGGAAATTGGTAAAATTCTTAATTGAGGTTATATAAGGTGACTTTTCCCAAAATAAATCTTATTTTCAATAGAAAAAAGTGGTGAGAAGCTACAAAAGTCCCTCCTTCTGCTCTGGATGCAGGTTCAGGCTACAGGGAACTGTTGGTAGCATTCTCTTGCACAGCACCTCCCAACTCCACTACTTAGACACCAGTGTTGGTGAAGGTGCATTCCAGAGTGCTATGTCTCTTCCTGTGGTTTTTTTGTTCACCATCTTTTGTGGCCTTGGGAGACAGGATGAATAAGTGCTTGAAGCTGGAGCTCATCTGTTGGAGAATGGGCTGTTACTGAAAGTGGTCAACAGTGGAGGGAGCATGCACATGTGCAGTCACTTTTGATCCCTATGCAGTTGCAGTCAGTCTCTCATAGTGGGCTTCCTTACCCTTCCCCAAGATGATTTCAGCACCTACTTAATAAATGCTGTATAATTTATTTATTTAAATTAGTAGATTGTCTAGTTAATTTAATACCATTCAATAAGTATTTCTGTGGGATCAGCTCATGTGTACTTGAAATGTTTTGTTACTTTATTAGCTACTTTCTCTTATCAGTGATCTCCCCAAAATGTCAGAATCAGTTCTGAACTCTTAGGTAGCAAATATCTCCTAGCATATACTCAAAGTCATCACCAGGCAGTGATGGATTTGACTAGGTGGGTGTGGGTTAGGGATGTCAATATATAATGGTGTTTGGGTTGGCTTATAGGAAAATGAGATGCTCAAGATAAGGACAACCTATATTTTGATTTTGCAGTGTTTCTATAGTATTATATAGTTACTGAGTGTGAAGTACTTGTGAGGATCAGGATCCTACTAAAATGTACAACCTCTTAAAATTTTTTTAAGAGTGAAGATGGGAAAGTGTTTGGATACTAGCTCTAGTAAAAGACTAGTCGCTTGAAAAACTTGAGCATAAAGAGGCACTGATGCCCACCCCCGCCGACCTCCCACCCCGCACAGTTGAAAATCCATGTGTAACTTTTGACTCACAAAAACTTAACTAATAGCTTACTGTTGACGAGAAGCTTTATTGAGAACATGAACAGTCAATAAACACATATTTTGTATGTCATATATATTATATACTACATTCTTACAATAAACTAGGGAAAATAATATGTTACAAAAATCATAAGGAAGTGAAAATACATTTATAGAACTGTACTGTATTCATCAATATTGTAAGTTTACATCATCTGTTTACAAGATGAATCATCTGTCTGAAATGGTGAGTTACCACAGCTACAGACCTCAATCTATAGTACATATCAAGCAATTCAACTTTTTTCTTGTAGTGTCTTTTCTGTGCTTCTTGGAAGCACTTCCAGCATCACTAGTGGCACTTTGTATGGGTCTCACGGTGTTATTCGTGGTTTACTGTATTGCACTAAACATGATGAGAAATACGCAAGAACCACCAGAGATCACATTTTACTGCCATAAGCAATATATTGGGGAGAGAAAGTGCTCATGCTGAGATGATTAGCATCATGTGGCATTTTAGGCAGATACTGGTAACACTTGAGTTCACCACAGGAATAACAGGAGATGGCTATGAAATTATTACAGTAGAATAGTATGTACTACAGTTAATTTTATGCCTTTATGATTTAATACTGCATTTTTACATTTGTTTACATTTCTCTGGACTGGGAATGGCACTGTATACAGTCAGTATGTGTGTGTGCATAAATTTTGGTAACTCTGATAGATGTGTGTATATTTTATGGTAGTAAATGATAAAATAGACTCATAGCTACATGTTTTATCCATTAATGAAATATAAAACATAAAAAGTTTCAATATATCTAGGCTGTGCAGTTCATCTGTTTTTTTTTTTGAGTTGTTATACAAATCTCCAACTAATTTTCTAATACAGTTATTGAAAAAAATCTAGATATAAGTGGACCAGAGCAGTTCAAACCCGTAGCGTTCAAGGGTTACCCGTATTTTTAAATAAAATGTTATTGCTGGTAGATTAAGTATTTCTTTTGGACTTTTACAAAGTCCTAACCTAAACTTTATTTTCAACAAACTATTTTCTTCTATTTAGTATATAGGAAGATTTTGGTATTGTATGGTATCAAATGCCATACTCTGTAGATACAATATTAAAATGGCACTGTAGGAAGAGTCAGATTCTGCCTGATATGTCTCTCTTTAAATGAAAGGAAAAAGTTAACAAATTATCTTAAACATTGGCAGCCATGCTTGCTTTAGGAGAACACCAAAGATTGCTACCCGCAATTCTCCTAAGGAAATATGATGTAGGAGAAAGCAAATTTTCAGAGAGAGAGAGGTTTGTTTTCTTGCTGGTTTATGTGAAGTTTATAGGGATACTTGTCCACCTCAAATCTCATTTACAATTTTTTTCTTAGTGTCTTCAAAGAGGATGTCAATTAATATGATCTTGCACCCTATATTCTGTGAATTTTCTGAGGTTGGGGTATTGACGAGATGCCAAACAGTGCCATTGAACAGATGGAATATTAGCTCTTTGACTGTTCTTAATTTTTTTTTTTTTTGAGGTGGAGTTTCGCTCTTGTTGCCCAGGCTGTATGCAGTGGCATGATCTCGGCTCGCTGCAACCTCCACCTCCCTGGTTCAAGCGATTCTCCTGCTTCAGCGTCCCAAGTAGCTAGGATTACAGGTGCCTGCCACCACACCCAGCTAATTTTTTGTATTTTTAGTAGAGACAGCGTTTCGTCATACTGACCAGGCTGGTCTTGAACTCCTGACCTCAGGTGATCTGCCTGCCTTGGCCTCCCAAAATGCTGGGATAAACAAGCCCAGAAAACTTGTTTATAGGGGTCATATCTATTAATATTTACTGTAGTTGAAATTAAAGAAAAAAATTAAGTGTTTATTTAAAAATAATTGTTTTCATTGAAGCATATGAAGAAAATCTGGCCTCATACAGATGTATAGCTGGAAAAGAAAATTTTAATAGCATTTTCAGATGATTGTGGATATTTGATACCTCACCAAAGCTTCATAAATAGTAGTTTCTTAAAGGTTAATTGCTGTGTGGAATCTAAAACCGTATCAGTGAATGTTTTGTACTCTTGTTATACTTTAAATCCGTTGGTCGACCATTGTACTTTGGATCTTTTACCAATGCATAATTTTATATTGTAATTGCATTCTTATTAGAAAAGATTGGTTCACTGAGTTATGCAAATCTTTCAAGTGTTGACACATTTCATTATACAGTATCAAAAATCATGTTCATTTAATATCACTGCTCTTATCAGAACAGTCTTTTGAGTATCGGGAAGCTGTCAGGCTCATGGTGGTGTCATCAAGGTTTCCAAATTCTCATTTTTGCTTGAAGCCTTGAATTTTATTATCAGCAATAAATACTGTCAGTTTTCCTTGCAGTGACAGGCTCACTTCATTCATTTTCGAGAAAATGTCTGCCAAATACCTTAGTCTGAATAAGCATACTTTGCTTCTTCTCTCAAGTAACAATGGCATTTCAAGAAAAAAGCTGCTGGTTTGACTTGTAACACAAATAGTTGTACACGTGTTTTTTCTCAAGGAAACCATTCTATTTCAATTTCACCAAAAATGCTTTGTGCATACTTCCCAATTTCATGACATAGAATATTTTAAAAGTGTTTACTCAATAGCTGAAGTTTAATAAAATCAATAAGTTTTACTGGTGCATCTCTCAGAGATTCCCCATGAAACAATACATTGATTATAGCAAAGGGGAATGCACAATAGCTATTTTGCATTTACCCAGGCCGTTTTACCGCTATGCCTAAATCCCCCATCATTGAGGTGTGGGTGAGGAGGACTGGGGAAAAGTAAGGTGACCTTACTGCTCCTTTGGCACTGTTCACTTTTGCTCAGAGTCACTGGAGTGACCTTCAGATGGCTTAGAAACCAGCAGCATTAGTAGTAAGAAAAGTTACAGAGCCAGACTATGGAGCAATTTTATGTTTTGTAGTTCCTGGAGAAACTCTTGCCTTTTCTGTTAGGAGCAAATGATCCCTTCCATGGTGGCCTTTGTTCTGCATCACCACTAGCAGATGTTGCTGGGAGGTTGCAGAGGGATTTGGTCACTTGTTCTACTTAGATACTTTCTTAACCAGTGCAAGTCAGAACTGCTTAAAAGGCTTCATACTTTTAAGTCATATACACATTGAACAACAGGCACACATGGAATGAATTTACCTCACCCTGCCTTCTAAGAAATATACTTTTATAGCCAGTGAATTCGTTATTGAAAAATTCGAGTAGATTTATTTATTTATTTATTTATTTATTTATTTATTTATTTATTTTGACCAACACAAAACTCAAAACTATGACTTTACATTTTCAACACTCTTAATGGTTTTTAAAATCATTGCTGGTGGTAAAGCTTCCATAAACACACTGGCCCAGCAAGATACTTTCCAGTTCTGGCCAAAAATAAGTTATTCCACTACTGATACCATAATTTCCATTTATTATTACTCCATTTTTTTTTTTTTTTTTTTTGAGACGGAGTCTTGTTCTGTAGCCCAGGATGGAGTGCAATGGCGTGATCTGTGCTCACTGCAACATCTTCCTCCCAGGCTCAAGCTATTCTCCTGCCTCAGCCTCCCAAGTAGCTGGGATTACAGGCACGTGCCACCACACCTGGCTAATTTTTGTATTTGTAGTAGAGATGGGGTTTCACCACGTTGGCCAGGCTGGTCTTGAACTCCTGACCTCAGGCGATCCACCTGGCTAGGCCTCCCAAAGTGCTAGGATTACAGGTGTGAGCCACCGCACCCCGCCTGTTACTTCAGTGTTGTAAGGGAATATATAGATGGAAGTTGAGAATTCTTTATTTTTTGTAAAAAAGTCAAACACCTGATTACTTGTCCGATTCTTCTTAGTGAAGTGAGACAGAGACTCACACATGTAAGCAGTATACTTTTCTACTTGTGCTTTTGCTCTGCAGTAATCTGAAATGAGACATCACCCATCTTAGAATTCTGGTTTATTTGCAGGGGAGGCATGCATTTTCCTACTGCCCTATACACACAAGCCCATTTTATTACTTTGTTTGAAGACTGGGTGTGTCTAATGTAGTGGAAATTCATCGATTCAATGTTAAGTACAGATGAAACACATTTCAGGACCACATTAGAAAGTCTTTTTAATTATCCTTTTTTTTTTTGGATTATTCATGTGACTGCTTTCCTCTTTTCACATGAATTGCTGAGAATTTATCATCCTTTCCAGTTCATTAAATCATTAAAATTCTTTACTAGCACTATAAATAAATATGCCAGGCCATGAGATGAGGCCGGTTGATAAAGGCAGCTTTGTCCTGGTAGCAGTTCTTGTTCCTGGTTAACCCGCACTTCTCTGTGAATATCTGTATTACATTAAATTTTAGACTTTTAATGTAGCAAAGCCTTACTCTAAGCATGTAGGGACTTGCTTTAAGTTGAGCTTTGGTGTTTACAGTTGGATTAGCTGTGAGATTAATGTAGTATTATAATACTGCATTTCTGCTTACACATGTTCAGGAGAGCCCCAGGACACATTTAATAGGTATTCAGGTTCTTTGCCACTCTACCTAGTCTAAGCTTGCATCTCAGTCAACTAGAAACACTGTAGACCTTAGTTTCAGACCATTTTGGTCTAGAACTAGTTGCACTCCACGAGTGTGATCTAGAGTTCTAATTGGACTTGGAAGTGTTGGGCTTTAACTTCCTCTTGTGTAACCATTGAAAGCCAGGTTCGTGGGCATGGCACTGTTGCAGATACGGAGGTGCAGTCCTCACAGAAAGCACACTTTAATCAGGCAACATAAGGCAAGATAGAATGTGAGAACGTACTGCAGTTGGGCATGATGAGTCTGGAAGCACCAGGAAACCTTCCTTGCTGAGGTATCCTTTGGACTGCATCTTGAAGGATGGGTGGGTAGGCTTTTTATAAGTAGAGTTGTACAGAAGAAAGGGCAGTGAGGATGGCAGGAAGCAATGGACCCATTTGTAGTGTGGGAATAGTCTGGTTTGCAGGGTGGGTGAATGAAGAGGATGAGTCAAAAGATCTAATTGTGAATTGAGCCAGGTCATGGAGATCCAAAATGCAGTGCAAGCCATGCTTCCTCTCACTGGGAAACGTGAGACGGAATTTCTTCCCTTCTTCCGGGGTGGATGCTTGTTTGCACTCCTCTGGCATGTGAGAGAGACCTTCCTCAATTTAGATGATAGCCCCTTAGGGAAGAGCATTATAAAGATTTGACCACATGCCTTTTTGTCTCATTTTCGATGCTGTATTTTAAATTTTACAAGAGGGTATTACTTCAATCAGTGCTGACATCACCCAGGTCTCCTATACAGAACTCTTAATAGAAATTATGGCATCTCCGCAGATGACAAGTAAAATCCTTATGCAGAGAGACCTGACTCAGATATAAGTTGTGATCACCATTTTCAGAGATTGTCCTTCCTTGGTCTGATTCCAGTCGTTATCACCATGGATCTTGTATGGGTTCATGTCTCTGTTAACTATGGTGGAGTGGTTGCTTCTCTTTGTGGTTTTTCTTTTTTTTTTTAGATAAGGTACTGACAGTTGAGTTGCCACTCTTTGAAGATGTATTTTGACTTTAATGTTTTTAATCTGTTTATTATGGTTAAAGTTCCTATGTATTATAAATGCTATCCTCCCTATTATGTGATGCAGAGATTGGAGAAACTCAAATTTAAGAACATGTTTTCATGAATAGTTCCCACTTTAAGTGAGACTTATTTTAGCATTATTTCATGAGCAATTAGATTATTTTACTCTAAATCTCTGGGCAGTTCAAGTACTGACCTACTTATATAGTAGCTCTTAATTAAAAAAATAATTATTTTTATTTTAGAGAATATTATTAGAGAATTGAATTTTTTTTGAAATACTCTATTTTCTTAGTTCTAATACATGTGATCAAGCTAGGTGTAGAATCTCAATTTTTATTCTGATTATAATAGCATGAGAGGTCGAAGCAACAAAGAAGTACTTTATCAGCGTCGAATTAGTATTTCCTGCAGCAAATGATGGTAGTTTGTGAATGTTACTTGGTGGTGTTATATTTAAGGTTATACCAACATTTAAAGTATACTGTGTCTTTCTATTGTGTACTTCACAACAGTTGATGGGGATTGTGTACTTTTAAGCTAATTAAAAGTAGCATAAAACGGCCAGGTGCGGTGGCTCATGCTTGTAATTCCAGTACTTTGGGAGGCCTAGCTGGGGGGGATCACATGAGGTCAGGGGTTCGAGACCAGCCTGACCAATATGGTGAAACCCCGTCTCTACTAAAAATACAAACTTAGCCGGGCGTGGTGGTGCATGCCTGTAATCTCAGGTATTTGGGAAGTTGAGGCAGGAGAATTGCTTGAACCTGGGAGGTAGAGGTTGCAGTGAGCTGAGATTGTGCCATTGGGCTCCAGCCTGGGCAACAAGAGCGGAAACCCCCTTTCAAAAAAAAAAAAAAAAAAAAAAAAAGTAGCATAAAATGTATCTTTTCATTTGGTTCTAGAAGAGCATTTACTTTGAGTTTTTGCCAGAAACTGGTTTCTGTAATAATGCTCTGTCACAGCCTTCTAATTCTACTTGAATTTTTTGTTAGGGAATATTATTGTTATTTATTTTAGAAATGTATGTGCCTTTTTTCATTTTTATTTGGTAGTATCTACTGGAGAGAAGGTATGTTAGAAATTGAGTGTGAAGCTACTTTGTAACTTCATGGATGTTTATGTTTTCCCACAGCAAGATTTCTCAGATTTCACTCAGCATAGCAGACCTCTTAATGTTAGATCTTGTACTGTTTGCCCAAAATAACTACATTTCATTCTGGTTGCATACATTGTAAAACAAAGGAAAGCATTTCATTAAATAGTAATTAATTGAGACCTTGTGGATATGTGCATAGTGATTGTCAAAATGTGAAATTATAACTGGTCTTTTCTATGTGGTTTTGCAAAAACAAAAAACAAAACAAAACAAACAAACAAACAAAAAACAAAAAGTTTTTTCTGGCCTTGCCTTCCCCAACCTGTCCTGTTCATTTTACAGTGAGCACAATTTAAAATCTAAGATAATTGATATCATTCAGGTGTTTTGGTGTTGATGGTGGGAGGCAGTAAATTGAAGGACAGGAGAGCAGTATTTATTTCTAAGCACTGAGTGACTAAAGGTATAGAACTTAGTTGTGGATGTTGGGGAAATTTGGCTGTGACACTTGGAACCTCACTAATAATCAGGACTGACGTAGAATATCTGGTGGTTTGGGAATTGTCTGGATTCTTTCTTCCCATCCCATGTGTTCTTGGAAAAGGTGTTTTTCCCAAATAGAACAAGATACTCTTTGGTTAACGAGAGAAGCTTTGGACTTTGATGATCTGATTGAGATGTTCTTGGTGACTATCTTTCGAATATCAGGAAAAAAAAAAAAAAAACTATTACTAGCCAAAGTAAAACATATCTTTGGAAACACTTTTCTTTTTCTTTGACCAAAACATATTATTTTCTTCTTCTGTTATTTAAAGCCAACAAATGACCTGAAGAAAGCCACAGCAATGGTTGGGTGAGGTTGTTCCATTCCAGCATTCCCAGTAGGATTGAAGTCCTTTGCTGGAACAGCCCCATTCAGGCCTTTTTGAAACGGACCTCCTGAGCCTTGATTTTACTTTTCTTTGGGTAGACTATTTTCAAGTACCTAGTAGAGAGTCATATATATATTGGGATCATTGTATTATGATAATGTTTCTCTCTCTTAAGCTAACATTTTAATATGGATTCTGTTTGTTTGAAAGTAAGCAGTATCTTCTAGTGAGTCATTTGGCTCCAGATTTAACCTATGTATAAAGTAGTTGTAAGTTAATAAATCTTGAATTGATTGATAAAATATCTTTAGCAAATATTACCGAGAGAGTTACAGGCTTATACTGATCAGTTTTATGTGCATTTTATGTACAGTTTTATGTACAATTGTGTGGCATGAGAAAATATTAGAAATGCATTATATTAATGCTGGAACTCTTACCAGTCCTGGCAATGCAAATTCTCATTTTGAGATTTCCATCTAGATATTCTACCATATCAATGGTTGTCATAGTAGCAGTCTCAATTGAGAATTGTGATTATATACTTTATCAAATAACTACTTGACGAAAGCTCAATTATTCTAATGTAGTTCAGCCAGCATTCTGAGCCATCATCTTGCCTGGTTAAGGAAATAATTAAGCAACCTAAAAAAAAGATTTCTTTCTTTCTGTTGAATTGTACACATTTTACCGTATTTCACTGACTGTAGGGTGCCATCATGTGTAAGACATGCCATTATTTTATGTACCACTAAGAAAGGAAAAAAAAAAGCCTAATAGTTACACTTATGAGATGGCATCAATTAAAAGACACAAACCAGTTTCAGAGATGTTAAAGTGGCGAGGGTGGGGGAGGCACAAGGAATCTACAATCCATAAAATATGGCACTTAGATATATACACATAGAATTTAAGGAATCTACAATCCATAAAATATGGCACTTACATATATACACAGAGTTTTAGTTGGGTATTGGTCATAATCATATTAAAATGTAAAGAAAATTTTATTAAGTAAATCGCTATTTCTGCCAAATATTATACAGATTTTTTAAATCCTAGAAACCTATAATTGGAAAAGATAGGCGATCATGTAGTCAATACACCTGAGGAAATGTACCATAAGATCATCTAGAGCAGAGTTGTCTAACCTTTTGGCTTCCCTGGGCCATGTTGGAAGAATTGTCTTGAGCCACACATAAAATATGCTAACACTAATGATAGCCCATGAGCTAAAAAAATTGCAGAAAAAAAAATCTCATAATGTTTTAAGAAAGGTTACAAATTTGTTTGAGGCTGCATTCAAAGCCATCCTAGGCCTCTTTCAGGGCCGCAGGTTGGACAAACTTGATCTAGAGTATGTAAAACTTGGCAATTGATTGCCTTTTTTATTGAAGTATCTTCAACTTTACAAAAGAAATTATAATATTCCTTTAAATAGCCATCTTCAGAGTATCTACTGGTAAACTTTATATACCCCTTTTCAAGATCACTTAATGTATGGAAGAGAATAATTTGGGATTTAGATGAGTTGTTTAGTATTCCAAACAAGGCGCACACTGAGACACAGTGTGTATTTAAGAGCTATAGTCGTCAAATGTCATGGTAAGTGCCATATGGAATTTTAAAAAGAATCATCGTTCTCTGCCTTCTAAGAATTACCACATTCTACCATTGGGCATTCCCCCCCTACCCCCTGCTCACCCCAAATCTAGAGTACAATTCAAGGTTAACTGGAGCTCTATGTGGTGAAAAGGTGACTTAATGAAACTGATCGTGAACCTTATCCTGTGGACAGCACTGAGGTATGCCTTGGCTAAATACTTGGCCTTAGTTACCACCCTTGGTGCTGGAATTCAAACTGGGTCATTGTCGAGAGAGGCCAAATTGAGTTGCTAGTGAGATATGGCTGGGTGGCTAGATGGACTACTTGCAGGAGGCTGTCTCAGGAGGTGGTTACAGCAGTGCATTAGCCAACAGGTGGCCTTATGGAGGTTTGAAGTCCACAATGGGCACCCAGCCTGAAGTGTGGGTTCAAGTGCAGATTTGGAAATAACACTGTGGGATTTGGACATTGGGTGTGGACCCGATCACAGTGCACAGCACAAATCTTGATTATTATTGAACCTTCCCTGCAAAATCAGATTCACAGCAAAATGGGACCTGCTTGGCCCACAGGTGGGGCTAGAGGAAGCCTGCAGATAGGATGAAATGTCAGTAGCTGTGCAGTCTGAAAGAGTAAAAGGATGAGGAGCTAGATTAATCTTTGAGATTTTGTGTTTTAGATGATTGCATCACAAACGTATCCTGCTTTGGGCATAATTGCTGCTAATGGTGAGAGCTTACTTTTGTAGAGTGTTTTTGACCAAAGTGATTTCACAAAACATATAATCTTACCTTCACAATAAACCTGAGGGAGAAGCTGGGTCTAATTACCCCATTTGGCAGATGTGGAAAATGAGGCTCACAAATACTAACCTTAAGGTCACTTGTTATTGGGTCTTGCTTTTTTTGCTATGCTATCTCCAGCACTTGACTCCATATTTATTTCCAAATTTAGAAAGCATATATAGTCTGTTTTCCAGCAGCTGCTGCTGACTTTGGGGACTGTCAACATTTTGTTGCTTATCTTTTTACCTCCCAAATCAAAAGCATAATTTTTGCTCAGTATCGAAGGGACAAATAAGAAAAACAAAACACTATTCCCATATAGTTTACCAGATTAAACTACTCTACTCTGTTAGGTTATGTTAATCATTTTTGGAAGTGATAGGTATTTCTTCAGTCTACCTTACCTTGCTTAAACCTCTGTTAACCTCACTGCTGTTGCTTTTTAGGGGCCTTGTAGTAAACCATGTACAAGTCCAGACAAGGAGTCCAGAGTTAGAGCAAGTTAAACAAGAGTTGCCAGCAATATTAGTTGTTGACATAGAAGTTGGTGTTAACCGTGAATAGCTGGTTTCTAACTTTATTTTACCTGGAGAGCCTCTTCTGTTTTTGAGCAGCGTCCTCACTGCGGTTCCTTCCTTCCATCTCATTCCACAAGTATCCTTTCAGCATTCTTACCTGTAGTGTGCCCCTACAGGGGTGCAGACTACATATGTTCATGGTTTTCATCTTTGTAAACTTTAAAAGAAAGCTTTTTATTTTAAAGTAGATTAGAAATATAACAATTGAGCATTCTGTAAGTATGTGAGGTAATTACTATGGGTGAATATTAGAGTGAACGAAGCAAACAACATGACAAGCCAGGAGATCTGCCTCATAGTCCAGGTGTTGCCCCACTTCTTTACTGTGGAATTTTCACAAACCCCTTATACTTCTGACACCCAGTTGCCATACCTGTGAAAAAAGAGTTGCATTAAATGATTTCTGGAGTCCCGTTCAGTTTCAAACCTCATTCAGGTTTGCAAAGTGAATATGTCAGATTGTATTAAATAAAGGTAGGATTGCTGACAAACCTTCCGGTGGTGAAAAGGATGATCTAAGTGAGCTTAAATTATGTTGATAATTTTGTTATTATTGGGAATTGAAATAGGTTAACAGTGATTCAGCTTTCTGGCAATTATAAAATCAACTGAAACCCACTATTATTAGCTAACCTTTTAAGTTTGGTTTCTAGTCTTGCTCACCACCGTATGCCCAACACCTAATGCACTGCATAGTCAGTATGTTTTATTTTGGGAATACTTTCATACAAACTTGGTGGACTTCTTGGCCTATTTACCTCATTAAGGCAGACAGCTCTAAAATTCAGGAAGTGTAGAAACAAGTGATAAAATGCCGATTGGAAAGAAATTTTAGGAGTAAAATGTGGCAGTAGACATCAGGCTGCTATCCTTTTTTACCCTTCAACCCAGTGGGTGATGTTTCTGGGTTACAGACTCAACAGATGGAGTTTTAACTATTTAATCAAGGAGGAAAAGAAGCCATAATTTGTATTTAATGCAGTAGACTATAGAAATGAAAGAATAAAGTGATACCAAAATTTTGTATATTCAAGTCAATCTTATAGTTTTATAACATTTTAACCCTAACATTTTATTGTATTCTGGGTTGCAATTACTCATGGCAGATGAAAGCCATGGCTTCTCTTTCTAGAAAAATAAATGCACACATACTGCCAATTTCACATACAGTTTGAGGAGTTTCATGAACTTGTCATCATCTGGTGATCCCTAGTCCGAATTCTTGATAGAAAAGAACCTAGTGTGTTAAACCTTAAATGCCCTTAGAAATAACCTAGACCAGTGTTTCTTAAACTGTGGTCATGAGATCAGTTGAATGGATTATGACCAATATTAAAAAGAAAAGAAAAAACTAGAAAATATCAGAGTGTATATCATAACATGCTAAGAGTAGGTTTTGTTTTTTGAGCCATGTCTTTCCATTTGTATGCCTGTATGTGTGTTTATGTTTAGTACTAAGAATATAAAATGCATTTCTTATTGTGGATTGAGTGTAAAGTTTGAAAAACATTCATTCTGAGTGAATCTCTTCTCTCTTGTAGCTGAGGAAAACTGAGGCCTTTAAAGGCTAAATGATTTGTTCAAATACTCCCCTTTCTCTATTTTAAGTGGCTCAGCCAGGACTGAACTAGATTGATGGCTAATTTTACCATGCGACATTGCTAATTTGTTGAAATGTAATTGTGAAGTAGACCATTTAAAAATACTAAGTGATTGTCTGCTTCATAGTTGACGTTTTTTAATTCCTTATTTTTCCTGCTGAAATCATCACTGTCATTATCTTTTAAAATAATTGGGGCTGGTGCTTCCTTTCCAGAGAATATCTTGGTCCCTCTCAGTTGGCTGTCTGCACACCTCAGTCCTAGAATTTGACATTTGGGGCCTAATCAGAAGAATTTCATAACAAGGTGTGAGGGGTTGTTAAGTTTTTAATGTCCGAACCAAATTAAATTATTTTGAATTATTTTCAATTGACTTAATAGTTGAATGCAACATATGGCACCAGATGTTGGTACTGGATCATTGGGAAGACATCTAGTAGTTGGTAGTTATCTATGTGAGGTTTTTTTCAACCTTGAATACCATATGAAATGCAGATTCTGATCCAGAGTCTGGCTGAGATTCTGGGTTACTAACAGGCTCCCTGTAGATGCTGCTGCTGATCCTTCAACTACATTTTCAGTAGCAAGAACCTGCATTACCTGCCTTATTACCGTGGTAAGAAAAAGTAGCCGTCAGATAATTTTTCTGTGTTGATTTTAAACAGTCTTGCTCATCAGTCCTTACACACATTGGAGTAATAATGCCCCTCTTTGTAGCACTGTTGTAGATGATTCAGATTTAGCACTACTTGATTTAACTAGTATTGTCAGAATTTTCTACAAAACTTATTTTTCTAAATAACTTATATCTTCAATTTTAGAAAACATGTTCTACAATATTGCATAATTCTCTTTCTCAAACTGTTACATGCACTTTACTTTTTTTTCTTTAACTTAGTGGTGTAAGAGCCATGTTTTTTGGAGACTTCTTGGTGATGGGTATTGAACCATATGCAAAATGTGTAAAGATCACAAACCGTTCTAAGTTCTTGTATCTGTGTTTTATGTTTTTTCTATTTTGTCTCCATCCAGCTACCAATTAATAGTATGTCTGCCTAAAAGCAGCTGGTTTCCCTTTCCATTCTAATTGATTACTTCTGACCTGAAAAGCCAGATACTAGATTTGTTAGAAATATTTATGAGATTAATCCCAGTCAGAAAGGCCTACCTGGCATGGGGGCTTTCCTGCAAGGAAGTGGTCAGGAAGTTCAGTAGCACTTGAGTGGGAGAGAAATCCTTTAGTGTTAACCCTATTCCGAATAATTAGGTCAATGGGAGCTTACTTGTTTCTTCATGCCTTTCTCTATGTGCTTTTTAAACTGGTTTCTAGATCCCTCTCTAACATTGTGTGTTAAAGTGCATATGAAGATGACTTGGAGGTGTCTATATGTATGTGCGTGTTCTGCTATTGAGAACATGATCATCATCATAAATAAGCAGTGCTTCAGGATCCATCTAAAATGGAGACAGGTAACTGTGCTACAGGCCCTGGTTCTCTTACAGAGGCTTTGCAAATGGTTTTAAGAATAACAATAACAACAATAAAGAGGATATTTCTTGGTTCAATTTAGTGTTCTAGGGATTTAAAGACTGATTTCTGGTAACTGCCTTTAGCAGATTATTAATGATAAGAATAACAATCATAACTCTTATTTGCTGAGCCCTCACTGTGTCAGGCAGTCATTATTCAGACAAGTGTTACAACAAGGAGAGCTGTGGTCATGAAGGGTGCATTTGCCTGTGGGGTAGCAAATGGCTGCTGCGCTTTGAACAAATGAGAGTGATCCAAATAGATAGGGGTGAGATTAAATATTTTCATTAGTCCCTGTTTACAATAAATAAGCATGTGTAGAACCTATTGCAGGTGTTTTTGTTTTTTTTTTTTACTCACCAATGCTAGAAATGGTTGTAGGATTCACACCTATAAAAATCAAATAGTAGCTTATATTCTTCTAATTCAAAGCGGAGAGAACCTGTTTGCATTTTAACTAGGTGGAATCCGAACATTTATCATTTTGAATAGCCTTGTTATTTGTTCTGTGTTAGAAGTTGTGGATTATATTCTTTAAAATTAAGACAAGACTAAGTGTAGCCTTAACAGTTAAGTTGAATGTTGAGATCCTGAACATGGCCCCATCTGAAATATTTTTAAAGAATTACAGCCTTTGAACATTGATCATCAGATTTGTTTTTATTTAAATCTCGTTTTTACTTCTAGAGTTTATCTTATGCTTCAGTGTACTTAGGTGTATGGGTATAATCTTAATCTAATTAGCCGTATTTTGTGACCTGAGACTCCTGTCAAAGACCATTATAGAAGCTAGAAAACATTGGGAGGTAAACTGAACACATGGCCTCAGTTCTCTTCTTTAGCACTAGATTATGACTTGCACTCAGAGGCTAAGAAAAAGAAAAATAACGTCCTTTGCCTTTAAAGTGTAATAAATGTGTTTTGCTATTAATAACCCTTTTCAGTTTATAGACTGAGGATTTTGTTTTAAGTGTTTGAAACTAAATGCTGCTGGGAAAAAGATTTTAGTAGAAATATAGATCTCTGTCCCTACCCTTTGTTAATTGATCCTGCTTAACTGGGGACATAATGTGTATCTACTGAAGAGAAATCTGTGGGCATAAACTCCTCCCTTCCTGTTGTCAAATGTATTTCATGTGTTATTTATCTTGTTTAAATATACAGTAGACAAGAAAATGCAGCTGCTGTTCCTTTAATATCAGAACTATGCATGTTACAATAGGTGTCACTGTTTTGCTTGGTCCAATCATGATTGGTGACTTCAGCTATTGGCTCGGAGCACTGACTGTCTGACTCCATCTGCAGGGCTGTAATACCTACTCTCCTCCGATCCATTCACCACACAACTTCAGCCGGCTGAACAGACTCACGCAGCTCCAGCCCATCTTGCTAACCTAATTCAGAAAACAAGTGCTACAGCTCTGTGCCTGTCATCTTTACAGTGTAGCATTTTCAGGTGATCTAGGAAACAGTTATTTTTATGAGCAAATAAGAGAAACAGGAATCATGATGGGGATATATTTAACAGACCCAGTACTGGATAAAACTTAAAGCCAGTTTCTATTCAACATAGTGAAAAGGTCACCTTGCCTGGCTGAGAAAAGCAGCAAAATATCAGCTTTGTCGGTTTCAGTTAACCTCTTAGCTCGGGCTAATCTCTTTTCCTTGATGTTCAAACGAATTTGGGATATCTAACTCTAAAGAGAGACACACTGTACTCATGGTAGATGACAAGGAAAAGAACATGAAATGTCTCACCTTCTTCTTGATGCTTCCAGAGACGGTAAAGAACAGGTCCAAGAAAAGCTCGAAGAAAGCAAATACCAGCAGCAGCAGTAGCAACAGCAGCAAGTTGCCGCCAGTTTGTTATGAAATAATTACCTTGAAGACTAAAAAGAAGAAGATGGCTGCTGATATATTCCCCCGTAAAAAGCCAGCCAACTCCAGCAGCACCAGCGTCCAGCAGTACCACCAGCAGAATCTCAGTAACAACAACCTTATCCCGGCCCCAAACTGGCAGGGTCTTTATCCCACCATTAGAGAGAGGTAAGTGCCGCGCTAGTCTATTTACTTTAAAAGTTTTCCTGTGTTGAAGTTTCTGCTTTTGCAAAACCTGTAATGTATTTTAACACAAATCTGTGTTTCCTCTTTTCCCAGAAGCTTTTTATTGGTAATGGAAAATTGCCTTGTATCTTTTCCAAAACAGTACAGCTGTTTTCCTCTTAGATAAAAATGTTTTTGCAAGCTGTAACATTCAAGTGACAGGGTTGTCTATGGGCCATAGAAAATAGGAACCTTTTATTTGTCCTTAGCTTTAGTAAAAGTTTGTATAACTTTTATTTTAAACTTTAGTTACTTCCCATGTGTTTGCAATGATTATGAACAGTTTAGTTAGAACCTTTATTTGTTGTTTTGCCTTGAAGTTACTGAACTGTTGCTTAGCTTGCAAGTCTTTTGTGGGTTTTGTATGTTGGGAAAGGGGCTATTAAAAATGCAGGCTGCTGTGAATTAATGAGTTGCCTCTGTTTATAGAAATGCGGTGATGTTCAATAATGATTTGATGGCAGATGTACATTTTGTGGTTGGGCCACCAGGTGGGACTCAACGGTTGCCAGGACACAAAGTAAGCAACAGCTGCATGACCGGTTTAGTCCTGACGTTTACAAAGAGGGACCCTCTCCATAAGCCTGTAACTTGGTGTGGGCAGCTTGCCGATGTCAGGCAGTGCATGTTTCACTCGATTAGGGAGAGAGCGCACCCTCTCCAGAGGGCTTGGGCCACGCTTAATTTTTTCTTTGTTTCCTTCTATACTGCTTTATATCTCACACATCCCCTCTTAACTCTCCAGACATGGGAAGTTGTTGTGACAGGTCAGAAAAGTCGTATGTTTACCCTTCTCCTAGAAATCAGTTATGTAAGCTTTATTGTATGTATTTAGTAATGAGGGGACATGTGTGTTAATCTCTTAAAGCTTTGAAATAATTAGCAGCATGGTCTTATGCTTCCATGGCAAGCACCCTGTGTACCTTGGCTTTTTCAAAGCAGTGGGTTTTAGGTACGCTATGTTTACTAAACCTGATTGCCTAGGGTTGTTTTTCTGCATTGATTTGCTGGAAATGCCTTCAATTTAGTGTATGAAATAAGATTTCCCTTTCTACACAGTATGTTTTAGCTGTTGGGAGCTCTGTGTTCCATGCGATGTTTTACGGAGAACTTGCAGAGGACAAAGATGAAATCCGTATACCAGATGTCGAACCTGCTGCTTTTCTCGCTATGCTGAAGTAAGCATCATTCGTGTGTTTGGAAAGAGTTTGTTTATGCTGTATTTGTACCCTGCTGGTTTCACAGTTAAATTTAAGTTCTGCATAACAGAAAAGAAGACGGATGAAGAAAGAGGGTGCTGCTTACCTTGTAAATGTTTTCGGAAAAAAACACTTTATCTTTCCGTGGAAAGCATATGGAATTATGCGCATTTATAATCACACCTTGACGTAGAATTTGGGAGCAAGTGGCATGTATAGTGATGATTTTTAACAGCTTAAAATTAAAGACAAATAACTTTCTGGTATTAGTATTATCTAATAGAAGGTGTTCTCTCTGAAAGCATTGTGTGTGAAAAACTCTTTAAACAAATGTTTTTGCTTCACAATTTCAGAAATTAAGTACCTTATTTAAGTACCACCAGTTGGGAGATTTCTGAGTATTCTAAGAGTTATTGTCTCCTAAGAGCAAATGAAAAACTTACGATCTGTTGAAATAATCGGATCTTTGTGTACACATGCATATACATACTCATGTAAAATCAGACACTCTCAAGGGTAAAAAGTATTTGCATTTGATATTAGAGGGGAAATCTTAGAAACGTATGGATAGTCTCGTACAGTTTCATGTGGATTTATACAGAAAAACTTTCACTGGTAATATAGAAATATGAAACTTTAAGATATGTTATATATTTATAAAAAAGATAGTTTTCTGTCTGGGGGGGTCTTCTGCAGGCACCAGTATATGTTAACCACGTTATAGAATCAGCTTCTTTATCATGTATGGTACTAGACAACGTGGTAGTCCACCAAGTGATCAAAATCTAATTATTATTCTAAATAGTATTTCTATGATTTTTCCTAAGCTTTATTCTAGCACAGCAAAGTCTGTCACTTTAAGGTTATCTGTTGCTCTAGGGATTTCAGTTCATTGGAATACGTAAAATGTTTGTTGAAAAAAGTATTCAGTGGGTCAACAAGTTGGACAGTACTCCTACATATAGTTAAAATGTTGCCATACATTGTTTACTGTCTTCTGAAAAATAAGTATTATAGTTAGTTCTAGAACTTAAAAGTATTTAGTTCATTATTCATTCAATTATTATATCATTCCTGATATTTCCTAATTAGGAAACATGAACAAGAACGGCAGAGAATTACCTCTCATCTAAGTCATTCAATTAGTCATTTGACAAGTATCTTTTCCCACAGATGCATTGCCTACAGTATATATTGATACAGCTTTATAAAATTATACGTACAGTCCACAAAATGTGGTAAGATCAGAAATGAGTCAGGTGCCATTTGGTCTAGTGCTGTAGTTATGAAAGTGGTGGCCTGCTTCATGGAGTATGAGTAGCCAGTATTCCTGGGGTTGTCAGAAAAAGAGAACAGCTGCTCCCTTGACAGTTGCAGGGTAAGAGTTCGAAAGTGCTGACCGTGCTCTAGGATCCTCCCCAGGGTCCTGGCTTGCGGTCAGAGCATCACTGAGCCGCAGGTGTATTATCAAGTGGCCTTGCCATCAGTAGGTGACTTAGCCTATCAGAGAAGAGAAAGGTTCCTGTGAGCAAAAAGGCAGGTTTCATTTGTGATCGTGGACATTTTTCTCATTGCCATCCTTGTGTTTTTTTACTTTCTTACAGAAGCTATTGCTAATTTCTTAAGTTACATGTGTTTCACTAAGGTGAAATACAGTAACTAAAAGAAAACTCAGATGAAGTAGCTGTAGACCTCAGGTGGAAGAGAAGCAGATGATGATTACCTTTACATGCCTCTTTGGGAGACTGCCACTGTCTCCCAAAAAGTGTATCCTGTGAAGTGTTTTATCTCCTGAAATAAGGACAGTTCACAGAAGCACAGGAATAATACATATTTAAGCTTTCCTACTTTGTCTTTTAATTAAATATATCTGGAAATAATGTAATCTTGAATTCTGAAGGTGGAAGGAATGTGTGGAGAAGAAAGAGTTTTGAGTTTAAAAAACAAAAACAAATAAAAAGTCTGTTGGATTCTATGTAAAGTTAACTGGAAGATAGCATTGCAGTCCATACTTGATAATCCATTGAACTTGGAACTATTTGGAAAATATTTAATCTCAGGTTTTATTTTGTGTTTAGGAAAACTCCAAAAGCACGAAGATGCAATAATTGCTCTTAAACCATAACGAGACTATTCTTGGTTAAATATAATGTAGTATATGTAATAGAATTTTGCTATTTTTTTATGATGTTGACTATTCAATATGCAGTTCTTTTTCAGTTTCAATAGCTTTTGTTTTGTTGAGATGGCACTGAATGCAGCTTATAAAATAGAGGCTAGAATGGTAGCACAAAGTTAGTATCTTTAATTGTACAAACTTTACTACTGGGTTAAAATATTAATAATTTATTAATGTGTTTCAGATGTTCCTTTACTCTCCAAATATGTTTGTAATAACTGTCACATAAGATGATGTTCTCGGAACAAACTTGAAAGTGGTTGTATCTTTTCTTGCTGGATGTACTCATTTTGTGAAAATTCCACTTACGTGTTACGTGCTTTTTACAGATATATCTATTGTGATGAAATTGACTTGGCTGCTGACACAGTGCTGGCCACACTTTATGCTGCCAAAAAGTACATCGTCCCTCACCTTGCCAGGGCCTGTGTTAATTTCCTGGAGACCAGCCTGAGTGCCAAAAATGCCTGTGTGCTCCTCTCCCAGAGCTGCCTGTTCGAGGAGCCAGACCTGACCCAGCGTTGCTGGGAGGTGATTGATGCCCAGGCTGAGTTAGCTCTCAAGTCTGAGGGATTCTGCGATATCGACTTCCAGACACTAGAAAGTATTCTCCGTAGGGAAACTCTGAATGCCAAAGAAATTGTGGTTTTTGAGGCAGCTCTCAACTGGGCTGAAGTAGAATGCCAACGACAAGATCTAGCGTTGAGCATTGAAAATAAACGCAAGGTCCTAGGAAAGGCACTTTACTTGATCCGCATACCCACAATGGCCCTTGATGATTTTGCAAATGGTGCTGCACAGTCCGGAGTATTAACTCTCAATGAGACCAACGACATCTTCCTCTGGTATACTGCAGCCAAAAAGCCTGAGCTGCAGTTTGTGAGTAAAGCCCGCAAGGGCCTTGTCCCCCAGCGCTGTCACCGTTTCCAGTCGTGTGCCTATCGAAGCAACCAGTGGCGCTATCGCGGTCGCTGTGACAGCATCCAGTTTGCAGTTGATAAAAGAGTGTTCATTGCTGGCTTTGGGCTGTATGGCTCCAGCTGTGGTTCTGCAGAATACAGTGCCAAGATTGAACTTAAGCGGCAGGGCGTTGTCCTGGGGCAGAACTTGAGCAAGTACTTCTCAGATGGGTCCAGCAATACCTTTCCGGTATGGTTTGAATACCCAGTGCAGATCGAGCCAGACACCTTCTACACAGCCAGTGTGATACTGGATGGCAATGAACTCAGCTACTTTGGACAAGAAGGCATGACAGAAGTTCAGTGTGGCAAAGTGACTGTCCAGTTTCAGTGCTCCTCAGATAGCACCAATGGCACTGGGGTACAGGGAGGGCAGATCCCTGAACTTATATTCTATGCTTGAAAACTCACTTCCTGAAGCAGCGTGAGCTCCAAAGTGCACATCTGGTTCCAGCTTGCTTGATGCTTAGCTCATCTGCAAATATGTGATCAGTGCCGGTAATTTGTAATGAATGAAGCGGTAGACAGGTTCTAATTTCTTTTAGCCTTTTAATTATGTACAGGCAAAAATGCAGCATTCCGCTTTTAACTATATGCTTAAAAGAGCTAACGTTCTTATTAAGGCTTTGTGGTTTTTAGAGTTGCTTCTATGAACCTGGGGAGATTATGTGCTTTCCCAAGCGTTCTACCACCCTCTCAGTTTTGTCCCTCTGAAGATAATTTTGGATCACCTTGAATTTCCTTTTGGATGTTGTTTGATGAACAGAAATAAAGTGATAACAAGAGTTATTTTTAAACAGAACTCCTCTTACCCCCCAAAACAGATAAACCTCAGTGTACAATTTTGAAAGAAGTTTTGCCTTGTAATGAGTAATAATTTAGAAAGTAGACAGTGGTCATGTTTGGCTCTTGTTTTATTCCTTTTACATTTGTTGCTTCTGGGATTTAAAAAAATTCTAAATTCATAAGATTGTTAGGTATTAAACACTTCAGAGTATCAATGTAAAATTGGAAAATAAGGAATTGGGGGCATTTGTTTAGGCCATGACTTCCACAAGCGGATTTATTTTCTTTTAGTTTAGAAGACAAAAAATTTCAATACAGATACTTCTTTTAGAAGTAAATTTTTAAATTTTATTGTCAGTAGAAAAAAGTTAAATTCCTACTAATTTAAAGTAAGATAGTTTAAAAAGGAAGCCTAAAAAAGACTCATACTACAAATAATTTAATTGATGGCATGTAAGAATATGCAGTTTGAAAAAGCCAAACTCTTCTCTCCACTTAGCTTTTGATCCCCACTGTTTGCTTATTTGTACAAGTCATACTGTGTAGAATTTCTATTTTCTTTTTCCCCATTAAAAGAGGACCAAACAATTCTTTATACAAATGGAGTAGCAACTAGTTTTGTAGCACTACATTTAATGTAATGAGATATCTTTGTTCATTTTTTAAAATTTGAAATATACTTTACCTGATCCACTTTGATTATATACTATATTCTTTGTTAATTTTAATTTTGTCCTGTTCCTAGACTGCTAGAATCTGGCCCCTGGCCATCTTAAAGTGCCAACATATGCCTGCAGGGTTTATAAAAAATGGTCTGGAGTGACACATTTTATTATACCTAATATTCACTGCATCAGCATCACATCTAGCTGTCTTACTTGTCCACAGATAATGTAAACAAAGGAGGGAAAAGCTTATTAAAAAATTATCCTTCGCTGCTGGCTTGTGCTGGTTTAGTGCCTGTGTCCCTGGCAGTGTCCAGTATGTTCACTTCCAGTTGAAGTATCCATATGTTTCTGGGCAGCTTTTCTGCTCAGTGTGATCCTGAGATGGCTTCCCCTCCGCCACCCAGAGTGTGGTCCTTGACCGCCTCCTGCTCCTGCTCTGCAAGCCTGAAACTGGCTTGTCTGGAGCCAGGAGTTAGTCCTGGGGTGTGTGTGTGCCTGCGCACCCATGCGCATGCAAGTGTGTTTGCCAGCTCAGGAACTATCTCCTCTCTACCTGGCTAGTAAGAGGTGGGACAGTAATGGTCCTCCTGCTGGCCCCAGCAAGGCCCATGAGTGACTGCCCTTACTTATTCACTGTGCCTCTGGGCCACTTCTTCCCCTGTAGATGTGGGCTTGTTGCCTTCTGCTGGCTTCCCTGAGGGAGGAGAACACTGGATTATTGGAAATGTTTTAATCACTCTTGCCATTACCTACATCTATTAGCATAGATGATGAAAAGCTGTTACTGGTGATTATAGATGAGTATTTCCAGGACAACTTTCTAAAATTATAATTATTTCTTACTAGGGAGATTACAGGTAGTTTGGCAGAGCATTGGTGTACAAAGGTACATTTTCAATTAAAAAGCATACTTCTACGAAAGATTTGGTTTTTAAATTATGGTTAAACATTTCAGTAACTCATAGCTACCGTGCAAGTTGGTGGACCTTCTAAGAAGGCACTTGTTTGTAAGCCAGAGGAGAAGAAACTTGAATTGCATCCTATCAGATTGTTGAGGTGGGTGTGATAGTCTTCAAGTGCAGTGCGTTCACTCACTAACACTCACTGTCAGTGCCCGTGTTTGCTAGCTGCCTCCATGTGACTAGTGAGCTGCTGGTGAAAGTCATGTGAAATCCTGTACACTGTGTATAGAATAATGTAATTTTATGTTAATTGTTATTACTTTAAAATCTACCATCTGATTGGCTGGTGCCGAGAGCTGTGGGTAAAATTTGAAAATTGTATTTAGAATAGGAAATTTTACATTTTAAACCCTATTCTCCTTTATGCATTTTCGATGAAATGGAATGAAGGCTAATGTGCTTGCTTTATCTTCTTTTGTAATCTTGGATTTTGTAGCTTTTAAAACTAGAAACCATTGTTCTAACAAAGCAGGCAACTCTATTCTATAAACACAACTTCATTAAGCAGAATACACTGTAGATGCTTTTCCCCAATGTATCTGGCTGGCAGTCTTTGTCGTTGTTCATCCTGGGGATAAAGGGGAACTAGGCTAGCAGTTCTAATGTGACATTCTTTAAGCATATCTTAAAATAGTATTTAAGTAAATGGTCTAATTTCTACATAATTATTGCACTGAACTGTCTTTTTTGTTTATTAAGGTGTTTAAATAAGCTCAGCTAATTCAAGACACTGTAGCCACTTGTGCATCAGTGTGCTTGAATTTAGTAGCTTACAGCATTATTTATGAAGGAAAAATATATAAATATGAAGTACCTCATGTTGAATGTTATTGTACTGTATTTTTAATGTAACAGTGCAGATCTTGTTAGACACATGAATGTGTATAATCATGTTAAATGCAAATAAAATAAAACTAGTTCATAGATTTGTTTTCCTTAGTGTTTTTGTCACACCCTTGAAATAGTCAGAAATTCATTCTGGCAGTTTTGATGCCCACTACATTTTGCAGAGATGGTTTCGCAGAGGCATTTGTTAGCTAAGTGTTCAGATATCTTTGATCCCTAAAGAAGTAAAAATTTGAGGGAAAAGGATAACAGAACAGTGAATGTGTTAATCACTTGCATTGTTCAAAGCCTGACTGTTAATGAGAGGGAATGAATGGATGCATTTATATTTCTGTTATGGAATTTGTGGTTGGCCGGTACTCTGAAGCTATAGTTGCCCAAATGTCTGGATCTTCCTGTACTAAGGGGGGTGTTGATACCGAATGACATCTGGCTTCTGATATGACCAGTGCTGCTTTTTCCTTTGTTACAGTAGCTTAAGTCTAGGAATTTAAAAAATGGCTCGTAAGAATTTTGTATATAGTTTTTATGTGCTCAACTAGTTTTCCATTATATTTCTTTATATCAAGTATTTATATACACACACATCCACATACCCATACATAATTATGCACATACACTTTTTTTTTCTGCAGTTTCTGATGCTTTTCTCCTGCAGTTTAGTGTGAAACCCTGTATATTTGCCTAACCACTTCATGTACTCGGGGTTCAGTTTCCATAGCATACCTGCCCAGAGGAGTTTTGGAATTACTCCAAAGAACAAAGGCACTGGAACTCCCTACTCTCATCAGTTTAATCACAGTTACAACCCGAGTTGTGAGATCTTTAATCCTGGAATGCCTTAGCCATTATCTCTTCTTTGTTGCCACTTAATCCATATATGTTTATTTTCATTATTCCAAGACAATTGGGAACGATCCTTCTTCATTGTTGGGACTTGGGATCTACATGTCAAGGAAAGTACGCTGTCTTCCCAGTTGACTCTGTAACTTGCCTGTGAAAGCCATGGGCTTACACTTGGAAGAAAACAAGAAGGAGAAAAGCATTTCTGAAGACCTAAATGGTATAAAATGTGGAGGCCAAAACAAGCAAGTTGCCCTGAAAACCTGTGGTTAAGTGTTTATTAGAGCAGGGTTTTGAGTGCCTTTGAGGTGCTTCAGTGAAGATAAACACACTTTGTGGATTCCTCGTTAGTACATTTCAACGTTTTTATGGAGCCATTTGCATTTATTGACCAACTATTCCCGTTGCTCTACGCTTCACTTATCCTCTTCTTTTCAGAATATGTGTTCTAAAAAACTAATACCAGGGAAAATTTCCAAAAATAGTTTCTTCGTTTATTTCCATAACCAACATAAACACTGGTGAAAAGTTTCTCAACTAAGAAATTGCCAGGTAGGTGAGAATGAAATACCTGTGAAGAAGAAGTGAAGACTGGCTGACCCTGCTGCACTTCAAGCAGTGTAAGGCACTAGCAGCTACAGATTGGTCTCCGGAGAATGTTTGAGTACACTTTCCGAACTTGGGCATCTCCCCCTGTTGCCTCTGAGACTTTTTTGAGATGTGAAGGGCAGTAGGGAAGGTGTAATTCCTATTTTTGCCGACCCTAACTATCCTCATGATCATTGTTTACATGCCCATCTACTTCAGTGTCCAGTGGACAGCAGTTTTACTAGCAGATGCTGCTGTTTTATGCTCTGCCATCTAAAAAGTCCCTAACCTCAAGACAGGTAGTGAGACAAAACAACCCACTCTTTGTCAAACCTGTACTTTAAATACATCTGTATGTAGGACATAATAAAAGTTATCTATTAGACTACTAACCCTTAAACAATACTGTTAAGATCTCTCTAAGCTGTTGGTAGTAATCAGAGTGGGCATGTGTTCAAAGTTATATGAGGATGATGTCCTTCTTCACTTCATGTGACAACAGTACGGAAAGTTACTTCAAATTAAGACATTTTTGTTTTTATGACTGGTGGGCAGTTTTATATTTAGTAAACTCTGTTTGATTTCAATGGTTTTAGAGTAAAATTACACCTGAAAGAAATTAAAGATAAGTCATACTAGTGGCCTCTATGTTAGCTTTGACATGGAGTGCTGCAGCAAATCAGTGAGCAGCCTGAAGTATGAAGACTTTTGTGAGAAACTAGGAAAGTCTATAAAATATTTTGATACGTGGCAGCCTTTACTGTGGCTATACAATATGAAGTTTCTTCCCTAAACTGTGTTCAAAAAGTCAAAAGAAAGATAGTGACTAGGGAAGCACAAATAATCTTTAAAAGCTTGAAGCAGAGGGTACATTCTGTTATACTGTAGAATATGTAAAAATGTGCTTTTGAGAGATATTCTAGCTGTCTTAGGGAATTTTCATTTTTGTGCTTGTCTTAAACAGTACTAAACTTTAAATTATTTCAGCACCCCTTATAATTGTGTTGATACAGTGCATTGAACATTAATTGATTCAAAATTAAAGGCTGTCGTAGATCTTCAGTCTTCAAGAAAAAGTCCAAGAACATTTGGAGGCATTAATGGACTGAAGAATATATTGTTTTTTTTGCATAATTGAGTTCCCTAGAAGAGACAGAAGGTTTAATGAATCATTCAAGGGATCAACCCACCGTTCATTCATTCACTAATCATTTATTGATCTTTTGCTTCGTCCCAGGTAGTCACAGAGATACCGGAGAGTCAGAGACCAGTAAGAGGTGACGTGGCTTGCCTTGGGGTAGAACAGTAAGTTTCCCAGAGGAAATGATGCTTAAGTTGGATTGTAAAGGATGCACTAGAATGATCTTTGTGAAGACTGGTGATGCAAATTGTCATGAGGGGAAAGAGGGGGATGAAGGGAATTCTGGAAGAGGAAATATCAGTGGGGACAGAATGGCAGACAGCTTAATACAGTTCAGTAAAGGGAACCCGTGGAAGAATGAGGCCACCTACTGTGTGCCAGGTTTGGAGTAGGATGATCAGCTGGGCAGAGGCATGAAGTAAACACTTCGTGTATAAGGCTAAACTATCTGGCTTTTATCCACAAAATAAATCAATGACATAGAGATTTGAGTTACAGAAAACAATAGTTTTGTGGTTTAGAAACAGCCTTGGGAATGGTATACTGGGTGAGACTGGAGGAAAGAGGCGCAGTTCGGGTGGAGAGATCCATGCCAATGCCAGTGAAGGCCAGAGGGGCCAGGGATGGAAAGAAGGATGGAGGTCTTAGAAGTGTGGAGGGGAGATCCCCAGGGTGCAGTGTGCTTCTCAATATCCAATCAGAAAGGGGCTTGCTGAAGTGGGATGCAACCTTTTGTCTTACATTTATCCTATGGAGAGGGAAGGCAAACAGTTTTTTCTCTACCACCCTCTGTAGATAGTTGGTATATAGATATCCACCCTTGATTGTATCTTTACAATCTTTTAGGAAGAAGGTAAAACAAGAATCGACAGGATAGAGGTTAATAGCTCAAACCCTAGAGCCAGACCACGGCCTGGTTTTGACCATGGCTCTAACCGCAGGTGACATTGGGGCAGTTACTTCACCTCTCTGAGCCTCAGTTCCCTCAAGAATGATGGCAGTAACAATAGTGCCTTCCTCAAAATGGTCATTATGACTATGAAATACATTATTTCTAAAGCACTTACAGTAGTACCTGGCAAAGAGGAAGTGCCACGTAAGTGTTCATTAAGTGAAAAAATGTTAAAAGCCACAGATTAAACCCATGCGTTTGCCTCATTTGCATTTATGAGAACCAGTTTACTTATAGTTTATACATACTTTTAACAATTTGGATCAATGCAGACAATTAAAAAGTGATTTTGTTGCTTTTTTAAATTGCTGTGGTCAATAGGGAGAATATAAAGCTACAGAGAGCTGGGTTATTGAGGAATTCTCATACTCTAACCATACTTCTTATAAATATTTCAATTTTGTCATGTTAATGAGAGATAGAAATGATTTATTCTGATTAGATGGATTCTAGCACATCAGACAGCTTCTCTGCTAGAGAACTGTGTAGGATTTCTCAGAAAATTACTTTGTAAAAGCTGAACGTGTGTGTGCATAACAAGTTTTTGAGACATTTTCCAAGAGGAGTCTATTTTGCAGGAAAAAAATATTAGTATCACCTTTACTAGTTGTGCTAGAGTCAAACTAAGGTCTTTTTGTGGCTTACAGCCTTATGCAATTTTAGATATAGCCCCTTCTACAAATATTTTGAGATTGAAATCAGTTTTAGCATTGACATTATTTGTTACGTGTTGAGGGCAGGTTTGACCTTTATTATAAGTAATGTGAATGTTACAGGGAATATTTGAATGGCTAACTGTTTTTATTCAAGTAAACACAGGTGTGCCCGAAGCACTCACAACTTTATTTGGGTGTCCCCATGGTTGTTTGTACTTCATCTCTGTCTTCCCCACGAATGTCCCCATCTACAGTCTCAGTTCATGAGCCAGCACTTGGACCTCATTTCCCTAGGGCTCTATCATCCCAGAAACTAATTCTCTGTCCCCTTTTCAGGACCGGATTCTCCTCTATTTTGCAAAGTAAACCTGTGATAGCATCCTCCAACCTGTCCCCAGAGATTCTCATTTAGGAGGTCTTGGGCGCAGCCAGTCCCATTTGTTTATATGAAGCTGGAGAGGGGTAGTCAGAATTCTGCTAATGCGCGTGAAAGGTTGAGAACCCTGATGTAGACAAATCCTGGAACCTTCCTTCACCGCCACACGGACTTCCAGCTTAGCACTGTGATTCTTGCTGGGGACCCTGGCACCACACACTCTGAGAAATCAGTCTGGTGCTTATACCCTGAACCCATGATCCTGCAGCCAACTCCAACAAAACCACCATCTGCATCTGGGAAAAACAGACTGGATCATGCTGGAGGCCAGAAGGGCAGTTAGGACGGTGAGAGCCATGCCAATGAAGACCACAGGGGTCAGGGGATGGGGAGAAAGATGAAGATCCTAGAAGAGTGAAGATAAGATACCCAGGGTGCAGTGGGGCTGATTATCAAAGGCCCAGTCTCTGACTCTTAACTTTTTGATCCTGATCGCTGCTAGCTGACCTGGCTCCTGCCTGTTCATGTCCCTATACCCTCATCCTTCCATCTGCTTCTCAGAGGCCCAGAGATCCAGTCTGATCAGCAGTGTGCTGATTCTAACTCATGCACTTGACATGCCACCTACTTAATGGTCTGATCACCATGAACTGGTCTTAGTGCCTGCCTATGCTTGGGACTGTCTCTGTAACCATTGCACTTCCTCCAGATAGGTCCTGGCCTGCAGTGTGTCCTCTCCCGCCTCCAAACCCAAGCTGACTTATCTGCCCACTAGGCTTCACGGGGCCCCTGTCCAGCCCGTTCTGTAGCCCCAATCTCTGTCTTTTTCCTTCTTGCCTCTGACCTACCACCCAGAATGTCAAAATTAAAATACATTTGTGTCAGCCTTCTGTTGCCCACATAATACAAAACAAACACAACACCTCAGTCGCATATTGCAATGCAGTTGTGCTTCCACAGGTGGTCTAGGCAGCTTTGCAGGTCTTGACTGGGCTTACTCACATGCGTGAGGGTTGACTGCCTTCTGCTAGGGCAGGTTTCTTCGATTGTCTCATCCTCCAGCGAACTAGCCCAAGCACATCTTCATGGCTATGGTGGAGGCACAAAAATACCACATGCAACAGGAAGAAACACATATGGCCTCTTGAGGCTTTGGCTCAAAACTCGTAAACTGTCACTTCTGCTGCATTCTATTGGCCAAAGCAAGTCACAAGGCCTCCCAGGTGCATGGGGTAGAGAATTAGACTTCTTTACTGAAAAGGGCTGCAAGTCACACAGACAGGGCTGTGGGTACAGAGAGGGATGGCATATTTGGCCACATATACAGTCAAGCAGCCAGAACTTCAACCTAGGCTTGGAGAAGCCTACAGATAGACACTCTGCTCCTTTTCAACCTGGACCCTACATTTAATGCCACTTGAAGTTACCCACAGAAAATCTACTTGCACAGAAAGCGTTAGTGAACTGAAGATTTTACTGAAGGTTTTATAGAGGAGAGGGGGAGAACTCTCCCTCATACTCAGCATAAACTGTCCAAATATCCATGTGGCAGTTCTCCTCCCATGTAACTAGTTGATTCTGCTGATAAGAGTTGCTTCTCAGGCCCCAACCCTCCAGCCAGCCACAGCTGTAGCTTTTCACCGGACTGTGTCTCACACCCAAGCTCTGACTCCTCAAGCTGGAACTTGCGTTTGGAATTAGTAAACACCTCATTAGATATAATTTTTATCTTGTCACTTATGACCTTACTTCCATTCTCATATACTGCCCTGCTCGCATCACTGCACAATTTAACTCAGGAAACCTGGCCCTAGTAAAGCAAAAAAAGGGTGTGGAGGTGAAGAGGAAGGATTTTTCTCCTCTGTGTTTTATTACTGTTCACAGCAACACCCCAAAGGAAACCTTAGATGGTCCATGTGCTTCTTCCAGGTACAGGAAGATGGGGTGAGACCGTGTGCTGAAAGAAAACAGCCCAGCCAACCCTTGGAGTCAGAGAGAACTGCAGAAGGAGGATTGGCTGGAAGAGGGAGGAAGGATGGGGTTCAGGTTAGCAAGAAGCCTCACACAGCTTTTTACTTAGAGCTTCTCTCCCATTTCTTCTCTTCAGGGTTCCTTGGCATGGGCCCAACTCACAGTGTTCAACCTGGGAATGCTCAGCACATGGGGAAAGTCTAGATAGGGCTAGTTCACAAGCCGCTGGTCTGGGCACATCATCCTTACTCCTAAGCAGTGTTTGACAAGGAGTTCCTTAATCTTCTCTGCATTTTGTGACCATATCACCAAGGGCTCCTCAACAGAATAGGTTTCTTATGTGACTTTCCTACACTACACCAAGTGTGTCTTGGTTCCCTTTGACAATTTCCACATGCATTTGCGTGTCAGCTCCTTGCTCTGTGGTCTTGGGGGAGGTACAACAATGCCATTGATCTTGTTTGTCTTTCTTCCCTTTCTGAAGCGGGAAGCCCTGGCTGCTTTCTCACTGTCCTTCTTCCACAGAACAGGAAGTTTTAACTTCTAGAGTGTCTTAGATCCTGCATTCCTTACTGTCCTAGACAGTTCAGCCTATGATAACAAAATAACTAACTAGGTGGTTGATACATAACGAAATTGATTTCTTGCCATTCTGGGGCTTGGAATTCCAAGATCAAAATGCCAGCAGATTCAATGTCTGGTGAGAGTCCACTCTCTAGTTCGCAGGTGGCATCTTCCTGATGTATCCTCACAGAGTGAAAGGGGCAAAGAGTCTCGCAGGCTTTTTTCTAAGGGCACTAATCCATTTATGAGGGCTTCACCCTCCTGACCTAACTACCTCCTGCTACCTGAAGACTCCACCTCATAATACCATCACATTGGAGGTTAGGATTTCAACATATGAGTTTTGAAAGCACAGAGACATTCAGACTATAGCACTTACTGAGGAATCATATTTACTTATTAAACAGCCAAGAAGTCAACTACAGAGTTGCTAAATCACTCCATTTCTACCCCAAATTTGAGATTTTATTTTGCCACATAGGTTTACCAGAAATCAAGAGAGGGCAGCCCAAGAAATTTAACTTGTTTGGGTTTTGAACACTTATTTTATCTGTCTTAAATGAAGATATGTTTAACACTTATCTTAAATAAAGATATATTAAAATAGAGCAATTGTGATATAGTTCAAATATTTTCAAGTTCACCAGTGAGTGGTTTTACCGCCTATGAAAATGCCATGACTGTAGGTACAGTTGTGTTGGTGGTAGCATTCAATGTGAATGGGAGTCACATGCCATGGTGGCTTCTCAGAGGTTGGCTCCATCACTCAGCCCAATCAGAAAACTAGGGCTGCAGTTGACAGATCTCTTCCCAGCTGCAGAATGTTAAAGCTTCTCACCCCCTTTTTGTTAACCTCTCCTGCTACATTTAAGAGGAACCCAACTTCCCATAAAGACAAACACCCCAAGAAAGCATAACCAAGCAGAGGTAGTTACATCTATTTCTGATATGGTCCAATGTATACACATAATATGTGTGCAAGAAAGCTCTACTTGGTATTTTTTGGATGTTTGCGGTGGGTCTTCTTGTCATTCTTTAATGTCTCATTTACGGAGACAGAGTGCAGGTAGTAAGTGGACTGAACTCTTATCCTGTAGTTGCAAAGAAACACCCACCATGTCAGTTGAATAGTTATTAGATCAGTAAAACCAAATCTTCCATATATGCAAGTCACATCTGACTCAAGAAAACTCCAGAAAGGAGCATGGATGTGGCCTAACTAGAAATAGGATAGCACAAGTGTCTTAGTTTATTTTGTGTTGGTATAACAGAGTATGGTAGGCTGGGTGATTTATAAAGAAAATAGGTTATTTAGCTCATGATTCTGGAAAGTCCAAGAGCATCGCACTGGCATCTGCTCAGTTTCTGAAGAGAACCATATGCTGCATCAAGACATGGCAGAGAAGCAGAAAGACTAGCAGGTGTGTGCAAAGAGGGACCACACATGAGGAAGAAACTTGCTTTACGACAACCTGCTCTTGCAGTAACTAATCCATTCCCAAGAGAGCAGGAACTCACTCATTCTCACAAGACAGCATTAATCTATTGGTGAAGGATCTGTCCCCGTGACCACAAAATTACCCATTATGCCTCACCTTCTAATGCTGCTGCTCTGGCAATTAAACTTCAACATGAGTGTTGGTGGGAACAAACCATATCCAAGCAGTAGCTGCAGGCAAAATAAATCATGAGAGGAATGGGGGTGGAAAAGGGAGTGAGCACAGAGAGAGTAGAGAGGAGAGGGAGGGAGAGAGAGAGAGAGAGAGAGCGAGCCAGACCATTTCCTCTGAGATGCAAAACTGTTGGAAGAGGGATGAAGGAAAGGAGTCAGCTTCTTTTGGATGAAGTGGGGGGATGTCGCACAGTGACAAGCTGCCAGGGGTAGGGAGGTGTCTCTGTTAGACCTTGGTGGCCTACCGCCCAACCTCTGTAAGGAGCCTTTGTGGATTTGCCAAGCCTTGGCTGGAGTCCCGTGAGTGATCTTTGTAGATCTTTTCCTTGGGGGGTTTTCAGCTGCTGGGCCTCCAAGTAGGGCCTGGAGTGCAGGCCAGATTCACCAGCCATTCAGGATAAAGAGAAGAAGTGAGAAACCAGGCCCCTCCTGACTCCTCTCCACGGAGCATTGCCCTCAGGTCTTGCAGCAGCTGAAAGGATGTGTGGGCTTTGTTCCTCACCAGAAAGTGCCCGGTCTTGCTCACAGCAGCCTGAGAAATACCCGGAGTCCAGAAGACGGTGTCAAAGTTTTCTTTCCTATCCGCTTTGCTCTTCTGTCAGGCTGGGTAAAGCCAGCCTCACATGGGGAGCTAGAGGTCCTCTTGGATACACTCACCCCTCCTTTCTACCCTTCCTGCCTCAGGGGCCCCACCAGTGCTGCTCACTGACCTCCCTTTATAGCCTTTGGACTTGGGCAGCCTGTCCCACTTCCTGCCCCATCTTCATCCCCACATTGATCAGCAAAGATTGAAGGTGAAAGAACATTTATCTTGCAGAATGGCACTCATATCTCAAGGTAAAAGACCACTTCACAACAGGTGGGAGAGTAAGGAGGGACCAGGTTGGTGGGTGAGCCTGTGGGGGCCATCTTGTCACAACGATGGAGACGGGTGGGAAGAAACAGCTTAATGTCACCAGACACATGACAAGTGGCTTCTTACAGCCTAAATAAATAAAATGAGCCAGGTGTCGGGCTTTGCCATGTGACTGTCATTTGCACAGGAGCCATGCAGTTTACCCAAACCCCTGCTAAGTCACCCTGGTTAGAAAAACAAATTATCGTGTGTGGTCAGAATGCAGTCTTTCATAGGTCATTTTCAGAACGAGTCTCTTGTCAATAGCATGTCTGATTGGGAGCAGCTCTCTGAGTCATTTAGCTTTTCTTGTCAGGGGAAGCTTTTTAACTGCTTCCTGCTGTCCTGTCATTTTGTGCTAACCCCAAATGGCTTTGTTAAATTGATGTCACCTTTCCAATTTCTTCCTAGAAGCATTTTCCTTTCTGGTTAACAATGGAAGCATTTATGCAATAATCAGGGGAGAAGAGTAGCCAAACATCAATGCTGTGAAAACCCATACATGGAATTAATGCATTTATTTATCTGTAGATGTTCATTGGGGAGCAGGTCCCCATCATTCTGGTTGACACAAAGAGGGAAGATGAAACTCATTCAGATAGCTAAAGAAAAGAAAAAAAGAAATGAAAGTAACCCCAAACCAAGAAAAAACCCCATTGCCTTCAGTCAAAAAGAGGATATCTACTTCAGACTCTTGTGGAATGATCACCAAACGAAAAACTGAAGGAAATGTTGGTGATTGTTGAAATGGGTGAGGGGTACATTGTTTCATTTTACAATCTATGTTTCTTTATCTTTGAAAATTTTCATAAGAAAAAATATTTTAAATTGTGGTAGGGATTGAATCAAAGAATTCATACATGGCATGCAGTTCCTGAGCAGAGACAGTGTTTCCCCTAAATTTAATTTGCAATGCTAACAGGACCCACTCCGATAACTTATAGCTGAAAAGACGTTTGAAAGTAAACCTGGCTTGTTACAGATGCTTCTGCGAACAAAGGGATCTCTGTGATCAACCAAGCTGTAGCATCTTATAACATAGACTAATGTTTCTACAAACACTGGACTCCTGAATTTTAAAACTTAAATAATACATCCCATTAAATGCAGAGATTGAGATTTATGCATAGCTGCTTACTTGAGGACTCCTACTTCATAAAATCCCTAATTAAATAGAAAAGCATTCTTGATCTTTGTTAATCATATCTGGGAGAGGTCTGGAAGTTTAGATCATGATTTTATTAGAGCATTCTCACAGTTCCCTTGGTGGCAACATAATCCAATTTTTGCAAATTTTAATTGCCAGTGCAGCATGGGTTTCCACGGATTGGAACTGAGGCTCAGATATCCTGGCTTCTGGAGGTAGCAACACTGTCCCACCTCAGACCCTTCACCTAACTATGCCCAACGCTAACAGTTAAAGAACCAAGAACAATTGAACAAATGTCTCCCTACATATGCCAAAATATTAAAAGTTATAAATTAAGCTAACAAACTGCTAAATAAAATATATTCTAGCATCCTAATCAAGCTGGAAAACTGCTAAATAAAATATGTTCTAGTATTCTGCCTTGACAAATATGACTTTGTAGCAACCTGGGAAGCCAGGTTCAAGTTTTGAATCCTCAGCCCCTCCAAGTTCTGCACCAAGGAATACGGTGATTGATGAGAGGTGGTTCCTGAGTCCTGGGCCCCTGCTCATAGTGTACTCCCATTCTCTTACCACCTCTGACTTTATCTCAAAGCACAGGGGGGCTCCCTACTTATGTATGGTCTCCCCAGATCATACATTCAACTCACTCCCTCCCAATCCAACACCAAAAAACTGACCTTAGGAACCAGGGGTGCACACAATGGCTGCATGGCCTGTCTTTTTGAGGAAGGGAGCTCAAGACCACGAGGACAGAGAATGCCAGGTTCTGTTTAACTGCATAATGGAGAGGTTGAAGCATAAGTTCTAGGTAGGCATGTCCCCTTGACTAATTTGCGAGGGACTCAGATGATCCATGGAAAATAACTTTATTGCTTCCTCTTTTATCACACTCCCTAGATGTTGGAGTGTCTCTGAGGGCTTGGTATTGAGCCCTGTAATCTTTCCTCTAGTACTTTCTCCCTAAGTGATCTCATCTGGTTCCATGGTTTTATATCCATCATTCATTCATTCATTCATTCATTCAACAAATATACATCTTTCTAGGTACTAGGGTGTGACAGTTAATCTGACTGGGCTCGGGGATGTCCAGATAGCTGGTAAAGCATTGTCTCTGGGTGTGCTTGTGAGGGTGTTTCCAGAAGAGATTAGCATTTGAATCAGTAGATTGAGTGAAGATCTGCTCTCACCAATATGGATGGGCATCATCCAATCTATTGAGGGCCTGAATAGAACACAAAGGCAGAGGAATGATGAATTCTCCTTCACTCTTCTCGATCTGGTACCTCTGACTTCTCTTGCCCTCAGACATTGGAGTTCCTGGTTATCGGGCCTTTGGACTCTGGGCCTAAAACCAGTGGCTCTCCTGGTTCTCAGGCATTCAGATTCAGAATTATACCACCAGTGTTCTGGCTTTCCAGCTTGCAAACAGCTGGCACGGAACTTCTCACCTCCACAATCATGTGAGCCAATGCACTTAAGAAATCTCTTTGTAATTATTTTTATTTTTTAAGAGATGAAGTCTCACTCTGTCTCCCAAGCTGGAGTGTGGTGGCATCATCATAGCTCACTGTAGCCTCAAACTCCTGGACTCAAGTCATCCTCCCCACTCAGTTTCCCAAGTAGCTGGCATGTACCACGACACCCAGCTATTTTTTATTTATTTATTTTTTTTGTAGAGGCACTGTCTTGCTACGTTGCCCAAGCTGATCTTGAACTCCTGAACTCATGGGATCCTCCTGCCTCAGCTTCCCAAAGTGCTGAGATTACTAGCAGGTGTGAGCTACTCTACCGTACTATAAATCTCCATTTATATATTTCTCTGTGTATCCTCTTGGTTCTATTTCTCTAGAGAACTGTGACTAATACATAGAATACAGAAGTCCCTGTGTCATAGAGCTTAATTTCTAGTGAGGAAGATAATGAGTAAGATGCGGTAGCTTTAAGCATGATCCTAAATTCTTTGCTACTCCATCCTGTACAAGGTAGAGTCAACGTCTACTCCCTTGAACTTAGGTGGCTCACAGTTTCCAGTGGAAGTGATGCTGTGTGACTTTTAAGGCTAGGTCATCAAAGGCCATGACCTTGGTCACTGGGAACACTTGCTCTTGGAGGGCTACATAGTCCTATAAGAGATGGGCTACCTTAGTACTTCACATTGGCATCTTGGTCAACATCTCCAGCTGAGTCAGGCCTTCAGCTCAGGGAAGAGGCACAGGAGAGGGGAAGCCATCTTGGAAGTGGATCCTCCAGGTTCAGCTGTTCCAGCCTCAGCCATTCAAGTTACTCCCAGCTGAAGCCCTAGACATCAGGGAACATGGAGGGTCTGTACTCACTGTACCCTGTCCAATATGAATCCCTGAAATCTGAGAGCAGAATAAAATGATTACTGTTCATGCCACTAAGTTTCGGGGCAGGATATATAATGACTTCTAAATGTATGTCTTCCACCAGGACCTGAGTTCTAGGCGTGTATGTTTAGCTGCCTTCTCACAACTCCGTTTGGATCTCTAAGTGGACAACTAAAAATGTTCATTTCTAAAATGAAAGTCTTGATTAATACAACTCCTCCCAAACAAAAACCAAAGCAAATAAAAACATCTTGTTCATCTTCCCAATCTTAGTAAAAAATATAACTCCTAGCCTAACTGCTTAAGATAGAATCATCCTGGATTCTTTTTCCATCACTTCCCATATCTTGTCCACTGGCAAATCCTGCTGTTTTGACGTTGAAAACATATCTTTAATCTGTCCATTTCTCCATAGCTCCACTGCCCTCATGTGAGCCCTCACTGCAGTTGTCTCTTACCTGAAACAGCCTCCTAACACATTTCCTGGTACTCAAACCTCGTCCACTCTAGCAGCCAGGAAGATCTTTCAAAAGCAGGAATCAGGATTTCCAGGTCAGTGTGGTGCATTGAGTGAAAGCTTCATCACTTTCCACTCCTCTTCCTGGTTCTCTAAACAAATAGTAACAAAGGTTACATATTAAAAGTGAAAAATTGAAAAGACAAAGTTGGGATTAAGTATAGAATAATTGAAAAGACAAAGTTGGGATTAAATATAGAATAAACACGTCCAGGAAAAAGGAATGGAATCACACACACACAGTGCGGAAGCTGGAAGCTCCAGCTTTGCTATCTTCGGGTCTCAATGCAAACAGCAGGTCCTGGAAAGGTCCATGCTCCATGAGATATTTCTCTGGAGAAGCCACCTGCTTGAAGCCATAGGCTGAGAGTGGGTTCTCAAACTCATAAAAGGAGAAAGGAAAAATCACCCATCCAACTACAGCTGCCTCTTACTATAGCTCCTGGCAATTGCAGATATGCAGAGTTGAACAGCACAGACATAGCCTTGAGACAAAGAGCTGAGCCAAGCCACCCCCAGCTCTGCACCACCCTCTGAGATGTAGTTCTGGATTGTTCTGCAGAAACGCAGACAGCAGGAGGTATGCACAAAAGGAAGGAGGTGTGTGTTGGAGGAGAATCTCCCATTTAAAATAAGTCTTTAAACAAAACGTCCCATAAACATGAAATAATTGAACACTAAAAAGGACAATAAAATAAAAAAGCAGCATGTAAATGTGCCCTTAGAAGAGCTGTATGTGAGTTAGTTATTGCTATGTAACAAATCACCCCCAAACTAAGTTGTCTTTAAATAGTTACTTTTATGAAAGATTATAATGAAGATGTTCAGTATTATTAATATCTGTTTATCAAATAGATACATTTACTTGCACCAGAAAGAGAATAAGAATTTATGAACACAAAGTTCAGACATATAAAGACACATCTGATAGACTTGAAAGATGGGGCAGTGGAAGGTAGATTGCAGAAAATGTCATGGGGTCAAGAGGGGGAAAAATCATGATAAATAAGGAAGGTTATTGGTCATAATCAGTAGCTGGGTTGGAAGAGGACAGCAGAAGTCTTAGATTTAGTCTCAGAGCTCCAACTGGTGGAGTTCTTCTGTACCATAGTAAAGAGAGAGAGGTAGACTAAAATAAGGAAATACGTTTCACTCAGGAACCAAGCAGCTTTCTCTACACACAAGAATGTATACAGGCACACATGCACACATGCATGTGAAGAGAAAGCTCCTTTCAGCCTGAGAGGTGGGCACCAGAGCTCAAGGAGGGGCCTGTGGTTCTGAAAGCATGACCCAGTGTAAGCCTCTTTAATACAAGGGTACCTAGGACATCTGGGGATGGGAGTTCAGATGGCGGTGGCAGCAACATCAGTGACATCAGAGAGAATAAGTGACCAGGATAGGTTTGTGCAGATACAGTTGTATGAGCCAATAAGGGAAGAGAGGCAACTGAATGTGAGACAAGATAAGACCAACCCCTGCCAACTCTGGTGCCTGCTAGAGAGATACAGGACAGGCGTGAGCTGAATCCTGTCATTTGGCTGTGGTAGCCAATGAGTCCATGGACTTTGGAACAAACTGTTGAAGTAGCATCCTTTGGGAGCTGCATGCTGGTAAGGCCTAAGAGATATTCAGGTAATGCGAGAGTGTTATCTAGAAGGAAACATACAGCTCTTGGAGCACTATCCTTGAAAGTCTAAATTTACAAAATCATCAAGCAGCCCCTACGATGGCCTCCAGTAATCTCCATGTTCTGGTATTCAATCCACTGTGTGATTTCCTGTGATTTCCTGCACACTGAATGGGCTGACCTATGAAACCAATACAATATTGCACAAATAGTGGTGTGTGACTTTACTGACTAGGTCATAAAAGACATTATAGCTTCTGAGTTGCTTTGTTGGATAACTTGCTCTATGGGAAGCCAGTGGTCATGTTGTGAAGCCACTCAATGCACAAGCCATCCTATAGAGAGATCCAAGTGGTATGGAATGGAGGCCTCTCCTAACAGCCAGCAAGGACCTGAGGTCTTCTAATGTCAGTCCTGAGAGCAAGCCCTCCTGGAAGTAGATGCTCAGCCCCAGGCAGCAGACTGCAGCTTCAGCCAACATCTTGACTTCGACTTACTGAGAGACCCCAAAGCAGAACCACCCTGCTAAAATCCACCCAGATTTCTGAATGTTTGTTGTTTTCTAAGCCCTTACATTTTAGGGCAATTTATTATGCAGCAAGAAATAACTATTACAGATTTCAATACCAGAAATGAGGTCAGAAAAAAGGCCATTGAAAGATTTTAAGGATTTGCCTTCTCACGGATTCTATGGATGCAGTATTCTTGGGAGTTGAAACCCTACTAGGGCGGGATGATTTCATTCTGCTTCGTGTGGCTAAAACAAGCTAGTCTGACCTTGCAAACATCATTGTGACAGGAACCCAGGAAAGAAGGAGAAAACAAACAAGCACTTTTCAAGCCTCTGCTTTTGTCAAATTTGCTTCTGCCTCATTGGCCAAAGGGAATCGCTTGGTCAAGCACAGAGTTGCCTGGTAGCGTGATACTTAAGTGCATGGATATAGGCAGATGTGGTCAACTGGGACCATGAATACTATGAATGTACCAACAGTCTACTAAGATCTCCTTAAATAAATGTCAAGTTATAGGATAATGTTAAGATACCAAAACCTTTATTCACATGTTCCTGTTTTTCACAGCTGTTTAATATAATCCAGTTTTCCTTAGTTTTATGGATGAGTCCTTAAATTTACACATAATATTTGATGTTAAATCTTGTCCAATCTATCTGGTCAGTTTTGATGGGAAAATTCCTTGGAGTTGCCTTCTTTTATCAGTTACGAGAGGGTTCCCCTAAGCTTGGATATGCTGTCTAGTAATAAAATCTGACTACTTACAAATACTATTTTTAAAATGCTATTAAATTGTTTTAGGACTGCAGATCACTTCTCCCAGCACGCACATTCTGTAGTGCTTTTTCTTCCAAGATCAGAAGGGAGATTCAAAAAAGGAAATGCAATGCATGAGATGTTTGCTGCCAGAAGCATCTCTTCCCCATTGGAAGGTAATGCTGTTTCCTTTCTCTTAATGGTAGTTATTTGCCCTTTGAAGTCCAACTTCCATTACTATTTTGTATTGGATGATTATTCTTCTCCTTGTTTTTTTTTTTTTTGACGGAGTCTCACTGTGTTGCCAGGCTGAAGTGCAGTGGAATGATCTTGGCTCACAGCAACCTCTGACTCCCTGGTTCAAGCAATTCTCCTGCCTCAGCCTCCTGAGTAACTGGGATTACAGGCACGCGCCATCCCGCCCAGCTAATTTTTGTATTTTTAGTAGAGACGGGGTTTCACCATGTTGGCCAAGATGGTCTCGATCTCCTGACCTCATGATCCGCCCGCCTCGGCCTCCCAAAGTGCTGGGATTACAGACGTGAGCCACCACTCCTGGCCTGGATGATTCTTTTACACTGTTTATACCTGTTAGGTTAGCAGGCTTCTAATGCACATACTTTCTTTTTCTTTTTCTTTTTTTTCTAGGGTGTTTTCAATCCTGTCCCCGTTGCTTTAAAGAAAATTGGAACATAAATGTTAAAAAACATATTGAAACAACACTCGATGGTGTTTCCAAGCAGAGTTACCAAGTGGTTTCATTACATTGATATGTATTGCAAGAGGAATCCCTTGTTACAGGAAGCATCCAGAAAAACAAAAAAATATGTGTGAGTTATGGGCCTTGAATGCCTACGCTGGATCCTCATGGGAAAACATGCCCTACTTAGTACAGGCGGCTCTCTTTTTTGAAGGCTTTCTGAGCTTAGAAGGCGTGGGATTTGGTCTCAATATTTTTTATATGGAGTGTGAGAAACCGTTAGTACTTAAAACATTGATGTCGGTAGATTTGACCTTGTGGTTTCAAGAATTTTCAAGCAACCTGAAATTTCAGGGTAGTCGGTAGTTTGTACTTTTGTTGAGACAGGATATTTAATCTGAATGTGCTGTGATGCTGGCTTTTGGGTAGGAGTCACTTAATCCAGTGTGGCTACTCTGTCATTCTCATATTATTCCATCATCCTTCACCTAGGAACTCTTATGAAGTGATAGTAGTGGACAGGCCATTTGTCCACAGTGATTGCACCATCCCCAGTTTTCTCCCATCCTCTTAATAATTCTTGATATTCATTCAAGTTTCTCCTTGCACTTCCCCATTACAGCTCAAGTGGGCATTGATTGGACTAGGTCCAAGCATTTGGTTTAGAAGTGAGCCAGTGACTTAAAATAATGCAATCAAGGCAGCCTTAAAATACCTATGTTATCGGTTAGATATTGCTGTGTAACAAACCACTCCCAAACTCAGTTAAACATAAGCATTTGTTACAACTCATGACTCTGTAAGTCAGCTGTGTGGTTCTTCTGATCTCAGTTGGGCTTACCTGGATATCTGTGGTCAGCTGCGGATCAGAAAGTAGCTCTGTTCTCCCAGGCTGGGCCCTCGCGTGTTTTGAGGTTGGCTGTCTACAGGTTGTCCTGGGTTAGGCCCAGTTGAGGTGGCTTATCTCTGCTCCATGTAGTCTCTCATTCCACATCAGGGTGGCTTAGGCTTGTGCTTATGGTGAAGGAAAAACTCTAAGACAGAGTGAAAATATGCAATTCTCTTGAGGCCTAAGCTCCGAACTAGTATGTTGTCATTTCGAACATATTCTAATGGTCGAAGCAAGTCGTGAGGGCATCCCAGATTCAAGAGGTGGAAAAATAGACCCTGCTTCGTGGTGAGAGGAACCACAAGCTCATATGGCAAAGGACATGGTTTCAGGGAGGGGCGGAATGTTGGAGCCATTTTTGCAATTAGTTTATCAGAGTCAGAGTGAAATGCATAGATCAGGACTAACTCTGTCTCATTTTTGGATATGAACAAGGAAGTGGATGGAATTCCTCAGAACTGCTGACTGCCTTCTTGATACCAAGAGGGAAGACAGCCTGAAAACAAGGTAAATGTACAGGGAAGGACAGAACAAAATAATCACAGAAGAAAAGTGACACAACCCTCATGACATCTGGATCAAGCCCTGGACTTTGCAGATGCTTAATCTAGTAAATTCTGGTATTACTTATGCCTGTGTGTTTGGAGTTTTCTCCTTGGAACATAGAGACATCTAAATAATACTGCAACTCAAAAGACTACAAATTGGTTATGGTGTATATTGCTCAGGTGATGGGTGCACAAAAATCTCACAAGTCACCATTAAAGAACTTACTTATGTAACCAGACATCACCCGTTCCCAAAAAACCTATGGAAATAAAACAAAAAAAAAAAAAAAAGAAGAAAAACACATACCATGAAATTTTAAACAATAGAAAACAGAAATAAATAATACTGCAATTCAACAAAACAATAGCTTTGCTTCTCCCTTAAAATGGCTCCTCCCCCAAGAAATTTGGCTGCTGGAATGTCAATGAAAGTGAAGAGAATGAAAGATATGTAGGAGGCAGTTCTTTTTAAGAAAGTCAAAGTTTCACATAAATTACAGAGTGAAATACCTTATTCAACAGAAGTTCATATCTGTGACTTTAGTCCTATACTTATGGAATATTCAAGAGTCTGAAAGCGTCACTTACAATTTTCAGTTATAATTTACTGTCTGTTATGGGAAAAATTACATGTTTCAGTAGACAGTTCCTCAAACTTTTCTTTTTTTAACTTATGTCTTCTAAAATGCTATCTCAGTTTGTTTTCTCTCTATTCCCACCAGTTAAGGTTTTTGCTGACCTCTGTGTTCTAAGACTTTTATTACAAATACTACTGGTATGTTGAATACACTTTCTTAAACTGTGCAGTTCACAGTTCTTCAAGATTCCAAGAAAACTCTCTGGGGGTCATGGAGCTTACACCCTCCCCATCCAGTTTGATAATTATAGCTTCAGTAGTATTTGAAAATGCATAGATTCACAAAGGACTTTGGGATACATGTTTTCTAAGCATTGAGGTTCAACACTGTTCACGATTCATTTATACACACACACACACACACACATATATTTTGTTTGTTTGTTTTTGAGACAGAGTTTTGCTGTCGTTCCCCAGGCTGGAGTGCAGTGGTGCGATCTCAGCTCACTGCAACCTCCACCCCCTGGGTTCAAGCAATTCTTCTGCTTCAGCCTCCCGAGCAGCTGGGATTACAGGCACCTGCCACTACGCCCAGGTAATTTTTTTGTATTTTTAGTAGAGACGGGGTTTCGCCATGTTGGGCAGGCTGCTCTCAAACTCCTGACCTCAGGTGATCCACCCGCCTTGGCCTCCCAAAGTGCTGGGATTACAGGCATGAGCCACCCTGCCTGGCCCACGATTCATTCATTTAAATAATAAATGGATTTCTAAAACTTTAGAGTACAATTGGAGCATCAACAGCAGCAATAAAACCAAATGGTACAACGCTGAAGGTAAAGGGTGACAGTTTTTTTTTGCCGTGTTAGGAACCAAACCAGGATGGAAATACTGAAAGAGGATAAGAGATCATACACAATTTCAGGTCCGTCCTACTTCTCAGGAAGGCAAATTGACTGTTCCAGATTTTGCATCAGGTTTGCCATTAGGTCTAGTCTAGAGAAAGTTGTCGATGTTTCAAAGACAAAGGGCTGATACCAACAGGTGTCTGAGAATTTCCACATTAGCTCTATAATTTACATGTTTCTACCTAAGCAGGGCAACCATGCGTAGCTGTGTGGTTTGTGCACCACGTGAAGCCTGGAAGCACTGTTTCTGTAGACTGTCATGTGAATGGCTCCTCCTGGCCTCATGCAGGCACAATATACATACTTATTTGTGGTAGCCATATAATCGAATCCCTATGTCATTTATTAACGGGATTGACATAAGTCCTATCCAATATCAGAAGCTGTGTATCTACTTTCTGTGGCTGCTCAGGTCTTTCAGCCTCAGCTTTTCAGAAGTAGGAGAAAGAGTGAACCTAGAGTATCATTACTCCTTGGATGCCCCAGACCTAAAGACCCAGTCCCTGTGGTCTTTTTCATGAAAGCTCTCCTGGAGGGGGACGACATTAGAGGGTTGGAAGGTGGGGGGCGGGGCAGTACCCATCTCAGATCAACCAGTCAGCTTTCTCTCGTGAACTATCATCAGCCAAAAACATGCCTTCTTCTCCCTCCTGAGAACAGTGTTTCTTCCTGCATCCCAGTAGAGGCTGTTTGCTTAAATATACATCAAGCCCTTTCTACTGTGGATGAATCTGCTCCATTAATATCTGTCATTGTTAATGGAGTTGCTTTGCCCTACTCCTTTCTCACTCTGTCCACTCTTGAGGAAATTTACATTGCCCTCTTAGATAATAATAACAATGGTAAATGCTATAATTTATTGAGCATTTACTCAGTGCCCTGTGTTGTCCATTGTCCAATTTCTTTCTGACAGGGAGGGAGTGCTTTCCCTCCTCCCCCTTTTTAAAAATGAGGAAAGGGAACTTGAAGGCATTAAGTCAGTTAGGTTGGAACTGGCACAGGATTCAGGCTATGCCCTCTCCAAAGCCTTTGCTGTCAGTCACGTACCTGGGGATTTCACGACTCTGTGTTGGATTCAGGCACAGAGGAGAGCCAGGACTGGATGAAGCAGTGTAGGCACTGAGGTAAGCTCATAACATCTTACCTTCAACATGGTATTCCGTAAACATTGTGTCAGTATTGAAGCCTGTTGTAAGGAGAAATGGCAGAGGGGAAGGCGACTGGTGAAGGTGCTCAGTCTCTCCTTGGTTGTCTTCAGTTATTCACTCTAGCCCCAGCCAGCCTCCCATTCAACACAGCCACAGCCCTACAGCTAACAGGTCCTCCCAGCTTAAAACGCAGGTTAGTGACAGAGGCAGCTTGATTGAATTAAATACTTATATTGATTCTGCGCTTGGCTATGCAATCTGCTTTGGCCAATTGGACAGTAAGCAAATGGGATGCAAAGAGGGACTGTAAAAAGCACTTGTAGGCCGGGCGCGGTGGCTCACGCTTGTAATCCCAGCACTTTGGGAGGCCGAGGCAGGCAGATCACGAGGTCAGGAGATCGAGACCACGGTGAAACCCCGTCTCTACTAAAAAATACAAAAAATTAGCCAGGCGTGGTGGTGGGCGCCTGTAGTCCCAGCTACTCGGAGAGGCTGAGGCAGGAGAATGGCGTGAACCTGGGAGGCGGAGCTTGCAGTGAGCCGAGATCGCGCCACTGCACCCCAGCCTGGGCGACAGAGCGAGACTCCGACTCAAAAAAAAAAAAAAAAAAAAAAGCACTTGTACATTTTTACTTCCTCTCTATAATCTTTGCTACTATTGTGAGAACAAGCCCAGGCTACCCTGCTGAAGGCCTCCAAGAAACACGTGGAGCAGAGACAAGTCATCCAGCTAAGGCCATCCTAAGTGACCAGTTAGCCCACAGCTGGACACATGAGCAAGCTCAGCCGAGCTCAGCCAAGCTAAGCCCAGACCAGCAAAACTGTCCATCCAATCTGTAAACTCATGAAAAATAATAAGCAGCTATTAAGCCATAACGTTGTCAAGTTTGTTAACATAGCATTATGTAACTGACATAGTGACCATGGCTTGTTACTGGACTGCAGCCATCGAAGTACTCTTCCCCAAGTGGCCCTTAGATGCATGGTGAGGCCAGCACAGATGCTTTATGAGAACAAGCTGCAGTAGCCTGCACCAAAGAATCTCCAGATTTTCCCAAGGACACCACGCAGCCCATGCCTTTACTGAGACTCCTCCTTGCAAAGGCCAGAAGAGCATTTGCTCGTCTGGACCCCTTCGATTGGTTGATGCTCACTGGCCACCTGCCATATAATTAAGCTTGTGCCTTGGAGAAACCCAAAGGTCAGCATCTTCGCTGAAGCACTCACTTTTGCTCACAGCCTTGCCTCCACAAATACACCTTCACCTGTAGACAAAGCCTCCACAAGGGTGAAAGCCTGTGAAGCTGGCACTTTAGACTTCAAGCTCCCTGCCTGCATCATAGTAGCTAAGGGCCCAACTGCAAAGTGATACAGCCAAGTCCCATGACCAACACAGACATCTGCAACTTGCTCTGTTCACAAGAATGTGCCGTGGCCCATGTTGCAGACACATCCCAAGCTTTTCTGTTTGTTATTATGATCCATCAGTGACACTTCCTTTATGTTCCTTGAGGTTCCTGGACTAGTTCTCTGGTTGCTACAGTTTTTCAGGATGGAGCCAGTAAAGAATATCTCTCATTTCCTCTCAAGTTCTGAAACAACTGAGAAGTAAGATTAAACATTGCAGACAGAGATGGATTTTCTAAAATAAAGCTGATATTGGAGGACATGGCTTATATCTGTGGGAAAGTGGGTTTCTGGATACTGAGCCTCAGACTGAGATTGAATCTCAGACACGGTCAGATGGACTGAGTTAGACCTCCTTACTATAAGGGGTTGAGCAAATGCTTGCTTCATTTTTTTTTTGAGACGGAGTCTCACTCTGTCACCCAGGCTGGAGTGCAGTGGCGCCATCTCGGCTCACTGCAAGCTCCGCCTCCCGGGTTCATGCCATTCTCCTGCCTCAGCCATTCCGAGTAGCTGGGACTACAGGCGCCCGCCACCACGCCCGGCTGATTTTTTTGTATTTTTTTAGTAGAGACGGGGTTTCACCGTGTTCTCGATCTCCTGACCTTGTGATCCGCCCGCCTCGGCCTCCCAAAGTGCTGGGATTACAAGCGTGAGCCACCGTGCCCGGCCTAAATGCTTGCTTCTTATAAGCAGCTCGATTCCAAGAAAGACAGAGAAGAAGGGGCTGGGCTAGGCAATGCCAGTTCTTGCTCCAAAAATGTTCCACTTACCTTGGCGAGAAAGGCCCAGAGGGTCACGCTGATGGTCTCCCCTCTCCTTGAGAGAGACATCACAGGGGAAGGATGCTTCCTTCTCCATTGAGGAATTCTGGTAAATAAAGTTGTGGCATTGATTTTTAAAACAATTTTATTTCTAGAAATGTCTTTGGTGCATCTTTTAGATTGGGGCATTGAGAAGCTGCCAGGCTGGCCTTTCTCCTAATGTATCTTTGAGGAGATCTGACCTTTGCACAAGTCTGACAGAACCCTAGTTATTTTGTTTCCTCTTCTGGATATAAAGGTACACAAGAATTGTCACTTCAGAGGAGATGTAGTTGAAACTTTTTTTACAAGGACAGTGAGCCTTTGCTCTCCTATCATGAATATTCTAGAATTATGGAATAGCCCATCCAGTCTTACAGCCTGAGTAACCATGAGCTTGATAACCCCAGATTGTCCCTCTGTGGTTGGTTGGCTGGCATTGTCTCCAAACTGGGGGCCGTGTGCAAACGAGCCTTAAGCTCACTAAAGGCATGGCTTCCCACCCCAGATGGCTTTATCTGAGGACCTTTGGATATGATATTCTCTGTTTGAAAATTATTTCCTCTATATTGTTATATGGATGGCTTTCTTGTCGCTTACATCTTAGGTCAAAATTGACCTTTTGCGAGTAACCTTCCCTAATTTCCTGGTCACATAAGCCTGTGTGGTAGTTTTAAACCATGATAGAGTCCAAGCCCTTACATCTTGAATCTGGGCTAACCTTGAAGACTGTTGACACCAATGAAACGCAGCAGAAATGACACCGCGTAACTCCCATAACTTATGATGTCCAGCTGTTAATGGCATAGAGGCCCTGCATTGATTGCCGGGACTCTTGCTTTTGGAACTCTTAACCAGCATGTATGAAAACAGGCTACCCTGAGGCCACCATGCTTGGAGGAAGCCCAAACTACGTAGAAAGGTCACATGGAGATGTTCCAGTCAGCAGTCTCCATGTATGTCCATGTGCATCACCACCAGATGAGTATGAGGGGCCTTCTGATGGATTATTCCAGCCCCCAGGGGTCAAGCACCCCAGCCTTAGAATCTTCCCAGCTGAGACTCTGGATATTGTGATGGAGACAATCTATTCTCAATGTGCCTTGTCCAAATTTTGACCTGACACAATCTGTGAGCATAATAAACTGGTTACTCGATGCCATTTACTTCTGGGGTGATTTGTTGTGATTCAATAGTGATCAGATCTCCTCGTTTATTTCTAATATTAAATAGTACTACTTATCACTGTCAAAATACTGCATTATTTATTTGTTGATTTATTTATTTATAGCCTATCCTTCCTACTTAAATGTGGGTTAGCTCTGCTCTTGCATGAGCTTGTCTGCCTTAGACCTAGAACACTCTTGGCATATAGTAGACAGTCAATAAGTATTTGTTGAATGAATAAATAGACAAATGCATTTTCCCTTGTAGAACAGAAATAAGAGTTTTTGAGAGAGTATTTCAGTCCTTTTATTCTTTATCTCTAGGCTCTTGGCAACAAAATTGAGGCTATTTGTATGAAATATAAAGTAGACTGTTCCTTTATAATATTCAGGCAAACTATCCTGTCAAACATTCAGTTATTCATTCAATACGTATGTGCTCAGCACCAAACCCACACCACAAGACAGGCATTGTAGTTCTCACTAGGGACATTGCAATAGGTAGAACTTAGACTGTCTTCAAGGAGTCCATTGTCTAGGAAGATCATGGGCAAATTAAAAGATAGAGAAGCATCTTTGGCAGCCTCAAAGTCAAACTCCTTACACAGCATGAGCAATGACTCCTACCTGCATATCACAGTTTTCCCCAGGGCCCTGCTCAGTGCCTGGCACTTAACGGGTGCTCAGACAAATATTTGTTGACTCTCCAATGAATAAAACAGAAAATTTTTTTTCTGAGCCGGTCAAAAAGCAAAGCTGTATATAAAAGAGAAGGTTGGGTAACTATGCAAAACGGAACCTTAAGTATCTAAGTAACATTTGGTTCTTAGTCGGCATATTCTTCAATCATAGAGTCATTATGGAAACCAGTGTAAAATATCAAGGACCTCAGCACAAACATGCTGCTGCCTTTTTAAATCAAGCCCATTAAAATGATATGAAAAAAAAAAATGGCATCTGCCTCAGGTTTCTGCTTGGAGATGAATTCATGTGATCTCAGCATTTTATCCTGGAGCTTCCCCTGCAAAGATGCACTGGGGAAGCAATTTGTATCTCTTTTAACTAAAACAGGGAGCCTGGAAGTCCATGGGTTGTCCACCTCTGCCAAACTCTAATCCAATCATGGTGAAAGGTCTCAGATCTGAAGATTTTGTGTACTGTTAACTGCGTGCGATTTTTTTTTCCCTTGGTATTTACATCTAAGGCTATGCCAAGCTTCTGATTTTACAGCCAAGATAGGATTCTGAGAATATTTCTGAGTAGATTGTGCCCAAAATTTAATTAAGATACAGAGAAAATTTGAGCATATCATCAGAAAGAGAGGAGGTGTTGAATTATTATTTGTTGAGTGAATGAATGAGGATAATTAACAAAACTGATTTATACTTTCTATGGTTTTATACATTTTCAATGCAGTCTCATCCAGCTCCCCATATTCTGGGAGGAAGGGAGGACAGGCTTTACCAAGATGCTTCTGTAGAGAGAGAAAGTGAATTTTAGGAAAGCAACACATGGAGGAGTCACGTATGTGCAGCAAGAATGTAGCAGTTTCTGATTGATTGAGTCCTTATGCTTGGTGCTTTTTGCCACATCACACTTTGGTGGCTAATATGGACCTTTCTTTTTTTTTTATTATTATACTTTAGGTTTTAGGGTACATGTGCACAATGTGCAGGTTTGTTACATATGTATCCATGTGCCGTGTTGGTTTGCTGCACCCATTAACTCGTCATTTAGCATTAGGTGTATCTCCTAATGCTGTCCCTCCCCCTTCCCCCCAACCCACAACAGTCCCTGGAGTGTGATGTTCCCCTTCCTGTGTCCATGAGTTCTCATTGTTCAATTCCCACCTATGAGTGAGAACATGCGGTGTTTGGTTTTTTGTCCTTGTGATAGTTTACTGAGAATGATGGTTTCCGATTTCATCCATGTCCCTACAAAGGACATGAACTCATCATTTTTTATGGCTGCATAGTATTCCATGGTGTATATGTGCCACATTTTCTTAATCCAGTCTATCGTTGTTGGACATTTGGGTTGGTTCCAAGTCTTTGCTATTGTGAATAGTGCCACAATAAACATACATGTGCATGTGTCTTTATAGCAGCATGATTTATAGTCCTTTGGGTATATACCCAGTAATGGGATGGCTGGGTCAAATGGTATTTCTAGTTCTAGATCCCTGAGGAATCTCCAGACTGACTTCCACAATGGTTGAACTAGTTTACAGTCCCACCAACAGTGTAAAAGTGTTCCTATTTCTCCACATCCCCTCCAGCACCTGTTGTTTCCTGACTTTTTAATGATGGCCATTCTAACTGGTGTGAGATGGTATCTCATTGTGGTTTTGATTTGCGTTTCTCTGATGGCCAGTGATGATGAGCATTTCTTCATGTGTTTTTTGGCTGCATAAATGTCTTCTTTTGAGAAGTGTCTGTTCATGTCCTTCGCCCACTTTTTGATGGGGTTGTTTGTTTTTTTCTTGTAAATTTGTTTGAGTTCATTGTAGATTCTGGATATTAGCCCTTTGTCAGATGAGTAGGTTGCAAAAATTTTCTCCCATTCTGTAGGTTGCCTGTTCACTCTGATGGTAGTTTCTTTTGCTGTGCAGAAGCTCTTTAGTTTAATTAGATCCCATTTGTCAATTTTGGCTTTTGTTGCCATTGCTTTTGGTGTTTTAGACATGAAGTCCTTGCCCACGCCTATGTCCTGAATGGTATTGCCTAGGCTTTCTTCTAGGGTTTTTATGGTTTTAGGTCTAACATGTAAGTCTTTAATCCATCTTGAATTAATTTTTGTATAAGGTGTAAGGAAGGGATCCAGTTTCAGCTTTCTACATATGGCTAGCCAGTTTTCCCAGCACCATTTATTAAATAGGGAATCCTTTCCCCATTTCTTGTTTTTGTCAGGTTTGTCAAAGATCAGATGGTTGTAGATATGCGGCATTATTTCTGAGGGCTCTGTTCTGATCCATTGATCTATGTCTCTGTTGCGGTACCAGTACCATGCTGTTTTGGTTACTGTAGCCTTGTAGTATAGTTTGAAGTCAGGTAGCGTGATGCCTCCAGCTTTGTTCTTTTGGCTTAGGATTGACTTGGTGATGTGGGCTCTTTTTTGGTTCCTAATATGGACCTTTCTGACCCCAAAAGCTTCATCGTCAGAGAAGTCAAGGATGGGGCTCAACCAGAACACAGACAGAAGTCGATGAGGCTATGGGCAGTGTTGCCTGGGGTAAGTGTGACTGTGATATCAAAACAGCTAGTGGTGTCTAAACATCCATAGCTTTTAAGCATTACTCTCTTATGCCATTTAATCCCCAATAACTTGTCCAACAGTTTTTATGCATGTGTCTTACCCCCCTTCTAGGAAGCAGTATTATGTACTGGGAAAACACAGGTATTTAAGTAAAACAATTTCTAGTTTCTCAGACTTTGTGAGCCTTAAATTCTTTATTAATAAGTTAGGGATGATCATGCCTATATTATAAAATTCATGTGATGATCAAATGTTTTACCTTATGTAAAGTAACTTACGCATAGCCTGCCACATAATAAGGCAAACAAACACTAGTAGCCTGCCCTTATTTTTAAACCAGTGTCTGAGATCCTTGAAGGCAGAAAGCTGGCACAGTGCCTTGCATGTGAGAGGATTTCATGAATATTTATTGAATGAGTGAATGCATGAATAACCATAGAATGCAATAGCGTATTAATCAGGGTAACTCTAGCAACAGAAACGAATATATTTCAGTGGCTTGTCAAAATAGAATGTTATTGCTTACTCACCTAAGAGTCCAATTTGGGTGTTCCCATCAGCAGAAGGCTGTTCACTGCATGTGGATTCATGACCCAAGATTCTGTCCAGCCTCCATAGCTTGGGCCTTGCAGTCTTTGTAGATCAGCCTCAATTGCTTCTTAACCCAAGACCTGAAAAAGAAGGGACACTCATCACTTCCACTCATGGTCTGTGGGAGATACCTGGTCATTTGGTCATACCTGGATGCAAGGACAGCTGGGAAGTGAGATCCCTCATTAGGAAGCTGCGTTTCTACTTCACACTCTGGTAGAGTGACCCAATTGTTACTGCCAAAATAGTTAAAAGAGAAAGAGCTAGAAACTTGAGATGAGTGAACACAAGCCAATAATCTAAGTAGAAGATACTTCCATAACATGCCTTGACAAGAGACATTCTTTAATACTTGACCCACTCAGATACCTGGAGGAAACAAGCAACTAAGATAATGGATCAAATGTAGGACAATGGGAATGAAAGGAAACTACGGCTGATTGGTGAGTGCCTAACTCTCCCTTTTATCTTAGGCTTTGGAGTAGAGAGTTGAATTCATAACACCCTTCAGTTTGTATCATGTCATGGTCATAGGTCCAAACTGAACAAGAGCCTCATTTTGCCTCATTTTATTTTAACTTTTTTTTTTTTTTTTTTTTTTTTTTGAGATGGAGTCTTGCTCTGTCTCCCAGGCTGGAGTGCAGTGGCACGATCTCGGCTCACTGCTACCTCCTTCTCCAGGGTCAAGCAGTTCCCCTGCCTCAGCCTCTCGAGTAGCTGGGATTACAGGTTCCCGCCAACACGCCTGGTTAATTTTTATATTTTTAGTAGAGATGGGGTTTCACCATCTTGGCCAGGCTGGTCTTGAACTTCTGACCTCATGGTCCACCTGCCTTGGCCTCCCAAAGTGCTGGGATTACAGGCATGAGCCACCGTGCCAGGCCTTTATTTTAACTTTTAATTAAAGTATAATACACCTACAGGAAAGGGTAAAATGTCAAGTGTACAGTTCAATGAAGTTTTTACAAACTAAACCCACTCAGTGCAACCAGCACCCAGATAACAGCATCCCACAAGGTCTTCTTATGCTCCCTTCCAGTCAAATCTAGTATTACAAACTATCCTGGAAGTCTGAAATGGAAAGTAACTTTTTTTCTAATTTTGAATGTATTCTGGTAGCCACCTATGAGACATTTGCAGGCTAGAAATGTCTCTTTTACAGAGATGAGACATTTCCTATGTAGAAATGTCTATAGAAATGTAGACGGTTCACATATTTCTTATACAAAAATAGGACTCTTGTTCAGTCTGGGCCTATGGCAATGAAATGACAAGGGCAGATTGCGAAGAGTATAGCTACAAATCAGTAAAGAATAGAACCATTTTGCAATTAGCACATCATGGAGTGAGTACCTCAAGCTACCTGAAAAACAGTCAGTTAGTAACATCAGGCAGGAAAAGGAAACCACACAACACTCATCTAATAACATTTCCATCCCCGAGTATTTATCAGCCACGTGGGCCTACTATGGCTACGCTGGGTTGGAAAGAAAGCAAAAGAACGAGAAGAGCCTGTGGTCTCTTCCTTGAACAACTTGCAGCTAAGCACAGCTTCAAAACCAAGACAGATGAAGCTAGGAGAGAATTAATACATTTGCAGTGATGCCTCTGATCATAACTTCTAGGTAGAGAGAACTGGGGGAGCCTTAGGGAAAAAGGGAAAAGAATAGGGCTTTTATAAGTAAGGAGAAATACCGTAATCAGTGAGCTGGAGGGAGGAATGGAAAGCAGGGAGCCATCAGGACCTCCAAGTTCTGTCAGCCGTAGACATAGTTAGGCAGTGGGTGGAGTATGGCCTGGTGTCTGGAAGCATTTGAAGGAAAGATGTGTCGCTTTATAAAGGAAGAGGTGAGACCGTGTTTGCAAATAGCTCCAAAGCTCCAACAGATGCCCACGTCCTTATCCCTGGAACATATGAATGTTACCTTAAATGGCAAAAGGAGCTTTACAGATATGAATAAATTAAGGATCTTGAGATGGGGCAGATTACTCCTAAGATGGGGAGATTATTTGGATGGACGCAGTGTAATCACAAGCATCTTTATAAGAGGGAGGTAGGAGTTAGAGTAGCAGCTATGATAATGGAAGCAGAGGTCAGAGTGATGTGGCCAGGAGCCAAGGAATGTGGGCAGCCTCAGCCTGGTCCTGAGCTGGAGAAGACAAGGAATGGGTTCTTTACCAAAGCCTTTGGCTTCAGGTTCATTTCAGACTATAGACCTCCAGAACTGTAGTGTCATATATTTAACGCTGCTTTCAGCTGCTGTTGGTTGGTCGTTTGTTACAGCAGCAACAGGAAATGAATACAATATGCTTCTGCCATCTTGCAAACCCTGCCTTTCATACACCCCTGACATGACAGTAGATGTCCTTGCCTGGCCAGAAATATTATTGCCCTGCTTTGAGCCCTGCACAGAAACAGTTCGTCTCTGGCCCCCTCCAGCTATGTTCCTCCACAAGGAGCTGAGTGTCTTTGAGGCCAGTGCTACTCCAATCGGATATGCATGATAGCTGCAGCAGCGTCACCTAATAGTTTGTTAGATATGCCATGAGCTCCCTTCCAACCTGATGGATCTCAATCTCTAGAGTAAGGCCCAGAAATGTGGGTTGTAATCAGCTCTCCAAGAGATTTCCAAGTAGGCCTAAGATTGAGAACCTCTGCTATCCAGGGTCTGTAGGAGTCTGTTTTTAGGGTTTGTCTTTCTAAGGGTGAGACACGTTGGCGGGTGTGCAGCCCAGGGCCCAGGAGTTGGCAATTGGAAGAGAACCAGGGGAAGATCAAGCTCAGTTACATCAGGTGGGATATCTGTACTGATGCAGAGGAGGTCCTTGCCACGCTGGAAGGAGCTGGCAGTGGGAAGAGAAAAGAGGATGGATCAGATTTTTCACTTAATTTCTTTCTCCCCAGAGAGCCTAGTAATAACAACGTACTGAAATAGGGAAAAGCGAGTGTGCTTTGAAAAGTGCTGAGTTTTGCACATTTGGAGAAATTATCATCTTCTTTAGGAGCCCAAATCATGTTTTAAAATATGACTGCAGTAATAATAATTGTTGTGATAATAAAATCATGATAGTTACTACAGTTTTAGGTTTGGTTCTCCAGAGGCAGAGCCTGACATAAAGATTCCTGTTCCAGTGGCTTATGGAGCAACTGTTCTCAGGAGGACCTGGAAGTGGGGAAGCAGGAGAGAAAGGAAGAAGAAATTATGCAACTAAGCAGTTATAGACATGGCCCCAGCCTCAGCCTGGTCCTGAGGGGAGCTCTGGAGTGTAGGTAACACTTCATAGTTTGTCTGTCTGAATGCAAGGGCACTGGGCTTCCTGACTCCTGCCCCCATCAGCAACCACCTGCTTGGGATAACACCTGGCACTTGGGCTCCCTGTCTGTCTGTGCAGATAAAGTGGCTCTGGGGGCACAAGGGCAGCCTCTGAAGAAAGTTTCAGGTGCAAGCTGTTGGCAGCAAAACACATGGGAGCCAGAGGATGCATGTGCACAACCAGTACCTTAGGTCCCCAAGGACCTGCACAGAGCACTGACATGTCCACTATGACTGTCCTGAGCTCTTTTTGGTGACAGGCACTTTTCTCCAGGCTTCCGTGTATTCAGTTATCAAACCCTTACTGGTAAGAACAGTTGCCATCCTCACTTTGCGAATGTGAAACCTGAAACACAGAAAGATGAAGTAATTAGACTAGGAATCCACTGGAGGTAGGAGGTAGCCAGGCTGGGGCTCAAACTGAAGCACAGCAGTTCCTCGACCACCGCCCTCAATGGCCCCCTCCTGCCTCTGCTGTCCCATGAACTCCTGTACCCTCCCTGCCCCAGGCTTCTGGCAGGGGCAATGCTTTTCCAAGGAGTAGCATGAAGGCAGTTCTCCAAGTCCCCTTTATCCAGGAAACCAGAACAAGGCTTGTGAAGAAAAGGGAATTTTTCATTAACCAAGAATGAAAATCTCAATCTATGCACTTAATTAGGTCAGATACCCATTTTCCTCTGAGTCTTTTTTAGTTCTTTGAAGTCAGAGGAAGCCCTGAGCATTGGAGACGGGAAAAGAAAAAGTGGAAAGAGAATTGGGAGGAAAGCTCCTACATATACACACACACACATAAAAAAAAAAAAAAATCAATCCATCAATCCTTGTTAAGGGTTGAATGCAGATAAAGTTAGCTATCAACCTTATCAACACTGAAAAAAAAAAGCTTAAAATAAAAACTAGGGCAATCCGCCGAAGGAAGGAAGCCTTGGCATCAGTCTGGAGGCTTCACCTACCTCGTTAAGAGCTGCATTCCCTACTCTCTTATGAAAATACTGAACATGTTTGCAGTCAATTCCGTGACTCCTTGGTGATTTAGATATTTTAGTTAAAGCAGAAGACTAAAAATATAGATTTGAAATTTTCAAAGGCAATGCGAGGGGTAGCCTCCGAAGAGCCAGATGCCGTTGGGGAGGCAGCGTTGGAGCGGTGGTCCAGAGGTCTGACCTCTAATTTCAGCTCTGACACCGGCCTGCATTGTGGCTCCAGAACGGTGATGTCCAACACACCTGTGAGAGATGGTGGGAATGTTCTGTGACTGTGCTTCCTGGACAGTGGCCACCAGCCCTGTGTGACTAGTAAACACTCGAAATGCATCTAGTGTGACTGAAGAACTGAATTTTCACTTTTATTTAATTTCAATTAATTGAGTTTGCATTTACATAGACACACGTGGCTGCTGGCTACCATGTTGGACAGCTTGGCGCCAGGGCTTAACCCTCCGTGGACTTGATTTTTAGAACTGTACCTGAAAAATGAGATAGATATGTGTCTCATCCCTTTGTTGTACAGATGAAAAAACCAAGTATGTCAGTTAAATTTGGCTACATAACACACCACCCCAAGACTGTGGCTTGAAATAATAATCCTTTATTTAGCTTATGATACTGTGAGTTACAAATTTAGGATGAGTATAACTGGACAGCTTTTATTGTCTTCCTGGGCTAACTTTGCACATTTGTGGGCAGCTTCTGCTCAGCTGGGAAATGGCTGGTTTAGGATGGCCTCAGCTGGGTGGCTCATCTCTGCTGCATATGGCCTGTCATCTTCTCGAAGCCTGGCCTGAACTTTCAATGTGGTGACTGGGAGGGTGCCAAGTAAGGAAACCTTAGTGTGCAAAACCTCTGAGGCCAAGTCCTAAACTGGCATACTGTCACATCTGCTGCATTCTATTGGCCAAAGCAAATCACAAGACCAGCCCAGAAAAAGGGACCAGGAAACAGATCCACATCTTGATAGGAGACACAGCAGAGTCACATGCAAAGTGTGTTGATATAAAGAGGTGTGCACCACTGTGGCTATTTTTGAGATCAACCATATTGAGGTTCAAAAGGTAAAGTGAGGTCACAAAGGAAACTTTTAGTAGCTCTGAGCCTCTGATCTGGGATTCTTGGCTCTCAGACCAGTGCTGGCCCTTAGTCTATTTCTTGGATTCTCTGTATAACCCTTGCCTTTGTGGGCCTCAGATTTTTTTATCTACAGAGAGAAATAGAGAAATGCAATGATTTTGTTGACTTTTTCCAGCTCTCAGTTGGTTTAAGTGTTGGACTTGGCGGTTTCCTTTAGGTGGGGTCTGGGGCGGGGATACATGGTACTGGGCAGACCTGGATGAACACACGTGGAATTCCTGAAAGAGGCATTATTATTTTTTTTCCCCAAATAGCTGTTTGAAAGCCAGAAATGAAGGTATACTCAACCAAACATAAGGTGTTTACCATTAAGCTTAGCCTTTTGGAAGAAAGTTCCTAAAAGACTGAGTTTGGAAAGGACAGCGTTTTCCTTTCAGGTCCTTCTAATTTATAATCTACCCACTTCCTTTTCCTTTCGTAAATATGATGTACGTGAGTGGAGTGATTTAAATATCTTCCTAGCTCCAGAAACCTGACAGCATTTTCACGTTGATCTCCCGTTCGATAAATCAAGCCTCGCGGATCTGTGAACTGCAACGCCAATGCAATTGCTCTGGAGGAGCAGGGCTGCTGCTGCCGCGCTTCCGGTTTCGCGGGCCGTGAATCTCCGCGACGGCATTCCCGCTGACGGAAATGCCTCCAGCAGCTACCTCACAACTGTCAGTCCAAACGTGCGTTTTGCCAAATCGCTGGTTCACAAGTCTTTACTTGTGAAAACAAACAGAAATGAGTACAAGGAAGAAGACTCAGAGGAAAGGGACCGTGGAGAAGATAATGATAATTATAAAGATGATGGTGAGGATGATGAGCTGGAGAGAGAGGGAGACGAGGGAGAAGAGAGAGAAGACGGGAGAGAAAGGAAGAGAAGGGGAGGGTTAGAGGAAAGAGAGGGGAAGGAGGGTGGAGGAGGGGAGGAAAAGAGGACTAGGTGAAGGAAGGAGAGGAGAGAGAGGAGAAAGGGAGGCGGAAGGGCAAGTGCAGGAAGAGAGAGGGAGAGTAGAGGAGAAAGAAGAAAGGGAAGAGAAGGAGAGGTGGGTGGGGGAAGAGAGGATCAGCAAAGGCTGGAGCTGGTACCAAAGCCCAGGAAACTTTACAGATCTCACAAACAAGCTGCTCTCTGCTCAGTTTGAAAACATGTGGGTTAGACCATCCTTCTTAGGTGGGGATCTCTGGAAGCGGACCCTGAGACAAGGGTGCATGAGCCAATGATCTATTAAGGGCGCAATCCCAGGAGGGAGCGAGGAAGACAAGACAGGGGAGGGGAAGAGGCTGAGCAAAGGTGCAGTTTCAGGCAAGTTCCCAGCCTCAGCCTCATCCTGTGGGAGGTTCTGGAGCATCAGTTATACCTAAGAATTTACCTCCATCAAAGTAAGAGAGCTGGGTTTGTACATTCTTGGCTACATGTCACCCAGGGGATATCACTCCCAGCAACTTCCGGTTCTCAGTGCTGGTGAGGATTTCAGTACTGGTCACCCCTTAGCAGCAAAGCACTGCTGAACAGGGGCATGGACACAGGAACCAGCAAAAGGGACCCTGGGGATCTGGGCAGGGCACCCACAGTGTTTGCCATACCATCTTTATGAGTTTCTCCAAAAGCTGAGGTGTATGTAGGCAGCTGTGGTCCACAGAAAGGGAGCCCATTCCTAGACTAGGAACACAGGAGCCACAGCCACACGTCAGGCCCAGCGCAGAGCAGCAGAACCACAGATGAGGCCCACAGAATTGTTAGCTTAATGGTTGTTTTCTTAAGCCATTAAATGTCGCGTATTTCGCCTGCAGCAATAGCTATCTGATAATGGAGGGAAGGAAATTACCTGACCCCTGAGTCTAATTTCCAACCCAAAAATATCTTTAGGTAGAATCTGAATATAGGGTCAGTCTTGGAGTTAGAATTGACCTCCATCCAATTTTTATTTTACTCCATCTTACAGTGGCAAAGAACTTCACAAGGCACTAAATAGTTCTGCCTGGAAGAAGGCAATAAGAATAATGTCTCTCCAGTTATTACTGAATTAATATTAGACAATTGACCTCTTCTTTCAAATCATCCTCAGTATTTTAAGTGACTACCAGGTTTTAATCTACCGCCTCATAGTCCTTGAGGTCACTGCTACAATAGAATTTGTTCTTGAAAGATAACTCAGCTTCTTTAAAAAGAAGGGAGCAAATAATATAAAGAAGGAAAGAATAAAATAAGATTGCATGGCTAAGCAAAAATTGAGGGGAAATAAAAGAAGAAAGAAGGAAAAATTAATTGAATTGTGCTTTGAATGATTGGCTTGGTGGGCAGTTTCTTACACTGTTAAGATTACAGCAGGGAGGTTAGGTCAGTATCTCCTTTCTGTACATGTATATATCTCAGACATTTCCTATGACTTTCAAGTTATTTTTAAGCTTCGGAGAAGCCCAAATACAAAAGCTTATTTCAACATGATCTTTCTGGGGACTTCGCAGGTTTCATGTTAAGGATGCATCCTATTCTGGCTTGAGTGAGGTACCTATCACTCTGCTTGACATCATTTCTCCCCAGAATCACTGTATTTACATACAAAAATTAATATAAAAAGTGTGGTGAGCCACTAGGCAGATGGAAGCCTTTGACTAATTAGTTGAGAATGGTGACAACTTTGAAGACATGCTTTTGAACAGCTTTAGCGTTGACAATGCTCTGCAAATATGGGGACACAGTGTCACTTTCTCAGGAGTTGGGAGGGGAGGAGGTACCAGGCTTGAGTCTGGTATCTTGGCTTTGGAGGAGGAAAAACTGAGGCTGTGCAAGGTCCCTTGGGCAGCTCAGGCTACAGTGCTGCCTGCAGAGCTCTCAGGAGACTTCCCAGGTCTTGTTGGCCCCTTCTGTTTCTTCTTTCTGGCTCTGTGGATGGAAGACTTTTTCCCTATCAGTCCAGACCCTGTCTCAGATGCCCTATGCCTTACACAGCTGGTCTTTTTTGCTTCTGGACCATCTACATAGATGTAAGAATCACCTGAAGAGCTTGTCAAACCCAGACACTTGGGTCACCCTCCCAGCCATTCAGGTCCTGCATGTTTACCCAGCTCCCAGGTGATGTTGATGTTGATGTTGATATCTTGAGGGACCACACTTGGTGTAGCTCTGCTCTAAAGAGCGATACATTGATGTAAGCACAGAGTTGCAAACTGACCTCCTGCAGGCCAATTCCAGCCCTAGAATCTATTTCTTTCCTTGTAATATTTTAAAGGAAAATTACCCACAAATATCTAAATGTTTTGTCTTCTTTTGCAAAATGAAAACGTCTGTCATTGCCAATGGTAACAATTGCCTTTAAGTCTCAGCATTCTCATTTCGAAGGGGCATACACTCTTTAGTTTGCTACAGTCCCCATCATCCCCTCTTGCATTACACCAGGCCACATTCATTGTTGTCTTAATGCGTCAGGTCTCTATTGGCCCTTAGTTTGTGTCCCCTAACTTAAGTTTGCGTAATACTAATTAATTAGTATTAACTTTCAGGGCTTTCTGGAGATAAGGCCTTAATTAAGAAGTCTCGTACTGATAGGGGAAATCTCAGACTGCAGTGGCTAGCTTCTGTAGAGAATTGTGGGGCTTCTCCAGTGACCCCACAGAAGAGTCACCTGCCATGTCTCCATGAGATTAACCCGGTTTCCCAAAAGTTGACATACAATACAGTCAGGTACTATATAACCATGTTTCTGTCAGCAATGGACCACATATGTGATGGCATTCCCGTAAGATTATAAAGATTATAATATCCTGTTTTTACTGCACTTTCCCCACGTTTAGATATGTTTAGACACACAAATACCATTGTGTTACAATTGCCTGCAATATTCAATAAGTCACATGCTGCACAGGCTTGTAACCTAGGAGAAATACACCATATAGTAACCTAGGAGCAACCCACCATATAGTCTGGGTGAGTAGTAGGCTCTACCATTTAGGTTTGTGAAAATACACTCTGTGATGTTCACACAACGATGAAATCACCTAACGATGCATTTCTCAGAGCATATCCCTGTGTGACACATGATTATCATGTAGAAATAGAAGAGAAAACACTATTCACACCCTCTTGGGAAGAAAGAGCCTTTATAAGCTCTTTTCTTAAACTGCAATGTGTCTGGGCTAATAGAGACTTAAGTCAGGTTAAAAGATGCAAAAAGTTTACCAGGGTTCTGTTTATGAAGAACTCCGTTTTCTTCTTCCATTCCTCCTCCCTCAATTCCCCTAAAAGATGCCATGTGTAGTTGACTGGGAGCCCTGGCTGGGTTCGAATTCTGACCCGGAAGTTTACTTTCTGCATTACCTGGTTAAATTATTGAACTTATGAGTGCATTGACTTCCCCATGCATAAATCACACCGACCTCCCAGGATTATATGTGATAATTAAATGAGATAAGTCATGTAGAGGTTGTAGAACAGCCTGTTGCCTAGTGATGGCAGTCACTGTCATTACCGTCTGCTTCCTGTCATAATAAGTGCATTGGTAGAGGGATCCAGCCAATCTAAGCTCCGATTCCTAACCTAGCAGGTGTTGAACATGTGACCTTGAACGATGCTGCCTCTTCTTTTATTTATACCTTCAACAGATGTTTGTTGAGCCCTATATTTCCTCATTTGTAAAATTTGGATAGTAGTATCTGCTTCATAGAGTTGTAAAGGTTAAATGAAATAATCGATGTAAAATATAGTGCCCGACATGTGAGAAGTGCTTAATAATTGGTCGTTCCATAGAAATTGCTGTTTTTTTCAGTCGAAAATGGCTGATATTGACAGCTTTCTATAGTTCAAACTATATAAGCAGTACTATTATTGCTTTCAATAGGGTTTTTTTTTTGTTGTTGTTGTTGTTGCTATTTTATTCCTACAAACTCTGTAGGGGATATATCAGTTAGCTCTTGCTGTGAAACAAACTACCCCCAAACTCAGAAGGATAAAACAATAAGCCCTTATTATTTCTCGTGAGTGCATATAGAAGCTCAGTGGTTCTGCTCTTCTAGGCCAGACCTGATGGTCTTGAGTAGGTTTGCTCAGTAGTCTGTAACCAGGTAAGATGACTGTGGGCTTTCTAGTCCTGAATGGCCTTGCTCACTTGTCTGGGGCAATGGAGTATCTGGACCACGTGTCTCGCCCTCTAGCAGGGTAGCCTGGGCTTATTCATGAGGTGGTGGCAAAATTATTTCAAGAAGAGTGAAGTCTTCTGGGCCCAGGCATGGTACTGGCATTGTGTTGTGTCTGCTGTATCTTATTGGCCAAAGTAAGCCACATGGTCAAGCCCAGATTCAAGGGCTGAGGAAGTAGACTCCATCCTTCGACGGGAGGAGCTGAAAAGTCACATTGCCAAAGGCAAGGACACAGGCAAGGGAGGAAAATTGAAGGCTTTTTTATTTTCAACCCATCTAAGGCAGGAGATGTAAATAATACTTGTGTTCTTTGCCTCACCATTTATATTATTTCTTTAGTTAAAAAATGATTTTTGAAAAGCAGTAACAATTTCTCTATATCTTAATTATCAGGTAATTTTGATCTTTCCACATTTTTTGGTTCTCCTGGAATTTTAGGAGGCTCCTGGCTGGGACTTACATGAAGAGGCTAACTTAGTACCACAAATGGCTCCATCTCTCTGCCTTCAAGTAAAAGAAGCAGAATCACCTCTGTGAGAAAACAAAATAATTCTGCAGCACCTTGGTTGGTTTAACACAGGTCTCCTGCTTATGAAATGCACACTTACCTTTGACATTCTTTTTTACCCAGTACTTCTAATCATCAGTGAAATTTTTTTAAAAGACACTGCTAAATGTATTCATATCATAAGTAGGAAAAAAATCTGACCTAATTTTTAAGATCTACAGTTACTCAAGGCTTTGTGAGGACTTTAAAGGGCTTTATGGATTGAAATGATGAAAGCCAAAATTACTGTGTCACTCTGTACATGCATTTGCCTGTTTTCTCCTCCCAACAAGATTCTAATGAAAGTATTAATATTAGTCCTATATTACAGGTTTGAGAAAATTGAGGCACAGAGGAGTTAGAAACTTGTCCAAGTCACATAGCAAGAAGCAGGAGAGTCAAAATTTGAGCCCAGAAAGTCTACATTGTGGGCTATATACTTAACCATTATGCCATCATGCAACGAAGCAAATGATTGTCCTGTCTCTAACCAAATGATATTAAGTCCTTTTCTACTCTATGGAAGATCCAGAAGCCATTACTAGGACCATGGAGGCAGATTGCAGCTCAGTATACAAACAAATATGTATCCTAACTTTTTAGAGTTGTCTAACAACAAAAGGTGGTGTGAGGTAGGGGTTCCCAGGTATAATTGAACATCACTGATTCAAGAACTCAGGCCTCAGAGACTGGGTTCAAATTCTTACTGTATGACAGTGTCTAAGGCACCTAAGTTATTTTTGGCCTCGGTTTCATCTTAAGAAATAAACAAGCAAAAACTAGGAACAACTCTAGGTAATTACATGTTATTGTGAGGGCAGAGTGACATATTTAAAGCTCTTAATTCATTATAGGTCACCAGCAAGGATTCATTTCCTTTCTTCAACTATCTTAGGAATTGTCCAATAGAACTTCCAAGTGATTTGACAGGAACTTGAGTGGTAAGAAGAGGTATTTTTGTAGCAGGAAAAGGATGGGTTGAGCTACATGGTACTAAAAACATCACCTGGTGAGCTTGTTAGATACGCAAATTCATGGCACTACTTCTGACCTACTGAATCCAATCATCTCTGGGTGGGGCCAGAAATCTAGTCTCTCTAGGTGATTCTTATGCTTCTTAAGCTTTGCAATGCACTTGCCTGGATGACCTCCAAGGACTCTTACTGCTTTAATTCTGTGGTTCTGATTTATCCATCCCTCACCACCACCCATCTAATAATTGCTCCTGTTTGCTGAATACCTCCTTTGCTCAGACATGTGAGTAAATTCTTTGCATGCATTTGTTTAATCTCTACACCAGTGGAGTGGCATTATGATCATCCACATTCTACAGATGAGGAAACTGAGAAGTTAAGGAACCTGCAGACTAGGATTCCAATGTGAATCTGTCTGGAGCTTCATAGCTACAAAGCACTCTGCTAAACGAATCCCTCCAGAGGGTCCATCTCTCAGAATTCCAAGAAGGACCCAAAGGGGAGCTATTTGTCTTTTAAATTCTCTTACTTGATAGTGCAATGGATTGAAGAAATTAATCTAATGATCCCAGACAAATCATAGAAGGCTTGTGTGGAAGGTCATTGGCTGATAACCTGAACCTTCTCAGGATTAAACAGTGCTGGGAGGATATGGGGCTGAGGAGAAGAGGGCCAGGCACTCTATCCCAGGGAACTGTTCAGCGAGGAGCCACCTGGTGGGTGGAAGTGCTGCCTTAAGTGTCCTGCAGTTGAGACATCCAGCTGTAGGTAATTATTTTTTCCCAACTATAAATAAAATGATCCTTAAGAAGAATAAAAAGGAGAAAAGCAGTTGGGAAGCCTCATGTATACTCTCCCCATCCGCTGCACTGGATGATAAAGCAATGAGTTAATTTTAACCATTTCCTGCCACCTGATGCCTTTTCTGCTGGTAATGTGTCCGTAGGGAACTGGTCTCGAAGCAGAATTTATGGTCAGCTAAGCCTGGAGAAGAGGTGACTATGTGCACTTTCCTGCTCTGTGGTCCTGACACGGAAAATCCACAGCACAAATCCACAGTTTATTTTGTGCAGGGAGAAAGACCTTGTGTCCCCTCACCCTGGGTCCCCTACCTCGCCTTTGCATGTGCTTCAGCCACACAGATGTATGCCTCCAGCACTGGCCTCCTGCCTGGGCACTGCTCAATGTAAGTGGGGCCTCGAGATACAGACAATGATCAGGATTTCAGATGATTTGGGAAGGAAGTCCCCTGGGCCCAACTCAAACCACCTCCAGCACTAGAATTTCACAAGCTCACATCACTCCTTTGGTGAAGCATTCTTCCTCTTATAAAATGAAAAATATGCCTGGAATGAAAACACACCTCCTCTCTCATTTGAACCATTATAATCAAAAAAGTTATTTTTTATGACTCAATTTAGATGGGTTTGGGGAGGGAGACTACAGAAGCTATGGGTATGTGCTGTTCAACGTGTGGTTTCCATCAGCAGTGTTGCACCTCCTGGAGCCCGGAAGAAATGCAGAGTTTCATGTGCTGTCTCCCACATCCTGAAGCAGAATCTGCATTTTAAAACATCCCCAGGTGATTGTGTGCATATTAAACTTTGGGAGGTACTGATCTAAATGTCTGAGACTGAAATGGCACCACATAGTAGTCATGTGGGGCAAGGGAAGAGGCCCAGAGATCGTTCAGCCTGGTGGGCAAACACATAATTTAGAAATGCAGACAAAATCCTCAAAGTGCATGCAGAGCAGAAAGCAGCTAAGAGAACAAGATGTAATCTCTCACCACGGGTCAACATTTAGGTCAACAGCAATATCTCTTGGTGGCCTCTTGGGGACAGAGCCCTGGACTCTCAGTGAATAATAACAAACAAAGGTAAGAAAAACAAACAAAGGTAAGAATGGTATTGCCTGGGTGACATCTGCTAGGCAACCTTCCACAGCAAAATTCCAGTTGAAAATTTCAAATGTGACTGTCTCACAAATTGTCAGACATCATATTTTCTACCCAAAACCTATTTTGGTTCTCAGCTCCCACTGAATGTTGTTCATGAGGTACTAAACCAAGTGGTGGGCTTCCCAGACCCTTATCTTGATGCCTGAGAGTCTGAGAGTCTCCAGGTACTTGAGTCTAAAGGTGAAGAAGGATCATTGTCCTGGACACTGTAGGTGGGGGAGATCCAGGAGGGGAGAGCCTGGGCTGAAGCCTGGGGACACTTTGTTACGTTTCCTCTGGTTAATTCAGCCAAGCCTGCCACAAACCTGCAGGAGAAACTATTGATAGTTGGCTTTGGGAGGCCAAGATGGGAGGATCACTTGAGCTCAGGAGTCTTGCCTGGGCAAGACAAGGAGACTTGGAGACAAGGAGACAAGGAGACTTGCCTGGGCAACATAGTAGGACCCCAATCTCTACCAAAACAATTTAAAAATTATTCAGACATAGTGGTATGTGACTGTAGCCCCAGCTACTGGGGAGGCTGAAGCAGGAGGATCACTTAAGCCCAGGAGGTCAAGGCTGCAGTGAGCCGTCATCGCTCCACTGCACTCCAGCGTTGGTGACAGAGTGAGACTGTCTCAAAAAAATAAAATAAAATAAAAAAAGAAGAAGAAACTGGTCTGTGTGGGCCATGTTGCCTCTTACTGTGAATTGGAGAGAAAAGTTTAAATTGTCACATATTTGTTTCTAAAACATTATTGTAAATAAGTAGTTCAGCAATTTCAGTAAAACCTCATAGACTTTACACTCTTCAGCTGAGGATGGATTTAGGTTCCTCAGTCCCAGCTCCACTGTCAGCTACTTTGTAGCTACGATCTGAAGCATGCATGGGTGGGAGCTGAAGTCTACAGGAATCCATAGCGCACCTTCTGTGAAGGGAGGCAACTTTGTAATTCAGATCACACTCAGGATGATGTGGGGTCCCAGGTTAGGATTTATTCTCTTCCATGAAATGGAACACATGTATACGATAATTTAACATCAATGGAAATGTCAAATCCTAATGAGATACACAGAGACTGCTCTGGTACCTATGGAACAGCATTGCAAATCTCCACAATGTTATCTACATAGAATATAAGTCTCTTCACCACCAGGCCCTGATGCGTCTCATCCAGTTAAAAATTCTTAAAGATGATTTTATCATACCCCAACAGTGAGGAAGAACTGGAGACCCTGGTTGGGGAGGGAGCAATTTATAGAAATGAAAATAGATAATTAAGCTTTAAACTAAAATAGATAAGAACTAGTTACTGAAATGAAAGGAGAGAATTCAAATGAGGCAATTATGTGCTGCAGAATCTCAGCAGGTCTAGATTTTCAGGGAGAGGCAACATTTCTTGTTTATAAGCAAGTCTCTTATTACACAAGGTTTAATTGGGGATGCTAATACCTGTATCTCTTCGCAGTCATGATGTCTCATCCACAGTAAACCCCAAGCATCTATTGGCATCATCAGCATTTGGTGGTCTGTAGAAAGGTCTCTATTCAAAAGCATGGGCCTTTTTATCCTAATGTCTTTTCTATATGTTCCTAAGGAATTAAATCCATCTCAATCTTCACATTCCATCAGTGTGTCATTTACTCAGGGACTGTTCTAGAGACAGGGCAGATCCTGCACTCCTAGGGCTTACATTCCACTGGAGGAAACAACCAAAATACATGTAATAAATCTACATTGAAGGCATGAGAGGGAAAAGGACACTAAGACATAGTATAACTAAGGTAGGTGACTGCCTGTTGGACATGACAGTCAGAAAGAGGGAGGTCCAGACTGAGAGAACAGCAAGAGCAAAAGGCCGAGGCAGGGAGGAACTCGGTATGTGTGTTTTTCTTTTTAACTAATGTTTATAGCATTTATCAAACACTGGAAACGGACCTAAATAATTTGCAAGGAATAGCTCCTTTAATCCTCATAAGAACTCTTGGGTTCAATACTATTATTATTTGTGAAATGCAGTATTTTATAAGAAAGTTGAGGCACAGAGAGTTAAAGTAGCCTGCCCAAGGTCACACAGCCGGTAAGTCATAGAGCCAGGATTCAAAGCCAAGTCTGACCCCAAGGTCTGCGCTCGTAACTGTTTTGCCAGTGGTTCCCAAACACTGCTGCATGTTGGAACCCCCTGGAAATCTTCAAAAAAACAACAAAACAACAACGACAACAACAAAAACAAACAAAAACAAAATTGATGCCTGGCTCCCTTGCCTCGCCATTCAGATATAATTGGCATGAAGCAAGAGTTGGGCACTGGGGTTTTGAAAGCTCCTAGAAGGTTGGGATATGGGGCAGATTTGGGGACCAAGGGCATCGTGCCATGCCCCACTTAGCGTTTGGGTGTTTGAGGGCCTCAAACAACACCAGCCCGTCTAGGCTTGGTGAATAAGGGAGAGAGAGGCATTCCCTCCCTTCTTGTTCCAGTGGGTTGACTTTTTTCTATTTTTACACTTGCCAAAATCAAAAGCACCCACATAAAGCAGGTGAGCTCCTTTGAATCAAGAGGGCTGTGGCTGCAACAGAGATATCATTCACATCAGCAGTATGTTGTCAGGGCCTCAGTGTGACCGGCTCTTATCCATGCCTGGTGCACTCCCATCTTGCTGCTTGACCTCAGGAGAACACGCACAAAGGCCACCAGAGGCCAGCCTTGCTGGGACAATGGCAAGGACAGAGTTAGTCCCTGACCTGAGGGGCGTCAGCCCTTCCCTTTTGAGTGGGCTCCTTTTGTATTTTCTGCAGAAGTCATTGCTAAGTGAAAGTGGACCTTGTTTTTCTTCACCCTAGCAATTGGCTGACTTGTATTCATGCTACATATTGCTCTTCCATTCACCAGAAAGATCGGCGAAAACACCTAGTGGTCAACTACAGGCCATGGGGAAGAGTCTGGGTTGTGTCTGCTCTGGGATCACAGTGAGCATGGACACTTAGGGGGATGCCAGGGAATTTATGTAGCCTGCAGGTACTACAGAACTAGGTAGGGGCAAGATTGCATTGTCGATTTCAAGTTTTGGCCCAGACATATCCCTACTATCTCCCCAAGGTTGGGAACTAGGGCTATTTTCCTGGTGCCAAGGTTCTCCTTAGTAAAACTGAGGCAGGTTAGGTGGCCACTATGGGGCTGTGGCTCAAGATTTCATTGGTGTACGGGGGAAGGTGGTTTGAGCATCTGCAGTAGCCTTCCAGAGTCTATTGACTCTAGAATGGGGAAATGTTAACTGCTTGGAAGACTGAGGAAATGTCCTTTCCCTGTTGATTAAAAAAGAGCACAAGGAAGTTGGGAGAATTCCCCAACACCATCTTTGGTGAGTTGTTTAATTGGAATTGGAAGTGTTTTTGCCAGGCGTGGCTGGTTACACTCCTCACCCCTATTCAAGTGGAAGGAAGCCTTCTAAGGACTCCTAAATGGGCAGTGAAGCGATGAAAGAGGTAATTAAAGCCCAGATGTCAAGGGTAGGCTTGGTATTACTTACAGTGCTACAGCATAATATTTTATGTGATTAAAATGTTTCACAGGGTAGCAAAGTCTGTGTTGTAAAATGCCCCATCGAAGTCCCAGCTGGTGAACCAGGGATTATGAAACAAAGTTGCAGGTTGCAAGGCCAGTGCCATCCACATTCTCCATTCATGTTGTGCACAATTAGCATGCACCAGTAATGGCTCAGAGCTGACTGCCAGCGTAAAGTTTTATGGGGCTTTCTATAGAAAGACAGAAAAGCCAAATGCATGTCAGACACCTGATTAAATTCTATCCCTTTAATATTTCTAAAATTATGAAATATTAGGAGTAAGAGTTGTATTTGCTCCTAATTTCAAACTATTTGGAGATTTCACGAAAAGTCATATGCTAAGGTAAAATTTTAAAACGCTGGTGATATGTGATAAGGATTAGCTAAGTTAATTCTCAGCCTGTGGGTTGTGGAGAGGTGATGGTGGTGAGGGGGCCATGGGAGGATTCTTTTCAGGATCTATTACGGGGAGTCTGAATCTGGATGTACAATCGGCTCTTGAACAACATGGATCTGAACTGTGCAAGTCCATGTATATGTGGATTCTTTTACCTCTGCCACCCTTGAGACAGACAGCAAGGTGAACCCCTCCTCTCTCCCCTCCTTCTCAACCTATTCACCATGAAGACAGTGAGGGTGAAGACCTGTATGAAGATCCATGTCCACATAATGAATAGTAAATATATTTTATCCTCATTATTTTCTTAATAATCTTTTCTCTGGCTCACTTCATTGTAGCGGTACAGTGTGTAATATATACATATAATATATACAATATGTGTTAATCGACTGTTCATGTTATCAATAAGGCTTCTGGTCAATGGTAGGCTGTTAGTAGTTAAGTTTGCGGGAGTCAAAAGTTATATGTGGATGACAACTGCCGTGGCTCATGCCTGTCATCTCAGCACTTTGGGAGGCCGAGGTAGGTGGATTGCTTGAGCCCAGGAGTTTGAGACCAGCCTGGGCAACATAGGGAGACCTTGCCTCTACGAGAAATAAGCAAAATTAGCCAGGCATGATGGTGCATACCTGCAGTCCCAGGTATGTGGGAGGCTGAGGCAGGAGAATCACTTGAGCTCAGGAGGTCGAGGCTGCAGTGAGCCAAGACTGTGCCATGACCTTCCAGCCTGGGTGACAGAGAGAGACCTGTCTCACAAAACAAACAAACAAAAACCAAAACAAAGCCATTTATGGATTTTTGACTGTGTAGGGTGTCAGCATTCCTATCCTTCACATGGTTCAAGAGTCAACTGTATGTCACACATTGTATATGGACTCTCTCTCTCTCTGTCTCTCATATATATATATAGAGAGAGAGAGTAGGTGCTAATCGGTTGAATAAAAACTTCACAGATTTCACACCAGCCTTTTTGCCACATTCTATTTTCTTAATCAGCAAACATTAGAATTTTAATAATAAATGCCCTGCCCCTTTTCCTTGAAATAAAAAGGAATGAAATCCTTGTATTAATGATGTGGCAGTGAGTAATGAAACCAAGCTCAGATGATGTGAGAGAATGAACACCCATGCTCTCTTCCTCCTGGTTGGGAGAATTCTAGGTCTGTCACTAGATCTGGACTGAATCAGGCCATTGGGCAGAGCAACAGGCCTGAGAGGGCCAGGTTCTGCTGTGCTTACCCACACTGGAGAAAGAGGAAAGCCAGTGTCTCAGGACGTTGGCAGAACAGATCCAGGGATGGAAAAGAGTGGGAATGAAGGGTCTGGAAGTACAATGGCTCTGGTTTGTTGGAGAGTTAGGAGAGTTTAAGAGAGAAGAAGGAGAGGACATTGGGGTAGCTTCTGTAGATGTGAAATATTAAAAAAATATAAATATCAGGAAATACGATTTTCAGTTGTCTTTAAATTTAAAGTGGACAAATAGAATCCCCTCTCAAAAGACTTCAGGAAAGATTCAACTGGCATTTTAGGTATGTTTAGCTGTTGGATCATTATTTCTTTGAAAATAACACTATACAGGAATGAACTTTCAGGGAGAAGCCATGGAAGGCATCATTGTATACAGATTACAATGGCTCTGCAATTTCCATGCCCTTTCTCCCTTTCTTCCCCACTGACAACCCATGCATCTGGAAAGAACAGCTGCTGCAGCTAGAGTGCCTGAGCCTGAGCCCAATGAGGTCAGAATTTCTCATAGGCAAATGGATGTGGACCTTGTCATTCTTAATGCATGAAAGTTAAGACTCTGGTGGAAATCAGTGGTAATTTGCTGGCAATAGCTGAGTTATGGTTTTAGGTGGCACATCAGCAAAAGAGGTCATGAGAGGGAGAAAACTGGAATATTACAAATACTGTCATTTTAGAGGGAAGGGGACTTTTTTCCAGAACTTGGAGGGAACAGCTTGCCATTACAGATGGCTGGGTCCATTACTAAGGGGTGCTGAGGGGCAAGAATTACACAAGGTAACACAATACTTATTTGGAGCTCTGGAAACCCAGGACTCACCTCCCAATCATAAGCGCTATGCCATGCTTATCTTCCGGCCAAATGTGAGTGCAGTCATGCAACACCAAATTCATACTGGTGGCCATGGTCAAGGGGAAGCCATAAGGTCATGAGGGAAACCTCTAACACTGCCTCATCATAGAGAAGGCTGAGTTTATACAAAACCAGAGGAAATCACGTGAAGTGGAAACCCCAAGGACCCAGGAGCCTTGGTTAAATTTCCTCTCAAAGCAAAGCATCTTGTAATTTTCATTCTTAGCACTCCTTACAATTACAATTAGACATTGAGTAATTATTTATTTATTGTCTTTCTCTTTAGACTATCAGTTCCATGTGAGCAAAGATACTCAGGGTATTCTCATGTGTGTGGATATATCCCTAGTGCCCAGCACAGCATCTAGCTCATGATAGGTGCTCAACGATTATTGGTTCAGTAAGGGAATAAAATTAGTGTCATTGAAGGTGGAACAGGAAATGAACACTGAAGTCTGGGGGATGGATGGTGAAGGAATATGATCTAGAAGAAAGAGGTAAGAAGAAACTCTGTACAAATACAGATTTAGGCAAAGCAAGTAAGTTCCTTCCATTGGGGGTAAGACTGGGTCCTCTACAACATGGGTGCATAAATTACAGTCCCTGGACTAGGAATATTAGCATCTCCTGGGAGCTTTATGGGCATGAAGGATCTTGGCCGCACTTGCTAAAATAGAATCTGCATTTAAACAGATGTCTAGGTGATTGATGGGCACATTACAGTCTGAGAAGCACTGCTCTACTGCACAAGCAAATACCCTGCTTCTAAGGACGAAGAGGAGGAAGAAGGAGGAAGGAGGAAGAGGCCACTGCTGAGGACACTCAGAACAACAGTGGCCAAGGATGGAGGAAAGTGTGGGAATCTGTCCTACTGAACCCTTCACACAATAGGTGTGATATTCAGTCTTAGACAGGGAAGTCTACTATTAGTACAAGGAAGAAGGTGAAACAATGTAATGGAACCTCATCATGGCCGTTTCTGAAGCTGGTATGTGTGATGTGACTGAGAGCCAACAAGTCAAGCCAAGTTCTAGTGCTATGAATCTTATTGACTCCCACAGGGAAACATCACATCATCCACACAGAGAAATGGAAAGCCTACAGTGTGGAACCATTTACTTCCAGTTTATTCATACCAGTTGGCTAAATTTGAGAGACATGAGAAAAAATAAGTACAAATGAGCGAGCCTTGGGAGGTAAAGAGTTGGTTATACCAATGGTAAAGGTCAGTGATGTTCAGACTCTGTCTTCTGAAATTCTGGTGTTCTCAAGCGATCCCTCAGTAGGTGACATGGAGGTGGAGGAGGTGAGAGGAAGATAGAGCAGGAGGCCAGATCCAGCCAAAGTCTCTGTTTTGAAGGTGTGGGTTCTGCCAATTACTGGAACGAAGAAAAAGAACATGAATTGGTTTGTGTGACATTTCAGTGAGATTAAGAAAAGACGGTTTGATCAGTGGGAACAGTTTTAACCTAAACAATTACAAAAGATCATGAGGTATGTTCAGATTCTCCCTTTTTGAAATGAGTGAAACACAGAGCCTGAAGATGTTTACTTTTGCAGGTACCTGCTATTTAACACCAACCATGCAGCACCCATGGCTTCATCACATCTGGATTTCAGATCTCTTTCCAGCTGAGCCCAGGTGTAAACTCAGAGTATGTCTTAACATGTAACCCTAGGCAGTCATTAGCAATTAATTGGAAATGGCTTTGGAAATGAAATTCATTTAACAACTTTAGGTTCCAGGAGATAGAAAGACATGTCAATATTTTCTCCAACTACTTACATTTTAGTAATGTAACAATGATCTTGTATGAGGACAAGACGTGAGCATTTGTGAATTTTCCACTGTTTGAAACACCTTTTCTATGACTGGGATATTTTCTACCTTAAAAATAACACTTCCCTAAGAACGGAGCCCACAACTCATTTCTTCCCATCCTCCCTTGCAGATGCACCTATGCAAGACTTCTGATTGAAAGACAGCAGCATAATGAAGCTGGTGCTTCACAGAATCCATATTTGAATAAAGGGGATGGTGCAGGAATCTAGCTTTCTAAGTCATTAGTGGTGGAAATTTTGGCACCTGGCTACCAACTTCAGTGGTATGAGCTGAAGTATCTTTATCCAGCTGCAGCAGAAATTAGGTCCTGGCTGAAGCAGAAGTACCAGAGGCGCTTTCTGAATTGTTGTTGCCTTTGTAGCCTCTAGACTTGATGCTCTAATTCTCCTAGAGATTTTTAAATACTCTTTACTGTTTCTTTTCTGATTAAACTAGCTGGAGTGGATCCTGTTGTTTGCAACTAAGAGTCCTGATTCTGTAGTTAAAAAAAAAAAATCTCTAATTCTTCATCCTTCCTTACATGTGTTATCGATTACTGCCTAATATATTATCCCATGATTTAGTGGCTTACAACAATAATAAAACTACATTGTCTCTCACAGATTCTGTGGGTTAGGAATATTCAGGAATGGCTTAACTTAGGCTTTTGCAATGGCTGTGTGCACAGGGGTGGCAATCATCTGAAGGTTGGACTCGGGCTGGAGGATTCATTTCCAGCATGGCTGGCAAGTTGGAGCTGATTGTTAGTATTTGACTTCAGTTTCTCTCCATGTAGACTTCTCTACAGGTCTGCTCCACTGTTCTCATGACAAGTGGCTGCAGGGCTTTCTGCAGAGCAAGAAGTCCATGGTGAGAGAAACAGGCAGTCTATTTCTAGCCTGGGCAGTCCAACACCATCACGTCTACCACTTTTTATTCATTAGAAGTGAGTCACTGGCCGGGCATGGTGGCTCGCGCCTGTAATCTCTGCACTTTGTGAGGCCGAGGTGGGCGGATCATGAGGTCAAGAGATCGAGACCATCCTGGCCAACATGGTGAAACCCTGTCTCTACTAACAAAAACAAAAACAAAAACAAAACAAAAATTAGCTGGGCATGGTGATGTGTGCCTATAGTCCCAGCTACTTGGGAGGCTGAGGCAGGAGCATCGCTTGAACCTGGGAGGTGGAGGTTGTAGTGAGCCGAGACTGTGCCACTGCACTCCAGCCTGGTGACAGAGTGAGAATCTGTCTCTAAAAAAAAAAAAAAGAAGTGAGTCTTAAGTCCAGCCCACCTTCAAGAGGAGGAGAATAGCACTACCTTTTGAATGTGGCAGTGTCAAAGAATTTGTGGACACATTTTAAGACCACCAACCATGCCATTTGCCATGTAACTTTGCAGTATCTTTCTATAATAGATGAGCTAATCTGCCCTGCCTCATAACTCTGGACTCAGTCATCTGACTTGGTTTGGCCAAAGGGATCTTAGAAGACATGATGCAAGGAGAGATTTGAAAAGTGCTTCATGTCTTCACTTGTTCTCTTGCATCTCTGCTATCACCACAGAATGTATCCAGGGCAGCCAATTAAAGGATGAGAGTTGTGTGGTACAGAGTCTGATATATTGGTTATCTATGACCACATAACAATTTATCTCCAAACTTAGCAGCCTAAAACAATAAATACTTGTCTTTCAGGATTTCTGTGGTTCAGGAACTCAGCAGCAGCTTAGCTGGCCAGTTCTGGCTCAGGGGTTGCAGTCATCTGAAGGCTTGACTGAGGCTGGAGGACCCATTTCCAAAACATTCATGTGAATGTCAAGTTGGTGCTGGATGTGGAAGGCTTGGTTTCTTGCCATGTGAATTTCTCCATAGGGCTGATTATGTGTCTTCATAAGATAGCATCTGGCTTCCATGAGACTAAATGATCCAAGAGAACAAGGTAGAGGCTACAACGCCTTTTGTGACTAATCCTTAAAATGACTCTGTTGTTTTTGGAATATTGTATTAGTTACACAGGACAGCTCCATTTTATGTGGGAAGGGACTACATAGGGGCATGAATATCAGCAGGGAAAAGTCACCGAGGACCATCTTGGAGGATCACAACTACACAGAGTTGCCTGAGTCATTCCAGTTGAGGCCAGCTTAGATCAGCCAGTATCTAGCCTAATGCCAGACATTAGCCCTGGGAGCTTAGCGGAGCAAGCTGCCCAGGCAACCCCAGCTGGCTCCAGATGTGTAAACAATAAGCAAGGTTTTGTGGTTGTTTGTTCAGCAGCATTCTTATACGCAGCTATGAAAATGTGCCGATACAGCACATTAGCGACACTGGAAGAAATTTTATAGGACTATGAATTAGAATTACAAGAATCCCTAGCCTTGGTTTTCCAATTAGCTAATGCTAAGATTCATAAATAAATAGGATCTCTACTTTTAGGGATTTATATTCTAATCATTTATATACATTTAAGCATTTGGGCCACTCGTTTGTTTCTCTTGCAAAATAAAGCTCTGGAATAAATGCATGCATTTGCTTTTATTCTGAGTTGTTCACAAACTGCTTTGGGGTATGAAGAGTGGAATTATTTTTCCTAGACTTTTTGAGATTTAAAAAATCACTTTGATTAATCCTAGTTTACATATAATACAATTCACAAATTTTAAGTATACAGTCTGGTGAGTTTTAATGAATGCATATAGTCCTGTAGTCATTACCATAATCAAAATATAGCACATGGCCATCAACCCCCAAAGTTTGTTTGTATCACGTGCACCTTAAAGTGAACTTATTATTGAAGTAAAACATACGTGCAAAAAAAAGCATAAGCTATAGGTGTGCAGCTTGATGAATTTTCACCAAGTGTATCCATTATCCCAATCAAGAAATAGAACATACAGAAACTCCAAGGGTTCTCACATGTCCCCTTTCCCAAGTGGTAATCACTAATTTAAGTCACCATAGGCTGGTTGCCTGATTGTGAACTTTAATATAAATAGAATCATATTATAAGTATTCAGTTGTGTCTTTTGTTAAATAATATGCTTGTGAGATTATTTCATATTGTTGCATGTCATTGTATAATAGTTTATTCTCATTGCTGTCTAATATCCCACTGTCTGAATATATAACAATTTATTTATTCATTTTACTCCTGAGAAACATTTAGTTGTTTCCAGTGTGGGGCTATTATGAATAGAACCGCTATGAACATCCTGGAACATGTTTGCTTGCATTTTTTGGTGACTTTGCTTTTGTTAGGGGATAGTAGAAACAGAATAAAAAGTTGCTCATTCATTTTTGATCCAATTTGCTATTTTGGGCACTTGCCAGAAAAGAACAGAAATTTCAGAGGCGATTTTGCCTGATAGAAGATTAGGTCTCAGGTTTATATTTGCTCTATTTTATGAAAAAAATAAAAATAAAAATAAAGAGTGTATTTTGAAATTTGAGAGGCAGGTTACCAAGATGGTCAAATAGTATTCACATTCTAGTCTCTTGAGTACCAACCCTTCTTCCCTCCCTCCCTCCTTTTTCCTTTTCCCTCTCTCTCTTCCTTCCAATCATTTGTAGATGGATATAAATTTTAAAAACTGAGTTGGATAATCCTCAGGTGGGTTTTTTTTTTTCATGAAAATGAAGATAAAGTCAAAAGGTTTTCAATTTGCTGTAAATGTTTTATTTTCCTGGCAAATAGCTTTCAGTTTTTGTAAACACTGAGACATTTTTGTTGTCTCAAATTTCATTCTGTTTATTACATCCTGCCAGATGGGTCTTCATAAGCCATAAAGAAGGCCAGGGCAGCCATCATAACCCACATCCTCTCCATTCCTGAGACTGCTAGCCCTGCCATTACAGGCAACCTACCATTTCATCTGCCGTTGATGGTGGGCAAGTTTCAATTTGGGCTGGACAGACCACAAAATGATCTACAAATGGCAGGTTGCAGGCTATTATTTTGTAGACTATAGGCTAGTTTGAAAGTCCTGTTCCATCTAGGGAAGCTCACCTGTTCAAAACTGAAATTACTACTGTACAAGGACTACTGGAGGACAATCCTTATGCTCTACATGCCACACATGTATTCAGGAAAAAAACTACACGTTCTAGTTGCTTCTAGTTCTTTTCTTGGACAAACTACCAGTTAATCTATTTTTGAAAGGTCATTCTACCTGTGGACTTCAAGGTAGACATGTGAGTTCAGCTCCCTGATGTTCACTCCCCTTTGACCTTTCATGTCCGAGTCAGGTGGGACCCCACCCCCAGCATCAAAGTTGGCCCCAACTGGTTGAGCCAACTGCACTTTAGCCTCTGTGATCTGGTCATCATTGGCCACATGTTGTAAGTCAGGCCAATCTGACCAGTGCATTCACTTTTGTCGCTTTGGTTTGTGTTATTGGGATAGCAAAATGTCTGCATTTTGCAGGATTTGAAAATGCAATCACCAAGCTCGGGGCTCCTTGCAGCCTTCTTCCCTGCAAGGCCACACAGCCTGTTGTGCAAGGAAACAATATCGAGGAAGCAGCATTTGTCATACTTGGGCTGTAGCCTTTCCCCATTCTTCTGAGGTAAGCTTGGGGGAAAATTTTTCTTCTCCCTCTCAGTAGTGTCCATGTCAGTAAATGCAGACCCATTTTCAACAACTGAATTGAGAAACTGTGAGTAGCGAGAGAAGCCGACTACTCCATTTAGGGTGACTTTCAATACATTTGCAAAAGAAGCCTATAAATAGCCTAAGGGCGAGGTTTCTGTTTCTTCTTCTCAAGGCAGATCGGATTCTGTGAAGTACACAGGGCTCGGTGTTACGATCTCATTCTCTTTGAGGTAGAAAACCCACTCAATAGGAATCATTTGCATTTCTATTTGAGCAGCCTGGAGACAAATATAGTGAAATGAATAGACTTTTAATTTAATTGGCTTCCCAGTGTGAATCCAAAAATAGAAGGCACAATCCACCCCGGAGTTACTGTAGAAATCACTGAGGGCCAAAGCCCAGCACATAAGCCCCGCCCCCCTGCCCCAGAGTCTAAGCATCTTTCTCCCTAATGCCAGACTTCCCATGGAAACCAGGGTGAGGTGGAGCTGGGGGATCCAGTCCCTAATGGACACACTGTTGTCTATTTACCGGTGATTAGTTCTGGTTAGCGTCTCTTCTCTTCTTCAAATATAAACTATGCTGGATAGGAATAAGAAGAAAGTCGTATTACATATTCATGTACTTTTCAAAATCAAAATACAGCCAATGAAGAGAAGAAAGCAAATACATTTTGAATTTTTAAAAGGAAAATACAGGAGGGTATCATAGCATGGCTAAATGTAAAAGCCCAGTTAAAAGGCTGCTTGAAAGTTCTGACATCTCTATTTTCTGTCTCTGAGAGCTGAAATTCTGTTAGAGTCCTGGGGTAAATCTGGCCTTTGGGTTGGAAGTGAAGAAAGGAGAAGGTAGATGCTGCTGGGGCTGCAGGCTAATGTTTCCTATTCTTTCTACAGTTGAAAGACATCTAAGCAGAATACCAGCCTCTAGTGGTCACTTCTAGAGGAGGATTTGGGGGAGAAGAAGACCAGGTGTAAACACGGTTCCTTATGTTGCTGGGGAGGGTTGGAGAAGGTAATGGGGACAACATCAGCCTTCTGTGGAGACCAGGTGTTTGTGTTTTCCTCAAATGATCTTTTCTCACGGACTAAAAGAGCCATTAATGTCTGGCTTCTCTGAAACTTCTGTTTTTGTCCTTAAAGGAAAACAAATTCCTTAGGTTGAATAATATGTACTTCTGTAGAATTTTGGGAGAATTCAAATGTTGAGGGGAACGTAGGATAGAAACACCGTAAGACATTGTATTTTAAAAATAAGAGAATAACTTGCCTTGTTTGGCTAAACCAGAAGGTTCCAGAGAGGAGAATAACCAGTGTCCTCTTCATCACTGAAACCTGCCCGCTTGATTCAATGCCGTACTTCCAGTAGCAAAGGAAGCATAGCTCAGGTGACCCTCACCGACCTCCCTGGGAGCAGGAGCAATTCTTTCCTTAGAAGGACTGTTTTTTGTTTTGTTTTGTTTTGCTGTTGTTGTTGTTTTGAGACAGGGTCTCACTCTTGTTGCCCAAGCTGCAGTGCAGTAGTGTGATCTCGGCTCACTGCAACCTAATCTCAGCCTCCTGGGCTCAATTGAGCCTCCCACTTCAGCCTCTCAAGTAGCTGGAACTGCAGGCACGGAACACGATGCCTAGTGAATTTTCGTATTTTTAGTAGAGACGGCATTTTGCTACGTTGCCCAGGCTTGTCTTGAACTCCTGGACTCAAGAGATCCACCCACTTCAGCCTCCCAAAGTGCTAAGATTACAGGCATGAGCCACTGCACCCAACCAAGGATTGTCTTTTAACTAGGTTCTGTGTGTGTGTGTGTGTGTGTGTTTAATTACTTCTGCAAGACCATGGACCTCTACAAAACTGTATAGGAGGCTCTAGTGAATTTGGGGCTACTCATGCACCCCTGCCCTCTCCAACTGTCTTGAGTGTTTCTCCTCTCTACTTGCCTTTCATGTGGTTCCCAGCCATCCTCAACTAACTACCTGTGTTGGAAACTTTAGTGGATCACCTCATTTTCTTCCTTCTTTCCTTCCCTCCCTCTTTCCTTTCCTTTCCTTCCCTCCCTCTTCCCTCCCCTCCCCTCCCCTTCCCTCCCTTGCCTTTCCCTTTCCCCTTTCCTTTCCTTTCCCTTCCCTCCTCTCCCCTCCCCTCCCCTTCCCTTCCCTTCCCTTTCCTTTCCTCTTTCCTTTTCTTTTTCTTTCAGACTGAGTCTCCCTTTGTCGCCCAGGCTGGAGTGCAGGGGTGCAATCTCAGCTCACTGCAACCTCCGCCTCCTGGGTTTCAAATGATTCTCCTGCCTCAGCCTCCCAAAATGCTAGGATTACAGGCGTAAGCCACCACGCCTGGCCCCTCATTTACTTTTTAGAACAACCTGAAGAGGAAGGTCAAATTGTTTGTTCCATTTTACAAACGAAGAAAGTGAGCCCTAGAGAAGTGTGCCAAGTTCCCCTAGTATTCACATTCTAGTCAGGCATTTCTGAAGCTCTGAGCAACCCCTACATCCCTAAGAAATATATCTCCATTTGAGAAATACTAGTTGCTAGGAGAGGTTGAGATGTGGTAGTTCTTTAGGGTAAATCGCTGTTAGGACCAGCTGACGTGTGAAGTCTGATTCTACACTGGCCATCTCTCCTGGAGGAGGGAGCCACCTGCTTAGATGGGATAAGTGGAACCAACCAAGTAGGGATGGATTCCCTGGCTTTGCAAACAATGACAACTTTCTTTATTTTGGCAAGCACTAGCCATGCTCCGATGGTGTCGAGTATGGCACTACTCACTAATAACACTAAAAGAGGCAATGTTACTTAGAGAACAGAACCGGCAGTAAAGAGAAACGTGCCTCGCTGCTGGCTGTGTCACTAGCTGTCTTGTAACACACGGCAGGCCCTGCTTTGGGCTTCAGTTTTTCATCTGTGGCATGAGGGCTTTTCATTAGATAATTGCTAAGGTCACTATTTTAGTTAAACTGCTTGCAAAAAGGAATTAAATCTTCATTTAATATGCACAGTACAAATTGGAAACCTTTGAGTACAAAGGTTTCCAGTCAACTTGTGTGTGTGTGTATGTGTGTGTGTATATGTGTGTGTGTGTGTGTATGTGTGTGTACATGCTTGCCTTTATCTCTCTCACCTTTAGGATCATTTCTGACTTCCTTCTTGGTCTGTTAATAATTAATAGCACTGGCATTTATAAGCCAGTGGTAATATGTTTCGATTTTATCATTTCTTTTCATGAATTATGGATATCATTAAAAAGAGATTTTTTAGAAGTCCGAAAAGGGAATGGAAGTTGCTGGGGGGATCACAGGAGGTTAGAGGGCACACAACCTTGCTCTACCATCATCTGTCAGGTTTCATAAATTACTTTCAGCTTGAAAGAATTTGAAACGGCTGGTGGCTCCTGTCTGTTCTTCACATCTCCTTCGTGGGTGGGAAGACAGCCACAGCTGGAACACAGATTTATAACTACAGCTGTGAACCCCTCCACCTATGAAGAAGTAGATCACCACCGAAAGTGGGACTCCCTTAGATGCCATTCACGACTGTAAATCCCAGAACTGCTCAATTGACAAACTCAAATTTCCCACAGACCTGGAATCATAAAACGGAAGTTCTCATGCTGACATTGTCTCTGGCCAACTGTGGCCTTGAACAAGGCGATGAACCTATGGGCTTCCTTATTTCTAAAATATTAAAACAATGCCAGACTCATCTTGTTAATAAGACTGTTTTGAGAGTAAAATTAAATTGTGAGTCTAAAAAACAAACAAAACATCTATTCTTTGAAAGACACCATTAAGGAAAAATAGCAAAAAAGGCAAGCCACAAATGGGGAAAATATTTCCCAAACATATCTGAAAAAGGATTTGTATCTAGAATATGTATATTAAAAAAACCTCTTATATCTCAATAATAAGAGAAAACATCTGATTTAAAAATGGGTAAAATATTTGAATAGACACTTTGTAAAAGAATATTATAGTCAAAAATGTACAAATAAAATGGTTTGCATTTTTCTCTATAGGTTTTATCTTGTATATTTGAGGGTTTTTTCGTTTGGTTGTTTTTTGTTTTTTGTTTTTTTGAGACAGGGTCTCCCGCTGTAGCCCAGACTGGAGTGCAGTGGCATGATCTCGGCTCACTGCAACTTCCCCTTCTCGGGTACCGGTTCAAGCAATTCTCCTGCCTTAGCTTCCTGAGTAGCTGGGATTATAGGCACACACCACCACGCCCAGCTAATTTTTGTATTTTTAGTAGAGATGGGGGTTTCACCATATTGGCCAGGCTGGTCTTGAACTCCTGACCTTGTGATCCAATCGCCTTGGCCTCCCAAAGTGCTGGGATTACAGGTGTGAGCCACCGCACCCGGCGATATTACTATATTTTAAAGTTTACTTATCTTTTCTTCTGTTAATATTACTCAGTATAATTATTTTATTGCAGACATTGTTCTCTGTTGTGTTTTTCTCTTTTTCTTTCTTTTCTTTTCTTTTGTTTTCTTTTCCTTTTCTTTTATTTCTGCCTTTCTTTCTTTCTTTCTTTCTCTTTCTTTCTTTTTTTTTTTTTCTTTTGAGACAGGGTCTTGCTCTGTTGCCCAGGCTAGAGTGCAGTGGCACAATCATAGCTCACTGCTGCCTCGAACTCCAGGGCTTAAATGATCATCCTGCCTCAGCCTCCCAGAATAGCTCCCAGAGTAGCTGAGACTACGGGTGTGCACCACCACACTCAGCTATTTTTTAAAAAATATTGTAGAGAGAGGGTCTTTCTGTGCTGCCTAAGCTCCTGGGCTCAAGCAGTACTTCAGCCTTGGCCTCCCAAAGTGCTGGGATTACAGGCATGAGCCACCAGGCCTGGCCCATTTCTCTGTTTCTATAAGTTGATTTTTCTCCTTATTATGGGTTCTATTTCTATACTTGTTTGCATACCTGGTAATTTTTGACTGGATGTCAGACACACTGTTGGATTATTTTGGTCTTCCTTTAAATATACTTGAATGTTATACTTAGAAATAGTTGGGTTCTTTCGAGGCTTGCTTTAAGCTTTATTAGGCAGTACCAGAACCTTTATTCTAGGGCTAATTCGATTCTACTGCTGAGGCAATATCCTTCTCGGTACTCAAACAGATGCCCCATGTATCATGAATTTCTTCATTTTGCTATTAAAATGGAAGCTATTTATGATTCTGAAGGAGCTCTGAGAAGTGTTCCATTTACTTCTTTCCAGTGGTTCTTTTTCTAGCTTTGGGTGGTTTCCTCACATACATAGGCTAATGAGCACTCAGCTAGAGATACAGTGGGAACTGCCTGCAGAACTCTGGAACACTCTGTGCCTCTTTCTCTTCTCCCACATTCTACCTTGCAAACTCTCGCTTTCTTGGTTTTACCTGCCCCGGCTCTGTGTAGGTTCCCCTCCCTGTACTGAAGCCTGAAAACCCTCTCCTAGCAGTAAGCTGGAACAATCATAAGGTTTACTTTCTTTCACTCCCTTGAGAATCACTGTTCAGTGCTGCCTGTTGTACAATGTGTGAAAACCATTGTTTCATATATTTTTTTCTGGTGTTTTTAGTTTATGGTGAAAGAAAAAAATCTAGTTCTTGTTACTCTATTATGGCTGGAAGCAAAAGTTCCAAATATGTGCATTTCACTGCATGTAAGTTATACTTCATCGTGAACTATCATTATGCACTCTCTTCCACGAGGCTACATCATAACCTGGACACTGAGGATAATTTTGTAAAACTCTGCATGTTGCGGAGGGGCTAAAAAGTAACAGAGGAGACTGGCTAGAAATTGCAGAGCAGTGTGTAACTGAGCCACGTAGCTCTGCTATAAATGCATCACCCGTATGGTTACTGCAACCCATGCCATTTCAGAGTCAGCTGGCTGTGCCTCACTTTGCCTGGCTATGCTCAGGGCAGGCTGGAAGTGCTGCAGAATCAACTCCTTTCAGAGCAGTCTTCAACCACTGACTGGTGGGAATTGGAGAATGAACACTCCAGCGACTTCATCCTCAGGGAGATAACTCTGCAGAGTGTCTTCTACATTGTTTCCAGACTTACCCAGAAAAATCAACCTCCAGTTGCTCACAGCGGTAACTTGCTTGTTAACACACCCTTTCTTCACTACCCTTTGTGCCCTGTCTCATGTATTTCCTCCTCTCCACTCCACCCCACAATTAGCATTTTCTGAGATTACTCTCTAAAGTAAGCCACTTATAGATGAATTCTTGTCTCAGGGTCTGCTTCTGGGGGAGCCCTAACTATGACAGTAACCGACAGTGCCTTCATCAGGCTACCCACTGGTCAGCCATTTCCCACTGGGGAAGGACCAGAGTCCCACAAGCCCAGTGTGTTCCCACTTCCCTGCTTATCCTTACCTTTGATCTCACACATGAATGATGTAGCGTGTCTTTTGCTGGTGGAAATATCAAATGATAATCCATTTCTAGAGGACAATTTGGACAGTAAATACAGATTTGAAAATGCTTATCACCTTTGGCTAAGTGATCGCATCTCTGGAAATGTATTTAAAGAAAATAAATGAGGGTCTATACAAAATTGAGCTCTGAGACTTTGCATTGCAGCTATGAATGTCGACAATGGGCCATGTGAAAATGACGGCCTACTTTTATAATGGAATACTTTGTGGTTATTAAAAATAACATTGAAGATGATTGTATTCTGGTAGAGGAAAATGTTTACCATCTATTGTTTGGTGCAAAAGGCAGGACATAAAGCCATAAATACAGTACAATCTGGTTTTGTAGCTAAGGAAAATTTCTGCTTGGACCTGGCACATACAGTGAAAGCCCTGACCCCTGCATAACCCAAAGCTTGCCTGAGCCTTTAACAGCTCATCTCAGACCCAGATGGGAATTATAGTCCAGTTTAATGCCCATCTAGATGACATCATACAGTGACAATGACCCATCTCAGGATCTCAGGAGAGAATTTTCCATCTTCTACAATCAGTCACAAAGTCCCCGTCAAATCCTCTCTTATTTGGAAGGACTTCCTCCCTGCCTTCTGTCCAGCCCTCACACCGCCCACTGGAGAGGCCTGCTGAACTCCCCAAAGAAAGGCATGGCTTTCCTTGCTTTACATATGCATTCAGCCTGAACGGAGAACATTTTTGGGCTTTGGTTATTCTTTGACATATTTGAATGTAGTTGTTTACTAGTTTTGGTCAAACAAATATTATATACAAGACTTCTCTGAATACCTTTTGAGTGCCACACACCTGTGCAGTGTAAAACATAATAACTTTGAGTTACTGAGGATAGAGGATTTTCAAGAAGTAATTTGAACCTGAAGTGAAAATTCTACTCATGACCTGCGCTCCTCTCCTTTTCCTCTTTGATTTCTTTTTTTTTTTCCTGCCTGTATAAGGTACAGTTGAGCCATAGGGATGAGAGTTGAAGACATGGCTCATTCATCTTTAAGGAATGTATTTTAAAAGTGGCAGGGCTTTGGCTAAGAATTGAGAGATATATGGATATAAATAGTTCAGAGTTTATTCTGGGACTGGTGCATGACAGATACACAGAGAGTTTTCAAACCATCTAATCTAAGTTTGCCAATTAACAGCTGAGGGATAAAGCCCAGAGACTGAATGATTTTCTGTAATCTAACAAGTAACAAATGAGGACAATTGAGTATTTGCATTAAGATCCTCAACTCTTTTCTACTTATTTATTCAAGGGAGAACCTTCCTCTCATTGCACCCCCTTGTTTATTTAAAGGAGACAAGAGTAGGTTTGTATTAAAGTAATTCATGAGCTTGGGGGAGTCATTTTTAGAGGAGTGATTCTCAAACCAGGCTATTAGCTAGAATTACCTGAAGAATGTCTGAAAAATATTAAGCCTTGTGTTTCACCCTTTGCAAGTTCTGATTCGGCAAGTGTGAGGTGGATCTCAGAGAAACATATTTTTAAATTACTCTCCAGGTAATTCCTAAGTGCAGCCACATATTGGAACTGGGTTTGACAAAGCCTTGGGCAATAGGACTGTGAGGGAACTGGGGAGGATGGGAAGAGAAAATAAGAAATTTACTCTCAGGACTCAGACTACTTATTTCCCCTAGAGCAAATTCATTTCCACTCTGTTTGGTAAATACGATCAAATGTAAATGAAATCTATACCTTCACAGGAATTTCCCAGTTTGGGTGGAGATGAATTTCAGGACTGGCAAGCAGTCTTCTGCCTCCTCTAATACGATAATGAACATCGAGCTATTGGCTCAAATATGCCTCTGTCAGAGATTAGCAGTAGATGTGACTTTGCTGTTTGTCTTGTTGTAGAACAAGGCTTTCATATTTCCCCATTTTATTTAAAAGCCCGTTTCTTCCTTCTCTGTACAGTATAAGCACAAATCATAATATTTTTTCTTTTCCAATAATAAATGTCTGTAGGGGCTGTAGGCTTCATTGTTTGGTAAGCCTGACAGATTTCTCCAATCATTTGTTTGATTAAAAGACTCAGTAACTTTTAGGAGTCCTATTGCTGGTTTCTTCCCATGTGAATGAAATACAAAACAAAAGGCTTGACGTGCCAAGGAGTAGGCAGGTGTGTTTACATGGATTCTATCTATAGCAGCTATTTACTGTTGGAGAATGGATTTCTTCATGCTGTGAACAATATTATGGAACTTTAAGATTGTGTTAGCTCAAAGTGCTCTTTGACTGTCTTCTCTCTTTCTAACTTTGCTCATGTTGGTCCTTGAGCCAGTTGAGCCGGTCTTGTTCCTGGCATTGTGGTGAGCCTGAACTAGAGGTCCCATGAATGGATGAGCTGGAGACCTTATCTATGCTGAAGATATTAAGGTTACTATTAGAAGAAGGAAGCTACCTTCAAAAAAACAACTATTTAACACTTCTCACGAGTCTGGAAGTTGAATAGGGCTGTTCTGCTGACGGCGGCTGAGTCCAGCTGATACTGCTGGGATCTCTGGTGGGTTTGTTGTCAGCTGATGGCTCTGTTAAGGAATGTCTGATCCAGGTCAGCCTCAGCTGGAACAACTCTGCTGTCCCCTGCCACATGTTCCTTATAAGCTTCTAATGGGACAACCAACGCACGTAATCAGAGAAGCAAGAGGGAAGGCAGAAAATTCACATAGCTTTCAAGCTTCTGCTAGCATCAAATGTGCTACTCTCACCTTGACCAAAACAAATCACATGGCTGATGTCTGTGTGGGAGGTCATTACCAAAGCCATAGGGAGGAGTAAAAAGTTGGGTTATGAATGTAATAAATCTATCAGAAAGATTGAACTGATAAATGATGGTTTATATGAGGGTAATGGAGGCACCATTATTCTCCCTGTCATTGCTGAAAAATGTGATAGGTTTTCAAAAACAAAGAATGGGAATGCACTCAGACAATAGTAAGTATAGGGGTGTGTGTGTGTGTGTGTGTGTGTGTGTTGGAGGAGGTGATGCTTTTCATTCTTCTCAAACCAAGAGCAAAGAGACTTTTGAAGACCTTTGAAAACTCTTCTATCAGTCCTCTCGGGAACTCTAAGAGGATGATTTTAAGGACACTGTCAACTGGGAGATCTTTTTCCAAACAAACATTGCTTTCATTTTTGACATCTGGATTTTGACATCAAGAGCTGCCCGCATTCTGAGCTTAGAACTCATCTTTGAAAAGTTGGCTATTTTTTCTGACACAAGCCAAGAAAAAGTATTTATTTTAAAGGTAAGAATGAGTAACAAAAACGGAAAAACAGAAAATAAAACCACCCACACATGGATTGGTTATTTTTGCAAAGTAAAAATTGTGATTTTTTTTTTTCACAGACCCATAAACAAGTGAAGATAGGAAAAAATACGAGCCGATACTGATTTATAAACCTTTCCTTTTGCATGTAAGTGTTGCCACTACAGTCCCATACATAAGCATCTTAGATAAAGCAATAAAGGCTGAAATGGTGAGGCTACATATCACTTAAATGTATCGTTAGAAGATAACTTAAACTACAATGGGGAAAAAAAGCACGTTGTTCCAAGGCATTGGTTCCAAACTTTTAACAAAGATAAGAAATACCAAAGCATAGAACCCTCAGTCCATTTTTTTAGCCACTACATTTGGTAAATGCTTAGTAACACAAGAGAATAATGAGGAGAATGACATAGCTGAGAAAGCTGAATTCACCAAATGTCAGAGCTGAGAAAAGCTGAATTCACTGAGGCCTCAAATGGAGTCCCAGGGCGGGCAGCAGCGTCATCACTGGGGAGCCAACCTTGGCTCTAGCCAGACTTGTTATAACAGAGTCTGCATTTTATCAAGATCCCCAGGGATGAGTATGCACATTAGCATTTAAGAAGCACTGGTGTATAATTGGTTGTGTTATTAATTAGAGGCCACATCTAGGTTTAATATAATAGAAACATTGATGTTACCAAACTCCTATTTGTAGATCGCTATAGCAACAGCCATCTTTGGACCTCACTGTTTATATCTGTCAAATGGGGACTCATAACTCTCACGCATATTTGTCAAAGGAGTGGGGGAGATCAAGGAATGGCTATCATAAAATGCTCTAAGACAAATGAAGAGGGGTGTAAATATTAGGGCTTGTTATTTTATTAGGGAAGTGCTTAGATCTTAATGCCTCAGCTAGTACAAGTTCTAAACACGGAGGAAGCTACGCACTCAAGAAATGCTCTTCTATTCTCATGTTATTGTGAATGTCCAACAATCCACCCTGGATAATTGGTGTTTTAGCATACTGTAGCACTGACCAAGTATCCACTTATATTGCAAAACGTACAATCTACAACCTGCTCCATTCTGTCAGTGATGACTCACCCATCACTTCGAAGAAGGGTCTTAACACCTAGCACTTGATTTCCTCTAAGGCTTTGTTGCTGCAAATGTGGTCTTCTGATGAGCAGTGTCAGCCTGGGGGCGGGCTGGAAATGCAAAACCTGCAGACCTACCTCCTGTCTGCTGAACCAGAACCTGCCTTTGACATGATCGTCCAGTGATTTCTGTGCAAATGAATGTTTGAGAAACCCTGACCTAAGGAAGTGCTTCCCAACCCTGGCTGCACGTTAGAATCACCCTGGGGACTTTTAAAAATATCAATACCAAACTCCCCCTTTCTCCCCACCACCAATTAAATTAGAATTTTGGGAGTTGCCTCAGGCATCTATAGACTTTTAAGGCTCCTAAATGATACTCTGATATACTAGTTGGTGGTGTGAAGTGAGACCTGGAGAAGGGCCAGGAAGAGTCAAATGACAAGAGTCTTACTACTATTGACATTTGAAATGAGTTGGAGTTTGAGTATGAGGGGAGTAAGAAAAAAGAATGATGGAAGAGAGAGAAAGTTATGCCAAGTGGAATCTCAACTGTGGAAATGGCTGAGTGACTTACGGAAAAGCTAGACCCAACATTGAATGTTAATTTACATGTAGTTCTGTAATATAAAAACATCTGTCTTCCAAGAACTATAGTAAAGACTGTAGGTGGATGGTTTGCTTCCTATGAAATAAGAGATAAGGGCGGAGACCATTGCTTGAGTTTATGTAGAAAATGGACAATGAGTTGGATAGTAATATAGGTTGCCAGATAAAATAGAGGACACCTCATTCAATTTGAATTTCAGATAAGCAGTGAACACCCTTTTAGTGTTAAGTATGTGTTACACAATATTTGAAATATCTGACATTTTAATTTAACTAGATGGCCTTGCATTTTGACCTGCTGAATGTGGTGACCTTATGATAAACCCTAAACTGGTTTATGAGAATCAGAAGCTGAGGGCTGCAGGCGATCATAAGAATGTTAGTTTTGAGTTGGTAGAAATCTTGGCAAAGACATCCCACTTCAATTGAGCTGAGGCATCTTGTTTGCATTTGGTTTGAATCAGAACAGCTTTTTCATTATTCTCCATTTTTCAATTTTCTTGGGTCTCCCACTTTCCCCTCCCCCGTTTGCCTTGGCCTTCCCTGGATTTTTTAAAGTGAACTTTTGCTCAACCTTGTGTGTGCTGTTTTTCAGCATGTTCCAGTCCTAGCAAAAGAAAAGCTCTTAGTCTTAAATTTAAATTCGTTGGTATTTCAGAAAAGGCTCTTATTTATTTACCATTTTCTAGTATACCACAGCATTAGAGATATGGTCATAAATTTACATTTCTAAAGTGCTCTCAGCCTTCTGAATTTTGTGATAGACAATTTCCTGGGGCAAGAAATGGAGTTAACCCAGGGTGTGGTGAGAAAAACATGGGGGTGGAGATGAAAAACAAGAGCAAAATAAAAACAAGAATTTCATCTGAAATCAGCCCCTATCAACAATGCTGTCTCTCCCTATGCCTGAGACAAAGGGCCTTTATCAGATGGCATGGTGAATAGGCAGGGCCTTCTCTCAAAACTGCCAAGTCTGTTTATGTATCTATTACTTCCTTTGAAAATTGCCTGAAGTGGAGCCTTGTGAAGAATTTCTCAAGCATTGCCTCAAACCATTCCCAAGGTTGGGTTGTAATGGAAGTGCAGAAAGAACAAAGGACAGGCACCAGAATGTTCTTTTATTGCTTGCATGACAAAGAGGAAAGAAAAAGAGAGGAATGGGATAGACCAGTGGTTCTCCAAGTATGGTAGCTGAACCAGGTTCATCCACGACACTAGGGAACTTAATAGGACTGTAGAATCCCACCCCAGACCTACTAAATCAGCAACTCTGAGGACCAGGGTCCGTCCAGCTTGTGGTTTAACAAGCCAGCCAGGTGATTCCAATATCAGCTACACGCTGTGATCCACAGGTGCAGACATTTTACCTCTTTAATCTTACTTTAAAAAACCTCATCTTCTCTACCCGAGCCCAACACTTCTGCCCGGGACGTGGAATGACCTAGACGTGCAGGACTGGGCTGTCAGCACCAGGTAGGAGAAGGGTTTTTTTGTTTTGTTTTGTTTTGTTTTTTTGCCTAGAAGTCTTTTTCTTTAGTTTGATGACAAAAGGGGACCAGGATAGTAAGGACAGAAGGAATAGCACAGAAATGAGCCTTACTCTTTCTGTCAGCTTCACAAAGTAAACAGTCATATAGAAGGAAAAGTTACCATTAGGTAGTTTAATGGACTAGTCTATCTCTAGACCAACAATGGCTTTAAACAGAATTTTCTATTTTTATTTAAATATTACACATTTCTGTAATAATAATGGCTACAATTTATTGAGAACTAACGTCTGACATGCACTGCACTAAACATGATTCAAAATTACGTCATTTGATGGACACACTACTCAATAGGTACTAGGGATCTACCCCTAGATCCCTAGGGGGTAGAAGGGGTATGAAGGGGGTAAGGACCTTGCTTAAGAGTTTACAGCCACAGAACCTGGCTCTGAACCAGCTGCTCCTCTTAAGAAGCCAACTCTTTTTTTTTTTGGCGGGGGTCTCGCTCTGTTGCCCAGGCTGGAGCGAAGTAGCGTGATCTTGGCTCACTGCAACTCCACCTCTGGGGTTCACACCGTTCTCCTGCTTCAGCCTCCCGAGTAGCTGGGACTACAGGTGTCCGCCGCCAAGCCCGGCTAATTTTTTTTTTGTATTTTTTAGTAGAGACGGGGTTTCAACGTGTTAGCCAGGATGGTCTCAATCTCCTGACTTCGTGATTCGCCTGCCTCAGCCTCCCAAAGTGCTGGGATTACAGGCGTGAGCCACTGCACCTGGCCAAGGAGCCAACTCTTAACCCATGCTTCTGGGTCTCAGTTGCATATTGAGCTTGCCCAGGGAGCATTAAGAAATATCATTACTTGAATCCTAGCTGCAGAGAGCCTGGTATATTAGGCCTGGCTGCAGCCTACACTTGTGGCTTTTATAAGCTTCCCTAGCATTCCAGTGCAGAGCCAGAGCTGAGGGCCACTGTCTTACTAAGCCTGTCACTTTCCTCTTGGTGCCTTTAGCTAAGTGGATCTCAACCTTGGATGCAAATTAGAATCGCCTGTTTCCTCTTTAAACCATACCAGTGCTCGGGCCCGTTTCCTGAGATTCAGATTTAATTGACCACAGGTGGCCCAAGCATTGCATTGTTCTGATGTGAAGCCAGGGCGGGCATCACTGCTCTGACTCTAACTGCTGGAGCTGAGGGGATAGAAAGTATGCTGGGTTTGTGATATGGCCCTGACCCTGATGTTACCCCTGCTGATAAAGTCCTCAGCAGGAATGAGACAGGGTGGTTTCAGAACAGCAGGTGCGGGCCGTTTAATTCAGGATTATTGGTAATTGAAGTAAGCGTTGTGTGTGAGAGTGTGGACACCTGTACATGTGTTGTGAGGACAAATACAAATTAAAAATAAGACGCTTAGTTCCTCCTGCAGAAAATAAGAGAAGGGATTTCCTTTCTCTCTCTGTCAGGATACTTATCTCGGAAAACCGTAAATGTAAGTACATTATTTATTACTTTACAAAGTATATTTTAGAAATGATCTGAGCCTTTTTTAGAATGTCTTTCTCTAAGTCCTGGGAGCCATCTCTTTGGAATGCTAACACCAAGGGAGATAGGACCCTATCTCTTTTTCAGTTTATTTGTAGTTATTAATTTTATTTTTTTAAAATTTTATTTCTATGGAAGAGTAAGAGGTTAACTTCAGTGGGCATTTCACACCAAGTTGTAAAACCACCTCTTTTCAAAAAGACAGGTATTTGCATGATTTTTTTTTTTCCTCTGGATAAAGTCAATTAGCTAACATAGCTTGTCACCCCAGTACCAAATAAAGTTAGGATCAACTATTTGTGGCAAATGGTGCTGTCCAATCCTCTTACTTGAGCACTAGTTATTGTTTATCTCCAGCACACATATGTAGTGGGTTGAATATGTTTGGCTGTGTAGAAGGGTGACTGTGAGTTCTTCCTGTCTTTGCAATCTCTTACCAGGTTGCCAGTGATGCTCAGCACATTCTGGTTTTTCTGATGCCCCTGAATCTAGAAACGCTTGGCTGAAAACTGCAAATTATTTTCTCAATTTCATCCTGTTAATAATCCATGAGAAAGCTAATGAACATATAATACTTATCCAACGATAAGGGTGCTTCTTTACTAGCTTTGTGGAGATGATTTGTGGGTTGGAAGAAGACTTCGTTGTTTTTTTATTGTTTCCTCAACAATGTCGGTGTGATGTATGTACATGCATGTGTATGTGTGTGTTAAGGATAAGGGACTGAGCTTAAGACTTCTGCCCTTCCCCCTCCACTTCACCTCTCTGCCCCATTTCTGCAACTTTTTATCACTTTTCATTTTAGTTTTCCATGCAATGTTTGAGAAACTTTGCCCTGGTTCCAAAAAAAAAAAAAAAAAAAAAAAAAAAAAAAAAGGTTTGAGCTGGCTGCAGTGGCTCTCACCTGTAGTCCCAGCTCCTCATTAGGCTAAGGTGGGAGAATTACTTGAGCCCAGGAGTTTGAGACCAGCCTGGGAAACATAAAGAGACCTTGTCTCTAAAAGTTAAAAATAAAAAAAGGGTTTGAACATCAGTTAACTTAGTGTTTCTGGGGTCCTCCCTTCTTTTCTAGTTCTTACGTGCCAGAAATCTATGGCTCATGCTAGAACCCCAACCTTCTTGGGGTTCCCTGATGGGTCAGCATATCACTATGTGCAAACAGGGGCTGGGAAAAAGTGTCGTATCATCCCCCAGAGGAGAGGTGCTCCTGGACATCCTCCTGGTGATGATGGCAGAGCTGTAGGACAGAGGACAAATACGAAGTAGAGACGAGGTGGAGGGGCAGTGGGGAAAGTGGAAAATTGGAGCGTGATCTACTCTTTGGAAATAGTTCTGTGTCCTCTGGAGCCTGTGACACATGGTTCCAGCCTGATTTATAACAGCTTTTCCAACAGTCCCAGGGTAAACAGACTAGAACGATATTTGAGCTTATGAGAACAGATGTGGCTGCATTTGCCTTTTAATAAAGACAGAGTCTGGCCAGGCCCAGTGGCCTCCAGAACTGTTTCTGCTGGCCCAGGAGAGGCATAAGAACATTATTAGGATTGGTGGGAGCTCTATTTCCTCTTTTCTTTTCACATTCACCGTTGCTACCATAATTTTAGTGACTCATTTAGGATCTGTGGTGGAGAGAGTGAATGCCAGACCTCCCAGATTCTCTCTCCACCCCTCCACCCACCACCCCAACAAAAAGCCACATTGTACTCACTGAACCCTGGTACTGTGAATGGAGCCTTTATCCTAGCCCCATTTCTGAGTGTGCTGCAAGTTTCCTTAAGTGCAATCATCTTGACCTCAACTTATAAAACCATAAAACAAGAGCGCTAGAAGGAATTTCTGAAATGGTCTGATCCAACTTTATTCTTTCTCTTTTGCTTTTGTTTGTAAAGAAAAGAACATAGGACCAGAAAAGTCAAGGGACTTGTCCAAGATAAAGCAGTTGGTTGCACACTGAGCTGATCTGCTGCCCATGAATCTAGAAACACTTGGCTGAAAACTCTGTAGTTTATTTTTTCAGTTTCATCCTGTTAATATTCCCATGGGAAAGCTCATGGATATATACTCCCAATAAATGATAAATAATGTTCTCCTGTTTACGCGTCAGGGGAAATTAGAGCAGGAACTCACAGCTTGGCTCCAGTCCCCGATCTCGTGCTCCCAAACCCTCAGTTCAGGGTGAGGTTTGCTGTAGAATCTGTGTGTTCAATGGATGGATTTCCAGCTTGAAGGACTTTTGCCTTTTATCACTGTTGAAACAAATGAAGAGATGGGTATGGCAATAAGGTCGGAATCCTTGCTGGTTAGAAGTATTTGAGTCTTAGTGTTGCAGGTTTACATTTGCCTTGGACTCTAGGCTGAAATAGAGGACTGTTTACCATCTGGTAGCTTCTCTTTCCAGGTAGAAAGCTTGTTTATTTTAATGTCTTTCCTGTTTTGGGGCATGAGTTTTCACTACCTGAAAGTCTTTTTCCTTAGTGCTTGGTGCTTGGCTTACTTTTTGGCCTCAACAGATTATGTCTTCCTCTGAGAAGACTTCCATGCCCTGTTGCCAATGTTGGTGGGTATCTCTATTGCTTCCTGGACACATCTTATTACAGCTCTTGCTGTGATGCCGTGTTATTGTTAGCTACACAGGGAAAAGGGACGTTGAATATTTCATTCTTAAATACATTATTCTAAGTGAAAGAGATCAGACTAAAAAGGCTAAATACTGTATGATTTCATTTATATGAAATTCTGGAAAAGGAAGAACTATAGGAGTAGAAAACAGGTCAGTGGTTGCTTGGGAGTAGGGGAGGGATTGACTTCTGAGATGCTGATCGGGGTCAGCTGACCACTTCCAGGATGTTGATTAAGGTGGCACCATTAAGAGATGGGACGGGCTTTATAAGAAATATAATGGTAATTTAGTATTCACAGTGGACCCTTTAGGAATTTATAATTATAGATGTGTAGCCTAAAGAACAGAACTTCTTTAATAAACCCAGCTGAATCAGGGAACTACCGTTTGTCCTACTTATTATTACCCCAACTTTATGACTTACATTCACCCTGATTGATTGAATGATGCTTCCAAGCTTCAGATTCACTAAAGCTGCATTGTCCAATATGATAGCCATTATCCACATGAGGTCATGAACATTTAAATTTATAGTAATTAAAGTTAAGTACAACATATAATTTAGTCCCTAAGTTGCATTGATCACATTTTAAGTGCTCACCAGTTAGATGAAGTGGCTGCTCTTTTGGGCAGTGCGTATTGATAGGATGTTTCTATCACTGCAGAAAGATTTATTGGACAATACTGCACTACAGACTGTTTCCTCAAATATGTAAAACTTGAGTGATCTCTAATTGTCAATTGGATAAAAACATTTAGTCCTAAAAAAATCAAGTTCATCTCATGTGCCCTATCACTCAGGTTAACCTTTCTCAGTTCCCAGGGTAGATTACCCTGTCATCCTGCAATGATGGAGATTTTGCTCTCATTGAGTCTGTCTGGATTATTTCTGGTTCATGGATAATCTGGTTTATTTCTGTTTTCATATCATCTGGACCTCTTTCCTGGTGGTAAGTGCTGAGGAGATGCTGTCATTTTGTTCTGGGTTGGATGTCTTTGGAAATCTGGGAATATTCTGACAAATTTCTTCCTTCTCCTTAATGACCCAGTCAGCTATAGGCCAGTCTGGATGGCATGGATGAGAAGGTTGCCTGAGTCATACTCTATACTTCTAACACAATTGTCACCCTCAAGTTGACTAGTTTGCATCTTTCTTCCCTGCAGGTTTTTTTTTTTTTTTTTTTTCAGCTGTGTCTGTGCCTATATTTGCTTTGTACCTGTGGTGAAAGTTATGTTGCTTGCAATTTTCTGGTATTAGGTTGGTGCAAAAGTAATTGCAGTTTTACCATTAAGGGTAATGGCAAAAACCGCAATTACTTTTGAACCAATCTGATAGAAAACCTTCTTATCTAGTGCTGTGCTGGTAATGTTTAACAAATGTCTCTAAGAGTGGAAAAGGCCTTGTGATTGGCTGAATATCATGATATAAATACTCCCACTGTGATGAATTTCAAGTTAACAACTTGACTTCTTAGAACACAGAGCTGGGAAGTTTTCTCACCATGCAGGCACAATAACTGCAAAAAACCTCAAGAGTATAATAGTAGTAAATGTCATAAAATAGATGATAACTTTTGATTATTTGTTACTTTTGTTTTTATTATAATTTATTTTACTTTAAGTTTATATAATTCCATTTCTAATAATGGCCATGTTTAACAACTGGCTCACAGAATTCTGAAAATTTAGGACTGGCTCCTGGGAGCTGGTATAAGCAGGCTCCAGATCACCACTGCCCCCCTTTTTTTACTGAGGACTTATAATTGGCCTTTACAATGAGTGGTCTAATTGTAATCCCTTTGTATGTATAGCAGCATTGAGGAGTACCCTTGAAGATTCATAGATTGTAGGAATCTGTCATTTGTGACCACTGTAGGACTGTCTAATTTTAGCAGACACATCTGCCATCGAATGTGAGTAAATGTTTGCAAAAATTTAAATAATTAAATTGACCCAGGAACAGAAATCTCTGCCTCTTAAGAGGGCTTCGCCTGGCCTGCTTGAGCCCGTCTGAGTGAACCACATGTGTGCTGGTGGGGAATGCAGGTGGAATAGGAATGACTTCTGGCTTGTCCAGAGCTCTTTGCACTCCTGTTAATACTACTGCTTTGAGAAAGCTAAAGAGGTTTGAGTGCATGACATTTTCTGTTTAGGAAGTTCAGTTCTGAAAGATGGACTCCTTTGTCTTACACTTTATTGCACTTAAAAAAAACTTTCCTCAGTGCTTAAAAGTTGTTTACGAGTTTTTTCTCTAACAACTGGGGACTCCTGAAAGGTGAGATCAAGTGTCTGTCTGTTGCAGTGATTTTTTTTCAGCACCTGGTATGAAGTCTGGTCTGGAGAAAGTGCTCAGTAAATGTGGGCTGAATAAAGGCTGAGTTGCTAGAGGCATGAACTGGTTTAGGATAGGGAGTAGACAACTTGCTCCATGCTTTTGGTTTAGGTTACTGATAATTCTGGGCATGTTATGAAAACTGTTGAGTATCAAAGGAGATCTCTGAGTGCTTTTCTGCTGTTTTTCTCAGGTCCTTAGACCCCCTATGGAGCAGGAAAGGAGAGTGGCAGAATAAAGATAGTATGAGCCTGTTAGCTAAGAGCTCTGCCACAAAGCCTAGATTTCTAGTTCCTAACTGCATGATTCTGGGCAAATCATGCCTCCAAGCCTCAGTTTCCACATCTCTAACATGGTAGTAATCACTCCTACTTCACAGAATTGGCAAAATTGGATGAGACAAGGCATGAAAAATGGTTGGCACTCAAAACGTGAATGTTATTGATATAATGCATTTCCATTTCTTCCGTGTTGGGTAAAATGGAAGCAGTTTCCCTCCCAGTTGCATTTCTCAGAGATAACAATATATGGATACAACCTGGACCCAGCAGAACCATAGCAAGAACAGTTATTTTACCCCTTCTGTGTACCAGGTACTGTTCTAGATGCCAGGAACAAAGAGGTTAGTAAGTCATGCTTACTGCCTTTAACCAATCCAGAGATCAGTGAGTGAATGGAATATACAGTCATTTATCATGATGCAGTGTAAACCAGGAATTTTTTCACCGGAACAGGATTTGAAAAAGAAATTGACTAAGAAAAACGTTTTGACTGTGAACTTTGAGCAAACTTGACCAAACATCTCCCAGACCTCTCCTACAACCTCTTTTGAGAGCTCTTGACTTTCAAAATCAAATCCAGGTGCACCCCCAAGATAAGTGGGCACCTCATGGCCTTTCTCTTACAGTCAAAGGTAAATGATGCAGCTGGATATTACAAAGCTTTCTACCTTGACTTGATGTCTATGCCTGTTAAAGCAAGCAGCCAAGGTGTGACATCTCGGGGTTGTTACAACTTTGATTATTTTTGGATGGAGGCACTGCTGTCCTTATTTCAGTGCCTCTCAGTTATGCCTCGTGTCTCAACTGCTCCTGAACCTTCATTCCATAAAACAAAAGAGATTGCCTGCTGCGGTTTTCATAGGTCTTTGTGGAGTCTCTTTAGATTTCGGCATTTTGAGGTCAATGCAGTGAGTGTTTTTTTCATGTATTTGTACTTTTCTAGTTCTCTTCCCAACACTTACCCTCACCCCCACCCAAGATAGTTTTCTTAGTTTTATGAAATATGTATCATAAATTCGACAGAGGACAGCAGGAGTGCAAACATCCAAGAAGATACAACTTTAAGAGAAATTAAGCTTTCCCCACTCTCCCTTGTGTGTCCTCAGTGCTCTGAGCCCTTCTGAAACAAACGAGACCCATGTGAATTGCACATGAGGTAGGCAGCTACCTCCTCAGAACAGTTTGGGCGGTGCACAGCAGGTAGAATTTTCATTTATGAATAAATTTGTCTGATTCCCAGGTCTTTCATATTCGTTTTTGAGGTTTTAGTATTTAAGTGTATCTTATTAACATGAATGTACCCTAGAAATGGTGCTACCCCCCAGCAGTTCTCCTCATTTCAGTCAGGAATTGTTAAGGGCAAGAACTAGGAAGATTTCAGGACTTGGAGGTGGGGGAAAGAGGAGCTATCAAAGAATAGCAAGGGCCTTGAAAGACAAATCCCAGCTACTACTGACACCAGGCTGGGCAGCTGCATATCCTCCAAGCCAGCAGTCCTATAGTATGGTCAGCCTAGCACCAGCATTGACATTACCTGGAAGCTTCATAGAACTGCAGAATCGCAGGCTGCTCAAGATTTGCAGAATCAGAATCTTTAGGGGGAGCCGGGGTCCAGAAATCTGTGTTTGAATGAGCCCCCAGGTGATCCTGACGCACCCTAAAGTTTGAGAGGCACCACTGTAAGTCACTGATTCAGACCCAATTTTCTTCGACTTTTCAGCATAAGTAGCAGGTGTATGGTTTTATAAAATATAGACTTCCTCTGGCATAAGAAGATTTTAATGTGTGTACCCTATTGTTCAAGATACTTACAATGTTTTGCTGCAAACTTACAACATGAAATGTAAATTGTCTCTTACTGTGCTGCAATAGCCCCCTTCCTTGCAGTTCTTACAAAAGAGCAGCTTTAGAGACAAATCTTGTTAATGATAATTATGTGATGCTGCAGAAAATTTTTCATCATTCTTCTTGATCCAGAAAATATTGGCAGTGATTCAAAAAGATTTGTGTAGGCTCTCAAACCCCTCATAGATTTCCTTATAGAACTGATCACCTGTTTGAGTAGGAATATAGATGTAAAGAAAAAAAAAAAATATATATATATGGTAGGCTAAAAAGAGGGCCAGCAATTGAATGTCTGAGAATTTCATTTGATTTTTTGCTGATAACAGGAGAAGTTCCCCACCCCCATTTCTTGGGTAATATTCTATTTGATGTGTTTTAGAACTCAGTAAAGCAAATTGCACTTTTGAAAAACCCCTCCAGTAGTAGAATTGGGCACAGGGCAATTCCAAGTGACTGGAGGGCACCTCAGAACATGGGAGAATCCTTGCTTGTCCTTGTGACTCACTGGCCATAGGACCTTGGATAAGTCAACCACTGATATGGTTTGGCTCTTTTCCACCCAAAACTCATCTTGTAGCTGCCGTAATTCCCACATGGTGTGGGAGGAACCTGGAGGGAGGTGACTGAATCATGGGGGCAGATCTTGTGACAGAATGGGTCTCACAAGAGCTGATTTTTTTTTGTTTGTTTTTGTTTGTTTTTTGAGATGGAGTCTCACTCTGTCGCCCAGGCTGGAGTGCAGTGGCACAATCTCGGCTCACTGCAAGCTCCTCCTCCCGGGTTCATGCCATTCTGCTGCCTCAGCCTCCCAAGTAACTGGGACTACAGGCGCCCGCCACCACGCCTGGCTAATTTTTTGTATTTGTAGTAGAGACGGGGTTTCACTGTGTTAGCCAGGATGATCTCGATCTCCTGACCTCGTGATCCACCTGCCTTGGCCTCCCAAAGTGCTGAGATTACAGGCATGAGCCACTGTGCCCGGCAGAGCTGATGGCTTTAAAAACGGGAGTTTCTCTGCACAAGCCTTCTCTTTGCCTGCCGTCATCCACATAAGATGTGACTTGCTCCTCCTTGCCTTCTGCCATGTTTTGTGAGGCTTCCCCAACCACGTGGAGCTGTGAGTTCTCCATTAAATCTCTTTCCTTTGTAAATTGCCCATTCTTGGGTATGTCATTATTAGCGGTGTGAAAACGGACTAATACAGTAAATTGGTACTAGGAATGGGATGCTGCTGAAAAGATACCCAAAAATGTGGAAGCAACTTTGGAACTGGGTAATAGGCAAGGTTGGAACAATTTGGAGGGGTCAGAAGAAGACGGAAAAATGGGAAAGTTTGGAACTCCCTAGAGACTTTTTGAATGGCTTTGCCCAAGATGCTGATAGTAATATGGAGAATAAAGTCCAGGCTGAGGTGGTCTCAGATGGAAATGAGGAATTTTTGGGAACTGGAGCAAAGATGACCCTTGTTAAGTTTTAGCAAAGAGACTGGCAGCATTTTGCCTCTGCCCCCGAGATTTGTGGAACTTTAAACTTGAGAGAGATGATTTAGGGTATCTGGCAGAAGAAGTTCTAAGCAGCAAAGCATTCAAGAGGTGACTTGTGTGCTGTTAAAGGCATTTGGGTTTTTAAGGGAAGCAGAGCATAAAAGTTTGGAAAATTTGTAGCCTGACAATGTGATGATAGAAAATAAAATCCCATTTTCTGAGGAGAAATTAAAGCCAGCTGCAGAAATTTGCATAAGTAATGAGGAGCTGAATGTTAATTCCCAAGACAGTGGGGAAAGTGTCTCCAGGGCATGTCAGAGGGCTTCATGGCAACCCCTCTCATCACAAGTGTGGAAGTTTAGGAGGAAAAAATGGTTTTGTGGGACAAGCCCAGGGTCACTCTGCTGTATGCAGTCTAGGGACTTGGTGCCCTGTGTGCCAGGTGCTCCAGCCATGACTAAAAGGGCCCAAGGTACAGCCAGGGCTGTTGCTTCAGAGGGTTTAAGCCCCAAGCCTTGGCAGCTTCCACATGCTGTTGAGCCTGTAGGTGCACAGAAGTCAAGAACTGAGATTTGGGAACTTCGGCCTAGATTTCAGAAGATGTATGGAAACACCTGGATGCCCAGGCAGAAGTTTGCTGAGGTACAGGGCTCTCATAGAGAACTTCTGCTAGGGTAGTGCAGAAGGGACATGTGGGGTCAGAGCCCCCACACAGAGTCCCTACTGGGGCGCTGCCTAGTGGAGCTGTGAGAAAAGGGCCACCATCCTCCAGATCCCAGAATGGTGGATCCAACAACAGCTTGTGCTGTGTACCTGGAAAAGCCACAGACACTCACTGCCAGCTTGTGAAAGCAGCCAGGAGAAGGCGGTACCCTGCAAAGCCACAGGAGTGGAGCTGCCCAAGATTATGGGAACCCACCTCTTTCATCAGTGTGACCTGGATATGAGACAAGGAGTCAAAGGAGATCATTTTGGAGCTTTAAGATTTGACTGCCCTGCTGGGTTTCAGACTTGCATGGGGCCTGTAGCCCCTTTGTTGTGGCCAATTTCTCCCATTTGGAATGACTGTATTTACCCAATGCCTGTACCCCCATTGTATCTAGGAAGTAACTAACTTGCTTTTGATTTTTCAGGCTCATAGGCGGAAGGGACTTGCCTTGTCTTGGATGACACTTTGGACTGTGAACTTTTTGAGTTAATGCTGAAAAGAGTTGAGACTTTGGGGGACTGTTGAGAAGGCATGATTGGTTTTGAAATGTGACGATATGAGATTTGGGAGGGGCCAGGGGCAGAATGATATGGTTTGGCTCTTTGTCCCCACCCAAATCTCATCTTGTAGCTCCCATAATTCCCACATGTCGTCAGAGAAACCTGGTGGGAGATTATTGAATCACGGGGGTGGGCCTCTCCCATGCTGTTCTCGTGATAGTGAATGGATCACTAGATCTGATGGTTTTTAAAAATGGGAGTTTCTCTGCATAGGCCCTCTCTTTACCTGCTGCCATACACATAAGATGTGACTTGCTCTTCCTTGCCTTGTTACATGATTGTGAGGCTTCCCTAGCCACGTGGAACTATGAGTTCTCCATTAAATCTCTTTCCTTTGTAAATTGCCCAATCTCAGGTATGTCTTTATCAGCAGCATGAAAACAGACTAATACTACCACTTGCTGAGTCTTGGTATCCTTTTCTGTAAAGTGGGATTGTAGTCCCCTCCTATTTTAAGCGTTTTTGTGGTGATACAAAGAAAATGTATATAAGAGTCATTGCAATAATGATATACAGGTATGAAGTATACCAGAAAGAGGGTAGCCTAGGACCACATATCAAAATTCACCCTTGTACCCCAACCCCTCTGCTTCCTCTCTGCAGAAACAAAATAGTCTGAGAATTGGAAGGGAACATGTGAGATACACATGCTCCTGATCTTTCCAGGGATGGAGAGCCCTGGCACCCTGGTAGAAGCAGCTGGCTTTTTCTAGAGATCCAGATTGAAGTCTATAGATTTTGCAGCTACTTAGGGGAGGCTCATCCAGGAGAGGCCTTGGAGAGGAAATGCACCCGCCTACTCAGGGCACGTGATCTGTGGAGAGGCTCTCTGACCCTGTGACCCCGGTAAGCCTGGAGAGGAAGCCCCAGTGGCCTGGGCTGTTGCTAGACCTTATGTGGGGAAAGGATTGGCACCTCCATCTGGAGAGGCCAGCATTTGACTTCTCATGAACAAACAATTTAGACAAAAGGACTAGAGTTCTGTAATGCTTTACCTGGCCAAGATATCAACTATCAGTGCCAGCAATAGGCAAGTCTTTTCACAGTGGCCAGGTCTCAGAGTAGTAGAGAAAAACTAGAAAACAAAACTTCATGAGTTTTCAAGGACACAGTTCAAGGACACAGTCTATCAAATAATAATAGATTCACAACATGGAGCTCAAGATAGGGGAATGTGCAAAGTACAGAAAGGTGGGATCAGAAGTGGCCCCTGCTGTTATGTGTTTATAGTTACAAGGAAAGGAAAAGCAACACAATGCCACAGAGAGCACACAAAATATTTTGGACAAATAAACTTTATATCAGTTATTAAAACATATAAATCAGTCAAATTCTCTCAGTAGAAAGATTATCAGAGTGTATAAAGCAAAAATAACTTCATGCTATTTAGAATTATGATACATAAAACAGTGATGATAAAATATGGATAATAAAGAGTTTATCAAAGATACACTAGGAAATCAGGTTAAAAATGAAGCTAAGGTGAGAATATTAATGGCAAACAAAACAAAATACAAGAATAAAATATCAAACTGAGAGAAGAAGAAATAATAGTAAGCACTTTATTCAACAGTTGCAAAAATTTATGTATCTAACACCATATCTGCCAAAACAAACTAGAAATACAAGAAAACTTTGACAATGTGCAATTATAATGTAATTGTTGATAAATAGCTTTTTGAATTCTAAATATCAAATAAGCAAAAAGTAAGAGACAATATACCAAAGAATATAATCAACAAACTCAACTTAGTAGAAACATGTTAGGATATGGACGTGGTAAGTAGTGAATATAGACCTTTCTTTTTGTAAACTAGAGACAGAAAATGTACATTCTTCCCTATTTTGGTGGAGAATCTACTAGTACTGATCACGTATGTAGCCACAAAGAAAGTCTTAATAAAATAATCCAAAATAAAGATTTTATGGAACACATTCCCTAATTAGACTCTATTAAGCTAGAAATAAGCAATTAAAAGACCAGAAATAACATTAAGTACATGGAAGTTAAAAATATTCTTCTAAATAATTACTAGATCAATAAAGAAATTAAACTAAAATCACATACTATTTAAGGTATTTGGAAAATAGTGAAAAAAGCATTTTGTGCAAAAACCTGTGGGATGTAATTACAGCTATATTATGCAAAAATATATCTTTATTGTTTTTGTAATTTAAAAATAACTAAGTAGGTGAACTTCAAATTAAGAAATCAGAAAAACAATGGGAACCAATATAAATGAGAAAAGAGGTAATTGTAAATTATCAAAAAAAATAGAAATAGAAAAAAAGAAAACAGAAAAAAGAGTTTCATTGAAAAGACAAAGTAGACTGGCAAGTATTGATTTTTTTAAAAAAGCAAAAATGTAGAATATATGACATCAGAAGGCAGAGAAACCATAGATTGAGAGATTTAAAAATTATTGGAGAGTATTATATATAAATACATGGCAATAAATTTTATTATCTGAAAAAGTATAATCAAATAAAATTGACCCAGCACAATTGAAAATATTTGATTAGGTCAATAACCAGTAAATTGATGGTAAAATAATTAAATACCTTTCATTTAAAAATATCACGAGGCCCAGTGAGTTTTATAGTCAAATTCGGCCTAAGTTTTAAAAACTAAAAAAACTTCTCTGCAATTTGAGTGATTAAGGACTGCAGAAAAATGATGGATAGTGTTCTTGTTCATTTTATCAAACTTATATAAGTTTAATGGCAAAGCCTGTTAAGGTTCATATATAAAATAAATCTGTGAATCAATTTACTTGTGAATACAGATGGAGATTTTAAAAAATAAAGTGTTAGCAAAGAAATTTCAGCTGAATAGTAGGAGAATAAGATTGTCACACCCAAATGGTACTTATTCAAAGAATTCAAAGATTTCAAAAATTTTGAAATATATTACATGGTTCCATATTTCAACAAATTAGAGGGAAAACCATATAATTATACCACTAGCTACTAAAGGGTTACTTTATAAAATTCATCATCTAGTCTTAAAAAAAAAATCTAAGTAAAATTTGAATAGAAGGGAAGAAGTAGCTATGATAAAGATTATTTACTTAACAGAAAACATGAGAATGGATGGTAAAATCCTGAAATCAATTTTGTTACAATATGGAAAAATTAGAGATGACTTTTATTACTATGAAAATTGAACAGTGTTTGACAAGTGCTAATTGATGCAATGAAAATAGTAAATAAAATAATCAGCATAAATACAGCAAAGGAAGAGTTTCAGTTACTGTATTACAAAATTAAAGACTCCACTAAAGCAACTATAAGCAACTATTAAAATTATAAAGAGAACATAGAGATTGGGGGCGAGAGGGACTGGATAAATATATAAAATCGACAGCCTCTTTCTATAACAGAATTACTAAGTTAGAAGTGGGAAGAAATTATTCGTACTAATAACAAAATAATAAAATACTTATATCCTTCTCATTTTATTTAGTTATATGTCAGAAATGAAGAAAATTATAAAATCTTAAGTATCTCAAACAAGGGATTTTGAAAAATACCTTATTTTTGGATGGGAGGACTAATATCATAAAAATACCAATTTATCCCAATTTAATATATAAATATAATGCAATCTCAATCTGAATTGGACTTGGTCAAAATAATTAATAATTCCATTGAAAGACTAAAAAATTAAGAAAAGTCAAGATTTTGAAAAAGGAATGACTAGACATGTGGTTTAACATTTGTTAAAAATGCAAAAAGCTCTTATATTAGTTTTCTATTACTCCTGTAGTAAATTACTACAAACTTGGCTTAAAACAACAGAGATTTATTATCTCACAGTTCTGGAGAAGTTTGAAATCAAGGAATCCTCAAGGTTATGCTTGTGCTGGAGGCTCTAGGAGGTCATTCGTTCCCCGCCTCTTCCAGCCTCTGGTGGCTTCTGGTACTCCCTTACTTTGTGGCTCCATCATTCTGGTATCTGCCTCTGAGATTTTCTGTCTTTGTAGTTTGCCTCTGTCTTCTCTTATAAGCACATATTTTGTGATGGCATTTAAGGCCTATCCCAATGATCCGGGATAATCTTCTCATCTCAAAATCCTCAAAATCACATTTACAGAAGCTTTTTATAAATTTAAATAAGGTAACATTTACAGGTTTCTGTGATTAAGGTGTGGATATCTTTTGGAGTGGGGGAGGTGGCATTTCTCAGCCTACTACAGCCACTGCAATCAAAACATTTCACTATTAGAGCAGACAAAGAGGTCAATGGATAGAATAGTCCAGAAATAGAGCAAGTACAAATGGGAACCAGAAATGTGGCAAAGGTGGGATTTCAGTTCACTGGAAAAAAAGATGCTTTATTTGGTAACTTGTTATCTATAGAAGAGAAAATGAATCTAGATACCTATCTTATTACCATATAAAAAATAAGCCCCTGGTTCATCAAATGTGCAAATGCAGAAGAAGAAAAATTAGCAGAAATTCTAGGAGAATATCTGCAGAAGTTTGGCCAGTAAGGGACAGACATATATGACCATACTGACGGTCCCCAACTTAGAATGGTTCAAGTTATGATTTTTCACCTTTACAATGGTCCAAAAACAATATGCATTCTGCATGCTACTCCACCTACAACGGGGCTATGTCTGGATAAAGCTGTTATAAATTGAAAATATTATAAGCTAAAAATGAACTTTTAACTTAATATTTTCAATTTACGGTGGCTTTATCGGGACATAACCCCACAGTAAGCCAAGGTGCATCTGTATAAAAATATAAAAATAAAAGACTAACATGTCATAAACATCTTTCCAAAGATCAAGATTCTAAAGTTAGACAATAATTTTCATATTTTTCTTCATACATCTTCTATTTTTTGTTACAATGACTATTACTATATATGCAATAATTAAAACGAATAAGATTTAAAGGAGAAAAATATAATGTATAATTTGGGCCCACATAGGTTTGTATCTTGGCTACATTCCTTACTTAATATTTCTGAACCTTACTTCCTCCATCTGTGAAAGGAGGACTGGTTGAGGTATTCCATGTTTAGAAGTGTTACAGTGAGGAATTGTAAGTATAGCAAACTGTAGAGAAACAAGGAGTGAGGTTAGGAGAGGATGAATCTTTTTTTTTTTTTTTGAAACGGAGTCTCATTCTCCCCGAGCTGGAGTGCAATGGCGTGATCTCGGCTCACTGCAAGCTCCGCCTCCCGGGTTCACGCCATTCTCCTGCCTCAGCCTCTCCGAGTAGCTGGGACTACAGGCACCCGCCACCACGCCCGGCTAATTTTTTGTATTTTTAGTAGAGACGGGGTTTCACCGTGTTAGCCAGGATGGTCTCGATCTCCTGACCTCGTGATCCGCTGGCCTCGGCCTGCCAAAGTGCTGGGATTACAGGCGTGAGCCACCGAGCCCGGCCGAGGATGAGTATCTTTTAGTTGATTTGAAAAGTAATTTACAGAATCAGTAAGAAACCTGAGAACGTGTATATTGACATTAAGAAATAATGGGGAGACTGGGAATTACGGATAGAACTAAAGGCCCATCTCGACCCCAAACACTATTTGCTCCCACCACTAGTGGTTGGGGCTCAAAATATGTCTGTTTCCAACTGGCGTGGTGATGAGAACACACTTTCCTTCAAAATGACTACTTGCAACTTTCTTGTCTTAACTTTCATTTCCTGGTAAAGTCTTGAAAGTCTTGAACATTTTTTCCTTTTCATTTTATGTTCCCAGGTTCTGAATTTATTTTGCTGAAAGAGAGAGATACTTTCTGAATTCTACCAGCAAGGCTATTATAGGAATTCCTTAAAGAGTTTAGGCTAAGGGGCCTTTGAATTACAAAAAGCACAATTTCCCAAACCAATATCCATCAGTTAGGACACATTCAAGCCCTAGGAGATTATTACATGCGTTTTTTTTTTTTTTTTTTTTTTCCACAATTACCATCACTGACCTGAATAATAAATTAGCATTACTCTTAGAGACTAGAATTAAAGAGCTGAAAAATTCTTTCTTTCACTTCCCTTCATTTCAGAGGGAAAGAAACTAAGGCGGAGGAAAGATCAAGTTGACCTACCGATGTCACACTGCTTGCCAGCACCTGCATCTTTCACTTTTCAGTCCAGCTTCCTTCCCACACAGATACACTGCCCAGTATAAATCCTGGAAAAAGGGTCTCCTCCAGACTGCCCCAAAGGGTCTATTGTCCCTATGTCTTGCAGACTTGAAAGGCTAGTTTTCTTCTTCGAAGGGAATAGAAAGTGCCAGAACTTCATTGTCCACCTCCAACATGCCGCTGTGAATCTTTCCAGTCTGAATTCCACAGGCATCACAAAGTGTCCTCGACACTTCCAAATACTAATGAAGGATCTCAGGAATCCATTAACTATGCTGATGGATTAAATGGTCATGTATATCTGATAGGCTGACTAACAGAGGCAGGAATGGGAAAAGAAAAACCCTGACAGAGGTTTGCTATTAAAAATTTCTCTAAGAGGCCTGGGGCAAACAACTGGCTTTAGGCTGGCATGCCATTCATCTGTTTCTAAGTAGGGTTAACACTATAGGGAGTTATTTTCAGTGTTTTGCTTGCATAGTTGAGAGAAAAATAATTTCCCTTATCTTTCCAAACTTAATGTCAGACAACTTGACAATCCACCAACGCTCCGTAACTAGAATGTCAGTCCAGACTTCTCCGTTTTTGGTCTATCACAGGAGCAGTGTATACTTCCTAGAAGCTGGTAGGGAAGTCTTATTTTTATATTTCCTGAATCACAGGGAGCTTTTATCAAGATCTGTGCAGCTCTTTTTGGTCTAATAAAATCCTGCTTGTGGCATCAAAGCTTGGTTTTCCCTAGAAACAGACCCTGAGTCTAGGATTGAGATGCAAATCAATTATGTGCAATTGTGATTGCAGGAAGTACCTATAGGGAAGTAAGGTGCTGAGACCAGAAAGGGGAGACCAACCGTGTGTGTTAATGGCAGGTTATACCAGGGGGAGACAAGGCTCAATTCCACTGGGGACCTTTAGGGGGCAGTGTAGAACACACTTCAGAGCTGTCCCTCGGAAGCGGTGAGAAGCTGGGGGTATTTATTTATTACCTCTAATTCCTCCTTAGCCGAAGCCTGCTTCTTGAGGTATAAACTCACCAGCATTTCAGCCCTGTTTGGTGGGAGCAGAGAGAAAGCCCATAGACAGGGAGTTAGCAGCTGCCTGCAGCAGGTCACCGTTACTGGGGCATCAATACCATTTGGTATAATGACCTTCTAGGAAGATAATTCACTTCTTAATTTTCACCAACCTTATTTCATAAATAGGTTAGGGCCTCTAACTTGACCTCACAAAAATAATTTAGGCATATATACTTAAGCAGAGTGCAAATACTAAATTCATTAATTGGTTAGCACTCTGTTTCTCATATTAAAGGAAATACTAGTTTTAATTAAGATTCTAAGTCTGTTTTTTGTTTTGTTTTTTTGTTTTTGTTTCTATTTTGCTATTACCTGGAAAGATCGAGAGTGGCTGGATCCTGACCAGGAAGTTAAAGAGCGACACAATTTGCTCAGTGATGACATTTAAGCCCGTATCGCCTCATGGGTGGGAAATGAGGCTTCCACAAACATTAGCTTTTCAAACTTATGAGTAATTGGAGCTGACAAAAGAAAATATAAGTGAAAATGTTCAGTGCGTTTTCATTGGGACTGAAAATCACCATAGTTATCCCAATTATGAAATCTGGCCAATGGGGAATGCCATGGTCCTTCCGGTATGTGTTTCTCTGGATTCTCTTCTATTCCCATCCTTCTCAGCACTTGTTAGCTTTCCAGGGGCTAGACTCAAGAATGCAGGTGTGAAAGCATGATAGCCAGTCCTATTTTGCTTTGTGTGAGAATATTCTCTAGCATTGACAGTTTGACAGTCCTTGTTGTTTTTAAAATTGTGACAATTTTCTTCAAATCTGGACTTGCTCTGATATTAAGGCTGGCACCCCGATGTGTGTGCTGCATTGCCATCTGAGGCTTGTCTCATTGCTAGCAGGTCTCAAATTCTAGTTTTCTGTCCAAGATATAAGGCAGAATGCTAGTTATGGGCAATTACAAAAATCACCTTGCTCCATTTGATTTATTGGAGAGATTTCAATCAAGGCTTAGAGCTCATCCCAAGCAGACAACTATGCTGACAGTATTTAATGATTTATTGAATGCTGCCAACTCCAGCTCTTTCTCTTTTTCAGTTTTAAGTTGGTGGATTTGGGGGAGTGCTTCAGATGCACTCAAAGCTATGGTAATATTTGGTAGATTCTGAAGTGTGCTTGAAGCCCTTTTTTTCTTTCAGTTAATTAGGTTTGTTGTATTTGCTAGTGTGCATAGATAGGAAGGGCTTGAAGTATCACCTGAGTGTCTTTAGCTCTTCCTGACTGTAGGATTGACTGCCAAGATGTTGTGATGCTGCTTGAACTGGCGGTGACAGGGACACTCAGGAAAACAGAGTTAATGATGAACTTACTGTTTAATAACACAAAGTGAACTTATTTACATAGAGTGTATGCAGACGCACATGGGTTATAGGATATATTTTCCAAATATGCCAATATTATGTTTTGTTAAACATTTTTCATAAATGAGGTATAATTTACAGATTGAAATGCATGAATATTATGTACATGGATCAATGATTGTATATATCTTGATCAAGAGATAGAATAGTTTTATCACCCCAGAAACTCCCTCCTGTTTCTAGCCAGCTCTCCTCGTCTTTAGCCAATCACACTTATGTTTTCTATCACTGTAGAACAGTGTTGCTCATTCTTGAATTTAACATAAAGGAAGTCATGTAGAATGCACTGTTTTTGTTTGGCATGTTTCACCCATTATCATGTTTTGTTTTTGAGATTCAACTGTGTATTCGCATGTATCAAGGTTGTTTCTTCTTATTGCTGAACAGTATTCAATTGTATGAATATACCACGATATATTTCTCAAATCTCCTGTTCATGAATATTTGGATTGTTTCCAATTGTTGGTTAGTATGAATAAAGCTGCTATAAGTAATCTTGTACAAGATATTTTGTGGGCATATGTTTTCATTTCTCACATAAAAACTAGTATCAAGATTGCTGGGTCATAAGAAAGGCCACGTGTAAATTCACGTTATTTCTGGCTTAGAAATGTATGCTTACGGTTACGTGATTAAATGTAATGGATTTCTCTAGACCACTCCTAAACTTTAGAGTGGACCACTCCTAAACTTATCTATACATAGTGTCATAGACATTTCTATCTATATACAACGTCCTGTTCAGCAACGCAAAGTGTATGTTACTTGCTTTATTGGCGTGTGAGAGTGTAGTGTAAAGGCCATTTTGAGGAGAATATTCAATCTGTGTTGTCTCTCAAATTCAATTACCATCTTGAACAAGAGAGGAGCCAGTGCCATCAGTTAATACTTATTGTGTTGTCTTGCATATTCAGGTCTTCCCTAAGAAGAGGCCCTTCTTGAAACCAGGTCCTGCATGAGCTAAAACAGATGGCTGATGTAATCACCCACAGATAGTGTGTTGTAAAAGGGTGCAAACTAGATACCTTCCAAATGACCAAAGAAAATGCAAAGTCAGAAGCGATTTGCAAGAGCAACTAAGAATAGAGTCAGAGCTACATTATAGACGATGATGATAGGATTCCAAGAACTCTATAAATTACTCATTTATTTAAAATTTTTTGTCCTCTCTGTTTTTTCTGCAGTGATTTGTAAGAAGTTAAGTAAGTAAGCCTCCTAATGAAACGGTGGTGGCAGTCTTTAGAGAAACCATATTTTATTCTGGGAGCTACACAGAAAGGAAACTAGGCACGGGAATCAGCTGGTGGGACTTTGGAATTTGTGGTTGGCCGGCTGGGCCTGGTGGCTCACGCCTGGAATCCCAGCACTTTGGGAGGCTGAGGCGGACAGGAGTTCAAGACCAGCCTGGCCAATATTGTGCAACCTCATCTCTACTAAAAAAAATACAAAAATTAGCTGAGGTGGGTGTTGCACACTTGTAATCCCAGCTACTTGGGAGGCTGAGGCAGGAGAATCACTGGAATCCAGGAGGTGGAGGTTGCAGTGAGCTGAGGTCGTGTCGCAGCACTCAAGCCTGGGCAACAGAGCAACATTCTGTCTCAAAAAAAAGAAAGAAAAACAAAAAGGAATTTGTTGTTGGCAGACTGATGGTGGGATGCTCTCTTCAGTTCTTGAGGCTCAGGCTAGGAACAGTATTGTAAAACTGTCATTCATTGCTATGAACCAACCAACTGCTGCTCTTGTACTGGTCTAGTTAGTCTCTCACTGTATCTCTCGCTGTTGTGTCATTGTGTGACCTTGACAAGTCCACTTGACATTTGGTTTTGGCAGATTCCCCTGGGAGGTTTTGCTTGGTGAATACAATGCTAGAGTTTTCTGCTATTATCCAGGCAAAGGTGATGTAATTCCTTAATTAAATGATTGGATTTCAGTCTGCACTCTTTTAGCCTGTGAATTTCCTCATGAACATTGCCTAACTTGATGACGTAGGAGTTTTGTTGCTTGGCCTCGGCTCTTGTTGGCAATTCAGTTTGATTAAAATGTCTGGAGACTATCTTCAAGTAGAGTGGCCTTTGTTGTCCTTTGTCATTGGATCGTTGAGTGGACGTCTGTATCTCCTGGCCCTCTCCACTTGAACTGTATATCATTTATGAAATACTGCCAGGCTGAGAATGCAATCTCATCAGGAAGATTTGGTGAGATTAATTAATGCCTTAGTTGTTTGGGAGCTAGAGGGCTGTAACTCTTCACTTGCAAAAGTGCCAGCCTATGGCATTACCCAAATGTAGGTTACTAAAGGACAAGTCCTTATGTTCTGAAAAAGTATTAGATGTCCAGACTTCCTTCCTCCTTTGGTGGGAATTGCTGTTTTTAAAATTCAACATTGGATTCTAAGTTTCTCCAACACTTTTTTCTTTGTAAGCAGGAATCCAACTCAATTTATTTGCTCGATCTTTTGTCACCATATGTCCTCAGTCACCCGGTGAGAATGGAAGCAGCAGGCAATTTAATTTGTTCACAGTATAATCTTGGGTCCCTTTGAGTAAGAGCTTTTAGCAGCTCTGCCCCCTAATTGTGGAATTTACTACTGATTTCTAGTCACAGTGCCCTGCCTGTCCCTGCTTAAATAAACTAAAGCTTACTGCATTAGCTGAAGCATTTGAAACTCCTGGGTAGGGAGATGGGCACTGTGGATAAAGGGGTCTCAAAGATGGGGAGAAATGTTTATTGTTCACTGCCCAGGTTTTCCCCCTGGAAAGAAGGATACACAAATTCTCACTCATATAATTCATGTTTCTGTTTCAGGAGTCTGCATAAGAAAAATAAGTAATAAAATAAAATTAAAGAAAACATTGGAGGGAGAAGCATGGAGGAGGGCAAGAGGAAAAAAAAAATAGAGGGAAAAGCCAAGAGCTTGGAGGAGCAGAGGAGGAAATGAATCTATCTATTCTCTCAAATCCTTTCCTCTTACTTCTCTGTAACTACAGTTAATTTAGTGGCTTTCTTAATTCAGTGACATCCACATATATCAGAGCAGTTCTTTTTGCTGAAATATTCATCTGCCTTGAGTTGGACTGTATGAAACATTAACCACAGATTTGGAAACTGACATGCGCGACGTTCCTGTTCTTGCTTTGCTGGGAGCCTTTGCCTGGGGAATCAAGGCCCCAGGGAAGGACTGGAACCCCTGCAAACCCCCTGTCCATCTCCTCAGCTGCTGCATCCATACCCCGTAGAGCAGCAGTTGCAAACACAGGTTAATTTTCTGGAACCGTTTCACCCTAAGTCTCTTGGATGCACACAAGATCCAACATTTTTCTTTGTTACTTGCTCGTTTAATTTATTAACTGGAAGACAGAGAGAGAACATTTATAAGAATACTAGTAAAAGCTAAGTGGTAGAAAAGGTGAACAGATTTATGAATGTGATTTCACTATAGGCTTCCCAGGGGAGTTGGAAATCCTTTCTCATTTCTATACAGTGGGGCTATATGAAGACTCACTGAACTAGATGTCACGGCATAAGGTGCAAAAAATTTTGTGAATCCGAGGGCTTCCAATGACCTGCATTAGGGGCATAAGATGACATGATGAGTAAAGATTTCAGCTTTCAAGGAGGTAGAAGGAAATGGTTGATGGTACTTACTTACATACACACACACACACAGACACACACTCTTTACATCAAGAAGTTAACACCTGGCATCTTTTTCACAGTGAGAAGATTCTGGAGGCCAAGCAGGTACCTGGGGTTCTGAAGCTCTCTATTCAGCCTCTTGAGGAATCTGAGTATTTATAAGGCTTTGGGGATTAAGGGCAGCATCTTTTTTCACAGCTGAGCTTAGAGCCCTCTTACAACAGGAGCCCCTGTTATAATGTGTGAAGAAAGTCTCCACCTTGCACAGAAAGCTGCGATGAATCCATGGTGAAGGAGTTTCCTCATTTATAATTAAGTCCAAGAAGCAGACTAGTGTGTTCTTTCTCAGATAAAGGAATGGCCTTCATGCTGAGAAAATTTAACCCTACACTACTATTAGGTGTCAGAGTCCTTTTAAAGATGAGATGGACCAGACAAGTGAGGAAGGTGAGAATTGGATTAATTTGGAGGATAGGATAGCCACAGGAGTATGAGGCATGGGATAATTAAGGTAGCATCAGGAGAAGCCAAGAACTGAATCAAAGTCAGGCAGGATCAGAGAGTCTGAGAGAATGGATCATCCATGGGACTATAGTCTAGGGTGTAGGTAGAAATTGAGTAGCTCAATTAAAATGCCAAACTTAAGGAGAATGGATAAGGTGACCTGCCATTTTGCTCCCTGATACCCTCTCCAAGTGTTGAGCAGGGTCTAGCATGTGGCTGATGCTCAATAAATATTCATTAATTGAATAAATGAATATGTGAAAGAAATAGAAAACTGTAGGGACTGGGCAGTATATTGAGACACGTTATGAAGAACCTAGGAATAAGCCAGCAATACATTGAGTAGAACAGGGCCGTGGTACCCCTTTCGGCCCCAAGCACAGGGAAGAATGTTTTCATGGAACAAGGCATGGGTTCTGATGGGTGCTTGGATTAGAAATTCCTGAAAGGATGGCTTGATGTCAAATGACCCATCTTCAAGCTCATGACTTTTACATTCCTGCCGATTGGACATAGGTCTGTTATCTGAGCCTGGCATGGAGGAATCTCTAGGCCAGGAGCAAAGGGTCTCAGCTAAAGGAATCTGAAGGGTGGAGCACTGGTTTTCCTTGATTTAACCGGCTCCAGGAAAACTCACATTTCACGGCTAAATGTAAGGGTACAGGCAAGAAAAGAGATTTGTTGTTGAGGTTTGTGCCTTCAAATCTTAAGTGATAGAAGTGTAAATGTGAGTGTGTATGATGTGTGTGCATGTGTGTGTATTTATAAGAGATTTTGACATAGTACACAGAAGGAGGAATTAGAAGCTCACACCTGCAGGGACATAGAAATAGTAGAGATGTCAGAGATGCAGAGAAATACAGAGATACACAGAAAGAAAATGAGAAACCAAAGAATAGAGAGTCAGAGAGAGGCTGATTGGACTCTCCCCTCCCCATTAATCATGTTAGTTGGTACAACTGAGGATGAGGTTGTTCTTTAATAATTGAAACTCTAGGGATCCACTTCTGTTAGATCTCCGAAGGTTTGGATAAGTTTTCAAAAAAAGAAAAAATATCACCTTCAAAATAGAAATTACTCCCTAAAAAGACACACCTGTGATTATGAAATAATAAAACTGTTTGTTTACATCCGGAAATATAGAAAATACATGCAGATGTGTCCCAGTCCCCCAAGATGTGTGCTGGGCAAGGAACAAGGCCTTGCAGGCTGTTGTGCTGAGGCTAGAGATTCTAGTTACAGGTTCTTTCTTAAGATTCCCTTATACATCTACGTCCATGTAGACACCTGACACTGTGGTAACTGAAGAAAATATTTATGGGTCGAATGCGGTGGCTCACGCCTGTAATCTCAGCACTTTGGGAGGCTGAGGGGGGTGGATCACCTGAGGTCAGGAGTTCAAGACCAGCCTGGCCAACATGACAAAACCCCATCTCTACTAAAAGTACAAAAATTAGCCAGGTGTGGTGGTGCGTGCCTGTAATCCCAGCTACTTGGGAGGCTGAGGCAGGAGAATCTGTTGAACATAGGAGGCAGAAGTTGCAGTGAGCCGAGATTATGCCACTGCACTCTAGCCTGGGCAACAAGAGTGAAACTCTTGTCTCAAGAAAAAATTATGGATCAAAACCTTAATAAGAAGATGCCCCTTTCATTGATCTTGCTCATATCCAGATAAGAGCTAAGCCAGTTTCCTTCCTGACTCCTCCACCCCACCTCACGAGTAAACAGAAATAATTATAAATTATACTGCAGGGTAGTCAGTAGGAAGTCTTCCAAGCCCAGGTTTTAATTCATCTTGGGTGATAGTTCATTTCACACAGCCCCACCAGACAGGAATAACTTATTTTAATTGGCTATCATTTGTGAACTGGCGCATGGTCTACTTTAGAAATGACACTGCCACTTTATTGTAACTGTATTTCTCTGACTCATGGTTATCTAACTGAGGGGAGTAGATCAATTTTTCATATATCATAAAAGTATGTAGAAAAATAAAATGGATTTCTTTCCCCAGTCCTTTCTAGCTTTCCCACACAATGCTAAAAAGAAGGCTATCCGATTCAGTGACCATCCACCTATACTTGGGATCCCCCCAAAGAAGATGGCCTTAGGAGGAAAGAACCAACAATAGTCACAGCATGATGAAAAGGAAAAAACAAAAACAAAAAGCAGGCCATTCTCCAAGCTTCTTTGGCCCTTTGTTAACTGGTCTGACACAGTGAAGATTCCTGTTATCCCAATGAAAGCAATTGCATTGCTCCCATAGAGTCCTTGTTCCTTATTAGAGACATCACTTAATGTTCCCAGGGACTAGGATAATGACCTATGTAATGGCCTTAGGAATCCTAAGCTTTCCAGGTAAGAGAGGTAGCAAAGATAGGCCCAAGAGCATGGACAGATGAAGAGGGGCAGTAAGTCCCTGTGCTTCCTTTGGAGATCTCTGTCATTACATTGCTGTGTGGACAGAAGACCTGACAAAAACCTCAGTGTCATTTTCTCTCTTTTTTCCAAGACCATTTTTGGAAGGGGTTGGAAGGGGATGGAAGGAGGGCACCCACTCTGTTGTCAAGAATTGACATCTTAGCAGATAGACTCGCAGTGGGTGGATTAATCTAAATAGGGGCAGAGGAATCATGTCAAGTCCACCCGCAATCACTCTGTATGTCCCCTTTCCTCCCTTAGCTGCCTGAGGTCTCTATGCAAATAGCTCTCCGACACCTGCTTAGAGACCCACGTCTTCTCCCTGCAGAAGGCAGCCACTTTTCGTTCCACTGAAGCATTTTAGTCACATGCATTTAGATTATAGAAGAGAGGTCACTTGCATAGTTAATAACGTTTTTTTTTTTTAAAACTAGAGAACATGATTTTTGAAAAATAGGAGGGGCATTAACTGCCAAAGATACGTAGGTATGTGTGTGGGTATGCATATTTGTACATATGGTTTCAATCCTATCCAGAATCTACATTATAAAGGTAAAAGCTTAAACAATGCTGGAGACTGTGAAGTTTCTATTAGTGCATATACTTTGGAAGAGTACACGTTCATGCATGTGGTGTGTGTGTGTGTGAACACAAGAGGTTATCAGTGTACAAATAGCCAGAAACTGTTTTTAAGTGAGGTGTTTAAACTTGAAATACGTTTCCTTACAAAAGAGATTATGAAAGGTAGATTCCCTGGCTTCTCATATCCAAAAATGAATAAGCCTATGAGACTATTACAGATTTACCAAATTTTTTTAAAGTAGTAATGTTGGCTCACCTTTTCTTTGTAACTTCATAAAGTGTATTTGGAGGCATTGATTCACTTCTTGGAGGTCCTTGGGTTCCTCTTTCCTTTCTTGCGGTGTTTCTGAACAATTGAATATCCCTTACTCTCTCCCTAGTAAAAACAAGTTCTCTCCAACTTAGCTCCTCATACAGCTGTTAGGTAATAAATGAAAGAAGTCTAAGGGAGGTGTTAAAGTTTGATGGGCACCTTTTCATGTGTTTGCATAAAACACACTCATATGTATGTGCAATTTTGTGTGTATGGATACAGAATTACACATGTATGTATGGGGGTTAGATAGGTATATATCAGACAGTATACTGTAATCCGTAAATGTTCAAGAATAACCATTCTTAGATAAAACTGGTATATTTTAATTTGAAATACTTTAGTGGGTAAAATTTTCTTAAGAATTATTGACTTGGAAGTATGCAATCTATTCCAACTATTTCAAATTTATTTACTTTGCTTTCTTGTTAATAAATGGTACAGTTTAGTATTGGATAACTGATTCATGGAAACATATGGGGTGGGGAGCTTCTTAATTCTAATTTTGTAAAGAGTTGTTTTGGATGTTTGTCAGAGTCTTCTGGTTCTAGAACTACTAGTTTTATATTCTGAATCATTTATTTAGTGGACTATCTTGTTAACTCATCTCTGGCTCTCGTCTATAAATAGAGTTTAGGTCCATTTTGCCGTGTCTGTCTTCCAGTGTGTCAATTTACTTTTCAAATGTTGCTTGGTGAGCATACCTTCAAGAACTTGGTTGCCAATAGATAGACACAATAGAAAGATACAGTTACTCAACTAAGAATGCTGGAGACATCTCTGAGCAGTTATGGAGATAAGGATGTCTGGAAAGTTTATTGCCTTTAATTTGCACAGCTTTCTGCCCCCACCCTCCTCCCCTGCCTCCCATCTGTAGGTGTTAGATCTTTAAGGGAGCTTGACATTTAGCTTTGAAATGAATACACTTTTTTGGTTCTTAACAACCAGGATAAGTTTTCATAGGTAATTTAGCAAATGTCAAACTTTTCTAATAATGTAGATTTGATTTATATAACCAAGCTTGCTATTCTCATTATCCAGACATCTCAGAAGTTGGGTGGCTTTCAAGCCAAGGCAGCCCCCATCACCATTCACACTCACACACGCACCCCACTCACTTTTCTTTCTCCCTCCCTTCCTTCCTTCCTTCCTTCCTTCCTTGCTTCCTTGCTTCCTTGCTTCCTTGCTTCCTTGCTTCCTTGCTTCCTTGCTTCCTTCCTTGCTTCCTTGCTTCCTTGCTTCCTTGCTTCCTTGCTTCCTTGCTTCCTTGCTTCCTTGCTTCCTTGCTTCCTTGCTCCCTTGCTCCCTTGCTCCCTTGCTCCCTTGCTCCCTTGCTCCCTTGCTCCCTTGCTCCCTTGCTCCCTTGCTCTCTTGCTCTCTTGCTCTCTTGCTCTCTTGCTCTCTTGCTCTCTTGCTCTCTTGCTCTCTTGCTCTCTTGCTCTCTTGCTCTCTTGCTCTCTTGCTCTCTTGCTCTCTTGCTCTCTTGCTCTCTTTCTCTCTTTCTCTCTTTCTCTCTTTCTCTCTCTTTCTCTCTTTCTCTCTTTCTCTCTTTCTCTCTCTCATCTCACTCTGTCGCCCAGGCTGGAGTGCAGTGGCGCGATCTCGGCTCAGTGCAAGCTCTGCCTCCTGGGTTCACGCCATTCTCCTGCCTCAGCCTCCCGAGTAGCTGGGACTACAGGCGCCCGCCACCATGCCTGGCTAATTTTTTTTTGTATTTTTAGTAGAGATGGGGTTCACCGTATTAGCCAGGATGGTCTCGATCTCCTGACCTCGTGATCCACCAACCTCAGCCTCCCAAAGTGCTGGGATTACAGGCGTGAGCCACCCCGCCCGGCCCCCACTCACTTTTCTTCTTTGCATTTCTGTCTCTCTGTCACCTATTCTGCATTCTGTCTACCTCCACCAGTTAGGATACCAGTGGGTACAAATACCAGATATTTCCGTTCCATTCTGCTTTCTCCTTATCACACAAACAATAGCCACTTCTCTAATAACACATTTTCCTGTCTTTCAATGATTAAAGTGGGCTGTTAAGTTTGTAACCCAGCAATCAAGAAACATTTGTTAAATGCCTATTGCATGCAAGGTCCTCACAGTGCACCCTTCCTAAAGGACTTAACTAGCATCAATTTTCATTTTTTTATTTTCTGGAAACAGCATCCTGACTTATTCTGGTGATCCTTCTTTTTTTCTTGGTGTGTATCATTTGGTTCATGTCAAAGTCCTTCCACAGTGAAACTGACTCTACGTTCACTTCCTCATCATGTGATTTAGCCTGTCAAATTGGAGCTTAGCCTCCCCTGTCCTCAGTGAGGATGGGCTAAAAATAGGCAGGTTACCTGATGAGGGCCAATCAGAGCTTAGAATGACCATGAATCAAGATCTCTTTCCCATTGGAGTTATTGAAAAATGAATTGTAGGCCTGGAACGGTATGTCCATCTATGGGGATAGGCTGCCTGAGAATGAAGCCACCTCAGAAGCAGAATCAAGAAGTGGAGAAGGGCATACTTTGAGCCCCTAGAGCCACCACACTTAAAGGCAGAATTCTCCTCTTGGTCTTTTCTTTATTTTTTTCTTAAGCCAATTTGAGTTGAATTTTTTTGTCATTTGCGATGGAGTGAGACATGTTCCTTTCCCCCAAGAGCTAGCGTGTGGTATAATAATACCAGGCTGTATTTGATATATGGGGCGTAGAGACACATGTGCGGTGGAAGCTGTCCCTATGAGTATGGAGTGTCTGAAGGCTTCACATCATCAAGGATGTGGAATTCCAGCCAAGCCTTGGAGGATGACGATGGTTTGGGAAGCCAGAGAGGGTCCTCACGTGAATGTCTGTGCCTCCTTCCACTCCTTTTGGATGCATTTGGTCTCCTCTGGGTGTCTTCTCTCTCTGTTTATCCATTCTTGCATCCTTTTCTCGGGATTCTGTCCTTGGATGACTTTCTATCCTGTTCTCGAGCTGTTGGTTTAATCCACGCCATAGATTTTGATTAACACCTTTGTATGCAAATAATTCTGAAATCCATCTTTCCTACCAAGACATAAGTTTTAAAGAACAGGCGACATTTCCAACTGGCAGCAATCTTCAACTTTATGTCTGAGAGACCTCTCACACTTAATATACTAAGCTAAATTCATTACTTTCCCCAGTCCTACTTTTTTTTTTTTTTTCTTTTCTTTTTTTGAGACAGAGTCTTGCTCTGTCACCCAGGCTGGAGCAGAGTGGCATGAACTCAGCCTACTGCAACCTCTGCCTCCTGGATTCAAGTGATTCTCCTGCCGCAGCCTCCTGAGTAGCTAGGATTACAGGCACCTGCCACCATGCCCAGCTAATTTTTGTATTTTTAGTAGAAACAGGGTTTCACCATGTTGGTCAGGCTGGTCTCAAACTCCTGACCTCAAGTGATCTGCTGGCCTTGGCCTCCCAAATTGCTGGAATGACAGTCGTGAGCCACAGTGCCCGGCGCCCAGTCCTGTGTCTTATCTCCCTTCCAGGTTTTGGCCGTATTTTTGACTGAAGACACTCTGATGCCTGCATTGTCTACCTCAAGGAATTAACCCTGTGTTCATCTCAGATTCCCGTCTCTTTAAATTTGAAATTATTAGATTTGGTTTATTCTACTCTCAATATCTTAGAGATCTATATCCTCTTCTCCATTTCCCTCTCATTAGTCTTGTCATTTTTTAGCAGATTTTTGCAAGAGTTTCCTAGCTGGTTTACCTTACAACTTTCACCTTTCTGCTATCAGAAATATATGTATATGTGGGTCTGTGTGTGTATGTATCTATATTTATATTTTTAAATCTATTTTTTCTCATGTCACACCCATAGCTTGGGTTCCCTTTTGCCTAAACAAGATTACATCTAAACTCCTTAGCATGATGTATAACACTCATCATGGTCTCTGGGGAGACTAGGCACCAGTAATATTTAGGTAAATCAAGGATACAAAAAGAAGTCAAGCTGACTAGAATTCAGGTAGAGAGATGAACCACTTTCTCCAAGGTGGATGGAGATGCAATCTTCCTGGCTACAAGATCCTCAACAAGGGGTTGCACAGTAGAAGATCATGTTTGAATAAATGAGGATCATAGCAGATCTTCTGGAGGTCTAACCACCTTTGCCAAGCCTACCCTTCCCTACAGGAGACTGGGGAAGTTATCCCTCTAAGTTTAGATGTAAACATGTCAGGAATTACCTCCCCTGGGCCAAGTGCCCCACATAAATCTTGGAGTTAAGCAAGGTAGATTCCAGAATAATAGACATGAACCCAAACCTCATGTATGACTCTTTTGCGCCCCAGGTTAATGCTGCTTGGATCAAAATCATTTCAGAACTTGGGCTTATTATCATCGAGTGATCTCTGGGGTCATTAGATCCTTAGGCCAACCAGATCCTTAGGCCAGCTATAGGGAACATTCTGCAAGATGCAAGGGTCCCACCTGTGGGTCTTTGCATGCGCCCTTGTCTGATCTGGCCTTTCTCTTTCCATCTCTACCTGGTGAACTGCTACTCATCTCTCAAAACTCAGTATGGATGTTACAACCTTCATAAAAATGTCTCTGCCCTTTTTTTTAATTTTTTTGTCTTTTTTTCCTTCCTTTTTTTTTTTTTTTTTTTTTTTTTTTTTTTTTTTTTTTTTTTTTTTTTTTTTTTTTTTGTTTTGTTTTGTTTTTAATGGAGAACGGAGTCTCACTGTATTGCCCAGGCAGGTCTCGAACTCCTGCGCTTAAGCTATCCTCCTGCCTCTGCCTCCCTGAGGGTCTCTGCCCTTTCATTGTTGTAGTTCCATTGTTTTATATCCTCATTGTCCTGTGTACACCCCCTCTTGCAGGGCACACTAGTATTTTTGTAATTGTCTTTTGCCCGACTGTGTTATATTTATCTTCACACCCCAAGGACATAGATGATGTCTGCCACTCAACAGGTGCTCACACATGGTTTTCAAATAAATGAGTGAAAGAAGGGGTGGAAGAAACAAAGGTAACAGACACAGGCAGCCAAATATTCACAGCTTGCTTATAAGAGCTCATTAGGGATGTTGTAGAAGTGAATTTGTTGGTAAAAGTATTCAATTTAAAGGTCAATTTAAAGTATACATATGAGACAATGACTCACAGGGTTGATGTTGGAAATGAACTAGGTGTATCACTCAGTGTCAGTTAACTGCTAGAACAAACAGACCCTCAAATCTAACGCCTTGGCCTCAAAGAAGTTTGATTCTTGCTCATGCAAAATGTAATGAGCATATTCTTGAGTGGATGGTTCTGCTGCAAGCAGTGAATCAGGGACTAAGCTATTTCTGTCTTGTGACTGTACTATCTTGGAAGTTCAAGCTTGCCTTGGTACCAGCCAGCTGGCTCTAGGGATGGCAAGGAGGGCATGAAATTTCACTTAGGTTCAAGGGGGTTAAAAAATGTAGTAGAAAGAAAATGAGGTGGCCGGGCGCAGTGGCTCACGCCTGTAATCCAAGCACTTTGGGAGGCTGAGGCAGGTGAATCACAATGTCAGGAGTTCAAGACCAGCCTGGCCCAAATGGTGAAACCCCATCTCTACTAAATATACAAAAATTAGTTGGGTGTGGTGGTGGGTGCCTGTAATCCCAGCTACTCGGGAGGCTGAGGCAGGATAATCACTTGAACCTGGTAGGTGGAGGTTGCGGTGAGCTGATATCGTGTCACTGCACTCCAGCCTGAGTGACAGAGTAAGACTCTGTCTCAAAAAAAAGAAAAGAAAAAAGAAAAAAAGTGTGCATTTAAAGCAAACAGTAGCTCAATGGGAAATAATATTTGCATCTCCATTTTATCTATTTTACAAAGTCTATTTTTAAAAGACCTGTAAAATCATAAAAGTCATGTGGCATTATTTTTCAGCTTTGTAAATGGTTGCTTTGCACTCATTCAATTAGACAGGATAGTTTAACAGCAGTGATACTATCAGCATCATCCTCATCATCATGATGGCATCTTCACTGAAGGCCTTATATGAGATACAGGTCACTGCATCAGGTAATGCAGTTTCAAGGAGGCATAAAGTCTTGAGGATCTTATCATCAAGTTGGGACGTCAGAGTAACTACATTCATAAGGTAAATCATAATGGAAGCCTGCCTGTGCTTAATGCTAAATGAGTAGCAGTGATATTATGGAGAAATGGGCATCCCTGAGATCAACGTAATGTACTCTCAGAAATATGAGTGTTGCCTACATCAGAGAATCATAGACTGTAAAAACCGTGATAGGCCTTTAGGGATGTAGGCCACCGCCTTCATTTTACAGGTGAGTATGGCAGCTTGATTTCTCCTCCCCTCCTCATCTTACGTAGGACCTTCTACTGAACCTGAGCTGCCCTGTCACTTCTTCCTCACCCAGAGAATGTGGCAGAAGTGATGTACTAGTTCCAGGTTTAAGACAAAACCTGGCAGTCTCTTAGAATTCACACTCTAGTGGACAGGCATGATGGCTCACACCTGTGATTCTGGCACTTTGGGAGGCCAAGGCAGGAGGTTTACTTGAGGCTAGGAGTTCAAGACCAGCCTGGTCAACGGCAAAATCCCATCTCTACATAAACTTTTTAAACAGTATGCAAGGTGTAGTGGTGTGGTGATGTATGCCCGTAGTCCCAGCTGCAGTGAGCTATGATCCTGCTACTGCACTCCAGCCTGGGTGACAACGCAAGACCCTATCTTAAAAAAAAAAAAAAAAAAAAAAAAAAAAAAGGCAAAAAAGCATTTACATTCTGGGGCAAGCTAGCATCATGTAAAAGGTCCATCACCTCTGAAATGACCATGCTTTGAGAAAGCCCAAGCTTGTCACACAGAGAGACTTTATAGAGAGTGGGATTCCTAGCCAGCTGTTAGCCATTCCAGTTCAGATGCCAGGCATGAGAGAGAAGTAGCAATCTCCGATGTGCAACTGAGTGAATCATTCTTATGACCCCAGCTACCGCCTCCACCTGATTCCAAGCACATAAGAGAGACCAAATGAAAACTTCCCAGCCAAGTCCAGCCAACTCACAGAAACATGGTTGCTTTAAGCCACTGAGTTTTGGAGCAGTATGTTACACAGCAGTAGATAACCAGAACAATGAGGAAACTGAGACCACAGAGGCTGAGTTCCCTTAGGGCATACACTATTTAATGCAGAGCCAGGAATAGAGCCACATTCTGTGATTCCTAATCCAGTGTACTTGAGTCCAGGGCTTCTCAAATCTTACTGGGCACCAGAACCACCTGGGGAAGTTGCTGAACACTCAGCTTCCTGGACTCCACCCTCAGATATTCTGATTAATAGGTCTGAGATGGGAGTCTGAGAATTTATATCTCTAACAAGCTCCAAGGTGGTGTTGATGCTGTCAGTCTGTTGACTAATTTTGAGTAGCTCTGCCTTACACCAGGCCTGAGCTAATCTCCCAGCACAGTTTAGGCAAACATTGGCATCTGCTGGTTTACGATTGTGCTTCTTGACAATTATCTGTTTGCTGCATTTCCAGGTAAGTAATTGAAAAGCACAAAGTGACAGGTATTGTTCAGGATGTGCCCAGTTGCAGCTGAGACCAATTTTAGCTCTTCCAGCTGTAGGCTGAAGAAACCCATATGGTCTGTAAGCTAGACACCCTTATCGGAGTTCTCCTGTCTGTAGGTATGACAGTGCGGGTCTCATAACCTTGTTACCAGAAGCAATTAGGGTCATCATCCAGATTTTCAGATCCATTTCCCATAGAGACACACGTTAGGAATCTCCCACAGTGAATTTAATTAGCAGGAAATGTGGCTCAGCCAGCTACCCGCAGTGCAGATAACAGCCATGGCTGCCCAGTGATAGTGGCTCCCTTTTCTGAAAAAATGACAGGTTTCCTAAAAGGTGGTGATGAGTCCCAGCCACACTTCAGGTGGGAATCTCTGTGCAGCCTGATTTCATGTAACCAAGCAACTCACATTTTCCTTCTATTGAATTTAAAGAACTCACCTAGGCAGAGATGCGAGTGAGAAAGGATAACGGATTGCAAATGACAGCATTAGGCATTTCCCCAGTGTACCTGGGCTTATTTTGGCCACTGGTGTATTTCTGCAGATGTTCTGCATGTGATACAGTAATCATATTTACTTCTGGAATTGTTATTGAAGGTTATCTAATGAGTAATGTAGGATATCTAATAGCTCACATTAATGGCAGGGAAGCTGTGAATTTGCTTTAGTTTATCTCTGCATAAAAAGCCATAGGATTAGTCTGCTTGCATTGTGTGCTGGAGTTTAAAGATGACCTTGTTAAGCATTAATGAAAGTCGTAGGCAAACATTTGTCAAGCATCAGTGGGTGAATAGACCCCTCTTATGCAGAATATTCATGCCGTCCATTACAATAACTATTAGATATAATGTGAAGAATTGATCAAATATGCTCCTTGTAATATAATCCTATTTGAGGATTAATGAATATATTAAGTACCAGATGGTATAATTTGGCATTGACTAAAGTTATTGGTAAACTGAGAATTTTTCATGTCCCCAGTGTTCCTGGTTTGGACTAATTGATGGATGTTCAAAATTTAGCCAGAGCTTTTACATTAATGGGACCCTGTGGCTTAGGGTAGGTGATCATGGCAATGAAACCTGGACTTCTGGGGAGTTCGTTATGAAAGGAGGGAGCTCTTGGGTCAGTGAGTGAATGCCTCTTATTTTTAACTGTGATACCGATTCATACTACCACAAGCAGCGATATTTGAAGAAGCGCCTCCCTTATTTATTCATCATTTCCAAGGCGAAACAGTATTATTTTTAAGTCTCAGTGACTCTCACCATTAAAAATCACAGCTATTTGTTTATTGACATTTATTTGATCGCTACTGAAAAGACTTTTTTTCTTGTGTTTATAGGACCTTTGCTTCTCTTTCTCTTTCTCTAGTCTGTTTATGAATGTTAACCAATTTTTCACTGATATTTTTGCTTTCCTTTTGATTGATTGGAAAGGAGTTGTATTTGCAAAAGATTGCTGAGCCTGGGTCCCTGAGTGACATCAGCAGCACAAATATTGAGGGTATTCAGGGGTGTCAGAAGCCATGTGGCCAGGCAAGTTGATTATATAAAGAAGGTTGGGGAGCAAAGGTGGGTTTCTGTGAACCCCACTTAAGTGTTTGCATGGGGGTGGGTGGGTGGGGGGTAAATGAAAAATACTTGTCAAAGTAGGACTAGCAAACAACTCTAAGTTGAAGTTTTTGGTAATGTATTGCTTTAATTTACATTCACTTTATAGTCCATGCACATGAGAATTATTTGGAAGAGGTTTAATTTTACTAGCTGCTGAATGCAGTAAGGTCGCTAGCAAAAGAGCAGAAAGAGCTGGGCTGTTTGCTAATGCGCTTGGGCCGTACTGTAACTACGCAAGGCAGAGGGCTAGTGGCGGTGGAGTCAATAAACATGCAGTTCTCTGGCTTTGAGGGTTATTTGTTTTACTGAGCCAATATGTTTTTTCTAGTTAACATTTTTCTGTAGTGTTCTGTTTTCGCCTGTGTTTGAAAGGCTTGTAAATACAGCTTGAAGGTGCTGGGGAAGGAAAAGGTATTGCCAACTTCGTCTTGGTGGATTAAATTCACTGTATCTGCTTCTTTCCCCGTGAAACCCAAACATGCTGAGCTTGCATGTCTTTTGAGATATGGCAGAACTGAACTTAAAACCTGGGCTTTTTCAGGTGTGAGGGCTCTTATCTTTAGTAGCCCCCAAATAACTCTTAAAATGGCCAGAAAATCTAATTTCTTCTTATTATGACCTACCCCAATTTTGTCACATGTTTTATGTCTGGAGTCACATAAATACTCTGGCCATTTTAATCAGTGAAAAAACTATATTTGGTTAGGAGTTTAGTTTGTTACTACTGGGAAATTTGATTTATCTGTTTTAAGCAACCATCTGGAGTACGTTTCTTCATATTACGTGTCATGCATACATTTATGCTGCTAGATCAAAATCCTTAAATTACATCCTTTTGAAATTTTATATATTATATAATGACAATTGCCAACACCACAACGATGTGATTGCATGGCTTTCAAAAATGGAAACATTGTACAACAAAAAGATTACAACGTATAATGAACAAGTTCATTTGCTCAAATATAAATGTGTGGTGAATAATGAAATGCATGCACAATGAGCTGAGATGAATCTTCTGTCATTAGAAATACAATTACAGTGTACTGAAATTTCCAAAGTCTAACAAAAGTAAATAGATATATTGTTATGCAGCCAAAACCAGATTCAATTCATTTGTGAAAGTTTTCCTTAATTATGCCATAAATAGATCAAGTAACTTATACTTAACAAGGACTACGCAAAAATATTGATAATGTGTGTATGTGCACATGTGTTATTTTTTTCAATCAAAGGAGTAGTGTTTATCCGAATCTGCTCTCTGTGTAATTTAGTCTCCCCAGGTAGCTTTTAGTCTCCTACTATTGTCACTTGACCTCACACCTTCATATCTTTCTGAGAGCACCATTGCCTTCCCTTATGCCTTACTCTCTTTCTAGCAAAATCATTTCGCGGGAAAAGATCTGCAGAACACGGTCATGCAAAAGGATGACCTAATGGAATGCCAAGTTGGCATGCACATAGCATGGCAGATCCCTCCCGACATTGTACTGATACCAGCATGAATTGGAATACCAAGGTTGCCACTTACTATTTGATCTTAGGTAACTACTAAACCTTCCTGAGTTTTCTTTTTATAAAACAGAATATCCATAACACCTTCCTGTGGTTTTGGTGAGGATTAAATGATGTATTTTATGTATTGCTTTTGATAGAGTGTGTTGTTCATGAGTTAATAATATAATTTCCTTTCCTCTGCTCTAATGTTGGTTCGTTTCTTTTGCGTATTGCAATGATGTCTTCTTGGCCAAGGTATTCATCTTCTCATGTCCCTTTCCCTGGTATCAAATAGGATGCTTCAGCTGCAAGTAACATAGTATCCATCAAAGAGTAGGTTAAATAGTGATGATATCATATAGCAACCAGCCTAGAGATAGGTGGGTCTAGAGGTGGGATGGTGGCTCAATGGTGTCATCAAGGATCCTTCTTTCTGCTCCCCACCTTCACCATATTGGATTCTTCAGCTTTGCTTGTGGTTGCAAAATGGCTGCTACTGTTTCCGGCATCATATGTAGCCATGACAACATCCAGCTGAAGAAGAATAGTGTTTCTTCCTTGCATCTGTTCCCAGGAGCATGTGTCTCATCCCAAAATCTTGTAAAGTACTTACCTTAATCTATTCTTAGGTAGATAATACGTTGCATGTAGCTGAAACACCTTACCTGATCCATTTCAAGAGGGGCAGGCTCCAGATATTTACATTTGTCCATTTATTCTACATATATTTATTGAAAGCCTATTATGAGTAGGCATTGGACTAGGTGCTGGAGGTTTAATGGGGAACAGGGAACAAGACAGTTGCTGCCTTCAGGGAGCTCATGGTCAAGTGACGGAGGCAGCTTTGCACAGACCACTTTACTCAATTTGGTTTAATTGAGTTATTTCAGTCACAATTCTATAGTGGGCTAGTGGTGAGCCTGGGCATTGAGCTTTCTATGGAAGGGGGGTTGTCAGGAAGTTTCAGTGATGATGGCTATAGGACTTGCGAAGTTAGTGAAGGAAGAAGCGGGTAGAAGGTCATTCCAAGTTATAAGATAATAATAAATTCCACCATTGGCATTGTACTACATGCTTTACATATATCATTTGTAATCGTTACAGCAGCCAGGCAAGGAGGGTGACACTGCAAGGTCCTTTCCTCCATTTCACAGATCAGGTATCTGAGGCATGGGAGGTTAAGTGGTTTTTCCAAAGTCACATAGTAAGGGGAGGAGTAGGTATGAGAATTCAGGCCGGTTTGATGTGGAATATATGGTTTTTTTTTAGCTCATCATCTTGCATTCTCATTGACCCCAGGGAGCCTCCTAAATTTGAAAATCAGGGATCAAGAAGGAGACAGGGGAGATACATCACCAGGTTGGATAGGGAAGTGCTGTTGTAGACTCAGTGTTCTTTTCACTACAAGCTTTCTGTGGACACAGTGGTTCTGCAAGGCAATAGTCTATACCTCCCTCACTAGTGATGCTACCCCTCAGAGCTAAGCCTGAGAAGACTGCTAAAGAGGTAATGCAGATCTTTCAAATCTTACATGAAGAGTCCAAGAAACACCCACCCCCCCCCGCCGCCTTAGTTTAGAATTGTGTGGTTATTTGATTAGAGTGTGAACCAGTTCAGAATCTCATGTACTGGAAAGCCCAACTATATTTGAACCTTGGTTTATCTCAGGGATATTCCATTGCATACTTATATATTTTTTCATTGTGTATCATTAGTTTCTTCCTTTAGCAAATAAAACATAGATTTTTGATTCAGACATTTTAACCCTGGCTACACAACTTGCTGTTTTTGAATTCTTAGGTTTATTAAACTTTCCCAACGTCTCAGTTTCCATTATTTGTTAAAAGGGTCGCTATGGTTTGAATGCATCCCCCAAAATGTATGTATTGGAAACTTGGTTCCCAATGCAGCAGAACTGGGAATGGGTCCTTTGAGAGGGGTTTAAGTCCTGACAGCTCCATCCTCATGAGTGTATTAATGTCAGGTATTGTCAGAGTGAGTTCCTTATAAAAAGACAAATTCAGCCCCTTCCTCTCTCTCTGTCTCTCTCTCCCTTTCCCTCCCACTATGTGAGGACACAGCAACAAGGCATCATTCTGGATGCAGAGAGAAGCCCTTCCCAGCCATTGAGTCTGCTAGTGCCTTGATCTTGGACTTCCCAATCTCTAGAACCATGAGCCAAATAAATGTGTTTATTATAAATGATCCAGTCTGTGGTATTCTGTTATAAAAGCACAAAACAAAGACAAAGGTCTATTGGGAACATATTCTCAGTGTTATTCATAGAGTCAATGAGCTAATATTTGTAATGTGTCTGGCATATCCATCTACGTTAAAGCCACCTGCAGATTTTAACCAGGGAGACTGGACATTTCCAAGTCTGTTGGTTTAGCTAGCAGTGGAAGCTACACATCAGAATGACCTGGGAGAATTTTCAGGACTTACCCCAGACAGATTAAATAAGAATTTTGGGGGAACACTAGTGTTTTTGTAATTATTCCCAGGTAACTATAGTGTGCATCCTGGACCAAGACCCACCAAGCTAGGCTATTGCTTCTCAAACTTTAATGATCACACAAATATCCTGGGTTTCTGATAAAAACTCAGATTTTGCTTCAGTAGGTCTGGGACAAAGCCTGAGATTGCAGTTCTAACAAGTTCCAGGTGATGCTGATTCTGTTGGTCCATGGACCAGACACTGAATACCAATAAGAACTAGGAAGTAAGACCACCCTTAGGGATAGGAATATGTTTTGCCTCAAGGCTGGGACAGCTAAATAATTTTCCCAAGCCCTGGTGGCTCCCTCTTTTCTGGAATAAAAGCTTAGGCAAGTGGACTGCATGGAAATGGACTACATATTTTTCCTCGTCTATTTTCTCATATCACAAAGCCAGCATGGGGTCATAGAGAATTTAGAGTTCCAGGCATGGAAGATCCTTAATAATTGTTGGATGAACTGAGATTCCTGCTGGATGGTTGAAGATGCTGAGGTGTTACTGGAGGCTGCTGAGGTAGCATCCCTGCTGAGATGCTACTGGAGGCTCAGATGCCATAGGATGTTACAGGTTATGTCTTGAAGACACTGTCAACCTTTAGTGGAGCTTAACAACAGAGGGATCACTTAGGTCTCTGAAGACAGTGCATCTCAAATTTAATATGCATAGACTGGGGGTGGAGTGGGGTTGGGGTGGCTTATTTCAACAGATCCCTACCCCTGAGTTTCTGATCAGTAGGTTTGGGTGGGATCCCCAACATTTGCATTCTAACCGGCTTCCAGGTGATATTGCTAGTCTCAATGATACCTTGGGAAGAATCCTTTCTCAAAGCCAGCAAGGGGCCAGGTGCGGTGGCTCATGCCTGTAATCCCAACACTTTGGGAGGCCGAGGGGGGTGGATCACGAGGTCAGGAGATTGAGACAATCCTGGCCAACATGGTGAAACCCCATCTCTACTAAAAACTCAAAAATTAGCTGGGTGTGTTGGTGCATGCTTGTAATCCCAGTTACTCAGAAGGCTGAGGCACGAGAATCGCTTGAAGCCAGGAGGCAGAGGTTGCATTGAGCCAATATCATGTCACTGCACTCCAGCCTGGTGACACAGCGAGACTCCATCAAAAAAAAAAAAAAAAGCCAGTGAGGAAGCATTTAACTTGGAACTTCCCTGTAAACCATATGGACTGCTTCAAAGCAAAGACTCTCATAAGGCATTTCTCTTCTGGGAAAAGGTACAAGGGTGAACCAGCCATGGGGTGGGGGATGATTTCTCCCCCAGTCAGCCTCAGAAGTGAAATGGAGAGCAGAACTGAGGGTGACACTGCACGGTATTGGGGTGCAGGTGGGAGCCATGAAAGCTTCCTGAACATTCTTCGCTATCGGAAGGAGTTGGCCAGGTGACAGGACACCTGATTTCCAGGCAGCAATGGTGCTACCTTCTGTTGCTGGAGGGCTGATTAGGGTACTCTTAGGTAAAACTACTGAGCCTTCCTGTCTCCCAGAAGATCCTTTTCTAGGAAGGTGGGTATATGAAGGAGGAGCATCTTTCCCCAGAACCTCCAAAGAGGCTCTGTGGCTGCTGTGATGTGAACATCTGCAGAAGCACAACTTTATCTTATCAGTAACTGAATTCAGCTTGTGCATCAGCCTCACATTAAAGACAACTCTGTCCCTTCTGATTTAAAACAGAACCTCTCTGTGGTCAACATTCAGATGATTCTGGCTCCCAGGCATTTCTTTCTGAGTTCAAGGCCATTCTACCTCTCTCTAGAGGTTCTTGCTCTCTATGCTTCACAGAAGGGTGGCTGGATTCAGAAGACATACTTCTGCAATGAAAAGGGATCAAGTTATACTGATCGTTTAGACCTCACTACCTTTTCCTAGGGGGTTCTGGAAACCTCCCCCACCTCCATTCCCATCAGCTCTGGTTGCTGGATGTGCTCTGGCATCCACTGCTCATGTCTGTGATCCTGCCATGGCTTCCAGTTGTGTTGTCTTCATCTGTCTTGCCTGGTGGATGGTAGAGTCCCAGTCCATTCTTTGGGGCTTTCTGTTTTTAATTTTAATTTTAATTAATTTATTTATTTTGAGATGGAGTCTTGCTCTGTTGCCCAGGCTGGAGTGCACTGGTGTGATCTCAGCTCACTGCAGCCTCTGCCTTCTGGGTTCAAGCAATTATCCTGCCACAGCCTCCCGAGTAGCTGGGACTACAGGCGCCCATCACCACGCCTGGGTAATTTTTGTATTTTTAGTAGAGACAGGTTTTGTCATGTTGGCCAGGCTGGTCTCAAACTCCTGACCTCAGATGATCCGTCCGCCTCGGCCTCCCAAAGTGTTGGGATTACAGGCGTGAGCCACCGTGCCTGGCCTTTGGGGCTTTTTGGATCTCCCTGTGCTATGGGTAGCAGGAATGAGGTAAGCTGAGGTGGGAGCTCCTGACTGTTTTGCCTAAACAGAACTTGTCTATCAACCATGAGGCTGTCCTACAAACTGTGGGGTCTCCTAGAAGATTCTCCTCCCAGAGTTCCAAGCAGGAAGCCGAAAGCTGGGTGTCTCCTCTCTGCTAACAGATTCTCTCGGGTCCTGTCTACCAGCCCCAGTCCACGAAGGCTCTTTTCAGTCCCCAAGGCTCAGGAAATGCCCCGAGGTCACACCCCGTCCTGAATCTTTCCTACTCGATGGCTTTTGGTTAGCAAACAAAAAAAAAATATAAATATTCCTTTCTCTCTTTTGAGCACGCTAAACTAAAAAAAATTTTTTTTTAATTTCTGGGTTTGCAAACGAAAGCTGCAGTTTTCACAACTACTCTTTCCTTCCTGAAACCGGATTCCAGAGACTTCTTTGGAATTCGGACCTTAGCTCAGAGTCCTTCACTCTTCTCTGAGTTTAGCTCCATCCCCAAGCAATGGTTGCCTCAGCTTCAGGGGTAGGAAAGTTGGCAGGAGATGACAGTGGAAAGAAATAGAAATATACGGGATAAAATGTGAAACTACCACGCCACTTCACTCTCCAGGCCCGTGTGTCTGTATAGCTTCTGCTCTAACACCGCCACTTGGCTTCCTTTGCACTTTCTTCTCTTTTCACTCTCCTGCCTCCTCCTCCTTTCCTTTTCTTCCCTAAGATAGCCCTGGTAGTAGGGGCAGTGGGATTGAGCAAGATAAATAAGTCAAAGATATTTCACCTTGTCTCTACCAAATTCAAAGAAATAGCATTCTATTTTCCCCTCAATTGCTGATAGTACCTAAAAGTTCCTCTTTTTTATATTATTTTTTTTTTTCAGCTAAAGCAAAAGTGAAAAATCAGGAGTTTACATTTTCTACAAAACATTTCTCTTATATGCGGTTTTAGCTGTCAAGCTTGTGAGACTCTTATTGTGACTTCAGTGCGGTCTATTTATGTTTAGTGTATAATGTAGAAAAGCGTGCACACATCGAAAACGACTCTCTGGAACTCAGCATATAGGTATGTTTAAAAGCTAATACCTATATATAGCCAGCAAGGAAGCTCGATTTCAGTGTACTAACAGCCATTTCTGAATGCATACAGGTCTGTCTGTGTTGAAAATCTTTCCACCAGACAGCCAGAAAAAAGCACTGCAAATTTAGAATCAAACTATAAAAATGCAAGCAGCTGGCTGGAGCACAGTAAGGCTCAACAGAGGGACCTCATGAAACCACCAATGGTAATCGTTATTTAAAGAAACTGGCTTACTCTAAACAGCATATTGCGTTTGGATGTTTTCTGGGTGGCCAAATTAGTATGGACATAACAAGATCCTAGAAATTAGCTTTCTGGTAGGTTTCAGTGTGGGGATTATTTATGTTGATCCATTGTTTTGTATCTCCCACTCAGAATGCTTTTTATCCAATTGGCTCTTTTTTTTTTTTTTTTAAATTGGTTTTTGTTGTTTTATTGTTGGTGCTGTTGTTTTTGAAACAGGGTCTGGCTCTGTCACTTAGACTACAGTGCGGTGGCGCAATCTTGGCTCCCGGCAACCTCCGCCTACTAGGGTCAAGCCATCTTCCCGTGTCGGCCTCCCAAGTAGCTGGGCCTACGGGTGAGCACCACCATGCTTGGCTAATTTTTGTATTATTATTATTATTATTTCAGTAGAGACGGGGTCTTACCATGTTTCCCAGGTTGGTCTCAAACTCCTGAGCTTAAGTGATTCGACCACCCCAGCCTCGCAAAGTGCTGGGATCACAGGCATGAGCCACTCCACCCAGCCAGTCATTGTTTTGATGAGAAGCAAAACCTCTGTTAACTGTGTCTTCTATGTATCTAATGGGTACTTTTCCTGTATACAAAAAAGAGTAGAATGGTCAGAGGTTCTGGGATGCTGGTCAAGTTCTAGCCCTTGATCTGGATGGTGATTACATAGGTTACATTATTTTAAAATTTTGATTTGTCATTTTTCTCTTCGTATATTCTGTTTAATAAAACAGCTTTCTGTTCAACAAAACAGCTTTAGAAATTCAGAAAATTGAAATACAGCTATAAAATCTCTTTCATATGGTTTATACATAAGAGATCGTTTTATAATTAACTTCAAAGGCAGGAAATCTCAGGGTAATTGGTAAGTGTATTGGTACATGAAATATTTGAGATGAAAGGAATTTAAGAGCAGTGTATAATCCACTCTCTTCTCTCTGCTAGTGAGAAAGAGGAGAACCAGAGAGTCAAGGGACTTATTCAAGAAATTCTGGCTAATTTATGGTGGAAGCAGAATTTCAATCCAGTGCCACATTTTCTACTATGCCATTCATGTAGGACCATGAGGAACCTGTACCGATAAAAACAAAAGCTATCATCTATTATTTATTTATTATTATTTTTTGAGACAGGGTCTCATTTTGTCACTCAGGCTGGAATACAGCGGCATAGTCACGCCTGAGTGCAGCCTCGACATCCTGGGTTCAAGTGATCCCTCCCACCTCGGCCCCCCGAGTAGCTGGGACTACAGGCATATGCCACCATGCCCAGCTATTAAAGTTTTTGTAGAGGTGGGATCTCCCTATGTTGCTCAGGCTGGTCTTGAACTTCCTAGGCTGAAATGAGCCTCCTAGCTTTGCCTCCTAAAGTGCTGGGATTACAGGCGTGAACCACCACACCCTGCCAAAAGGTATAATTTATTGAGCACCAAACACTATATATGCATGATCTCATCTCATCCATAAAACACTCCTGTTGAGAGATAGGATTTTCATTCCCATTTTTCAGATCAAGAAACTGAGGCTTCTCTAGGTAAGCGGCTTAGTCGAAGTTGCAGAGTGAGCAAGTGTCAGAGCAAGGATTGGAACCTACATCTCCCTGATTCTTGACTTTACCTTCATAACATTCTCCTATAGTGTCCTTTTTTTACAATAAAAATTTTGTGTTTGGATTTTGTTTATTTCCGGACTCAAGTTTTACTTTTTCCTTTCTGTGTGAAGCATTGAATATAGTAGGAAAAAGGGCAAGGTTTTTCAGGCAAGTATATAAATAACTAGAAAAGGTTTCCATTCATTTCTTCTTTGTGTACATATAAAAAATGTATACTTCTGGCCGGGCACTGTGGCTCACGCCTGTAATCTCAGCACTTTGGGAGGCCAAGGTGGGTGGATCACCTGAGGTCAGGAGTTCAAGACCAGCCTGGCCAACATGGTGAAACCATGTCTCTACTAAGAAATACAAAAATTAGCCGGGCGTGGTGGCAGGCACCTGTAATCCCAGCTACTCAGGAGGCTGAGGCAGGGAGAATTGCGTGAACCCAGGAGGCAGAGGTTGCAGTAAGCCGAGATCACGCCACTGAACTCCAGCCTGGGTGACAGAATGAGACTCTGTCTCAAATAAAATAAAATAAAATAATAAAAAAGTATACTTCTTTTTCTTTAGATATTAGAGCCAACATTCTATCTGTTTAGGTAGGGATTTCACCAAACTTCAGTATATTTAACCATGATACTAAATCAGTGAGCACAGATGCTGCTACAAAGAACTTGTTCATGACATAAAGACCTCTTCAGTTCTTGAAATAGAACTTAACAAGTTTCTGTAGTGGAGTAAAATAAACTGGGAGTGGCATCCTATCTTGATATCATATCCTTTACCCACATCAGTTTAGGAAAGCAAGTGCCTTGAGGGTACCAGCCACCGCCCTGCATTAAGCCAGACACTTATCTCCAGAATTATGAGCCTCGTGCAGTGCTCTGTGAATATAGGTGCTTCCTGGGTGATTTTGTGAAGGCCTTGTGATGGGGTATACACTAAATGCTCTCATTACTGAGCTATAATGACCGGAAGTAATTTTCTCTCAGCATCGGGGACCACAGAGAACTTGTTTTGCGCCTGTTATTAGTCTACATTAGAAGAGAAATTTATTTGCTCAAGGAAAGTTATGAAAATACTCTAATTCAATATTTGTGTGAGAAATAATAAAATTGGTAAGTTACAGGTGAGCAAGAGCAGCGAAATCTTTTGTTTCTTCCTTCTGGGACCCACTGCAGATTTCCAGTGTTTACTGTGTTGCTGCTTCTTAGATGAATGATTCGTCTATTTGGTGTGGGATTAACTACACATGTTCTTGGCAAAGAAGGCAAAATGCAGCCAAAAGATCTTCCATCCTGCTGGAATATTGCCATTCATAGTGCCGCCATTCATGTGTGTGTTTTATCTCCAAGTGATCAAAGCTCTGTTTTGTAGAGGACGGTCTTGATTTTTGATTTGTCAACGAAAAATAAAATATTATTCTTGGAGCTACTGATGCTGATGCTTACCTTTTCCCTAACTAATCTCTTCACACAAGTAGTTTAACAGGTTATCAGGATGCCTAAGATAAGTACACATTAATTGTATCTTGCCTTGATTTTCACAATGAAATGCACCATAATTTTCTCATACTCCTTTGAGAGTCCTTCTAGTGTGTCATTTTCTTTTCTGCTTTTTTGCCCCTAAAGAAATTCTCCAATGTGCAAATTTCTTTCTTTGGGCTGTACATGTTCTCCTTTAGTGATCTCATTGGCTCTCTAGCCCAGTGCTTCTCAAACTTCAGTGCACGTGGAATCATCTGGAGACTCTGTTAAAATTCAGACTGTGGGCTTCATTTCAGAGACTCTGATTCAGTGGGTCTGGGATAGAGCTGAGAAAGTGAATTTCTCATATTCTTCCAGATGATGCTACTGGTCGGTGGCAGCATGTGGAGTGGCACTGCTCTAACCCAGATGATCATTACTAGGTAAATAATATCAACTTATAGATCTTTCTCCAGAGTTCCAAATTGATGATTTATTTTTTATTTTGTCTTTAAACATTTTATTTTTATTTTGTTATTTAAACATTTATTTTAGGTTTCAGGGGTACATGCATAGGTTTGTTATATAGGTAAACTCATGTCATGGAAGTTTGATGTACAGGTTATTTTGTCACCCAGGTACTAAGCCTAGTACCCAGTAGTTATTTTTCTCTGCTCCTCTCCCTCCACCCTCTTTAGGCCCCAGTCTCTATTGTTCCCTTCTATGTGTCCATGTGTTCTCATTATTTAGCTCCCACTTATAAGTGAGAACATGTGATATTTGGTTTTCTGTTCCGAGATTAGTTTGCTAAGGATAATGGCCTCCAGCTCCATTCCTGCTCCTGCAACGGATATTACGTCTTTTCTTTTATGGCTGCATAGTATTCTGTGGTGTATATATACCACGTTTTCTTTATCCAATCTACAGTTGATGGGTATTTAGGTTGGTTCCATGTCTTTGCTATTGTGAATAGTGCTGCAGTGAACATACGTGTGCATATGTCTTTATGGTAGAATGATTTATATTCCTTTGGGGTATATACCCAGTAATGGGATTGCTAGGTCAAATGGTGGTTGTTTTTAGCTCTTTGAGAAATTGCCACTCTGCTTTTTACAATGCTTGAACTAATTTATACTCCCACCAATAGTGTATAAGCATTCCCTTTTCTCCACAACCTTGCTAGTGTCTGTTATTTTTTTGACTTTTTAATAATAGCCATTATTTCTGACTGGTGTGAGATGGTATCTCATTGTGGTTTTGATTTGCATTTCTCTGATCATCAGCGATGTTGAGCTTTTCTTCAGATACTTGTTGATTGCATGTATGTCTTCTTTAGAAAAGTGTCTGTTCATGTCCTTTGCCCACTTTTTAATGGGGTTGTTTTTTCTTGTTAATTTGTTCGTTAGAGATGCTGGATATTAGACCTTTGTCAAATGTGTAGTTTGCAAATATTTTCTCCCATTCTGTAGGTTGTCTGTTGATAGTTTCTTCTGCTGTGCAGAAGGTCTTTAGTTTAATTAGTTCTCATTTATTAATGTTTGCCTTTGTTGGAATTGCTTTTAAAACTTACGTTTTAAACTCCCTAGAGGGCTGTATGGGCTGACCTGTCAGGGTCTCAGAAGTAAGACGGTCCTTGTCCTTACCATCCAGTGATTGCTTTCCTGTGCCTGCTAACAGTGCCTCTTTCATCCCAGGTATCCAAACTTGAGACTTCAAAGTCTACTTGCCCAACTCTCTTATTCTTTTGCTTTTGTTCGGTTGGGTACCAAATCCAGTAGAACCCACCATATCAATGACTGCCATAGATAGTCCACTGCCACAAACACTTCTGTAGCTCTGGAACTCTTCTCCCATATTTTCTGTTTATAGGGACCAAGGAAAAATCTCCTCTTTAATCTCTGAAATTTTACTAAAAATCAATGCACAAGAGGCAGATTAACAGGAGAAAAGGCATACATTTATCTTGTGCCTGAGCACAAGAGTCATAGAAAATATGAAAACTCAAAGAAAGTTCCAGATGGTTGATGCTTTCATATCATCATGAGGTTACAGAAAGAACAGAGGCTTGGGGAAAGGCAAGGCAGGTTATGGGAAAGAGAGAAAAAGGCGTCAGGCAAAGGTGGTCACAGGTAGCAGCTCTCAGAAAGAATAGATGGTAGCCTGTGGTTGGTTAATTTTTTCTACATCCAGATAAAGGGAAGGGCCTCAGAGAAAAGCCTGGCTATTTATTTCACTAATGTAGATTTTTCTTTTTTTGAGATGGAGTCTTGCTCTGTCACGCAGGCTGGAGTGCAGTCGTGAGATCTCAGCTCACTGCAACCTCCGCCTCCCGGGTTCAAGTGATTCTCCTGTCTCAGCCTCCTGAGTAGCTGGGACTACAGGCACACACCACCACACTGGCTTCTTTTTGTATTTTTAGTACAGACAGGGTTTCACCATATTGGTATGGCTGGTCTCGAACTCCTGACCTCAGGTGATCCACCCACCTCAGCCTTCCAAAGTGCTGGGGTTACAGGAATGAGCCACTGCGCCTGGCCGATTTTTCTTTACAGTTGCAAATCTCCTCCATAAAAGGCAGTTTTTCAGGGCTATTCCTGTCTGCGGGCCCTCTGAATAGCCATCCCAAAATATGTCAGAGAAGTGTATTTTGGGGTGAAACATTTTTGGTTTCCTTCATCTACTTACACTTCCTGATTTAGCTACAACTACACCAAGCACTAAAATAGCTTTGTGTCTTTAAAGGTGCTGCTTCCTTAGCCTGTAACAACCATTTGCTTCTTTTTCACTGTGATATGGCTACAAACTTTATGGGGTCATGCAGGGGTGGAGAGCAGGTTATATTATTTTTAGAGATCTGACAATTTTGATTTATAAAGAAAATCTTAAATAATCTAGTTCAATTTAGATAGAAAATTCCTGGGGTAAGTTGGGGTAAGGATATATGTCTTCCTTTATTTCCTCGGCTCTATCCAACGGCTTGTGGGATCCATTTGTCTCCATACTGACTGAATAAAAAATGGAACCACAACCTACTTAGAAATACTGGTCTTTCTTATATTGTATGTCTTCCCCCCACTCCCCCACATCCCCTCTTCTCGAGGAATAAACTATTCTTAATAATTATGATCACTCTATTTTTCGTGTAAAATTTTTGGCTCTAACTCTAATAGGAAGCCTGAGACATTTTGGGGACATTTATTTAGTTAATGAGGACATATGTCAGACTACCTGAAATGGAAACTGACCCATACAACCAACAGTCATAAATATTTTAGATTTTCAAAGTGTTTTTTTTTTTTTTTGCATGACAGATTTTTGAAAAGTTTGCTGAAAGCCTTTCAAAAACATATTACCCATTTCTATGCGTTATTAAACAAAGATTGCCAGCTAACCTTGTCTTTTCTTGATGATTCACAACCATGATAGCAAATGTCATTTCTTATGTCATGCAGTGTTTTTCCCTTTGATCTCCAGTTTCCAGTTATGGCTTTATTGGTGACTGGCTAGTCTCCTGAAGCTCTCCTGCCTTTAATAATGTGTTGATTTTAATCTGCAGGGAGCTGGCAAGATAGATAACCAAGGATGTATCAAAAATATGCAAAAGATGTCAATAGGCTCAGAGTGCTGAACTGAGGGCTCATCTATTAAACTGGCATTTGTGCTTTGCCACAGCCATTTCAACAACCCAGAGTGCCTTTTTTTTTTTTTTTTTTTAAACGGGTTCTTTCTCTGTCACCCAGGCTGGAGTGCAGTGTTGGGATGCTACTGTGGTGGCGGGATCCTGGCTCACTCTAGCCTCAAACTCCTGGGCTCAGGTCATCCTCCAACCTCAGCCTGCTGGGTAGCTGTGACGACAGGCAGATGCCAACAGGCCCAGCTAATTTTTTTTTTTTTTTTTTTTTTTTTTTTTTTTTTTTTGAGAAATGTGGTTTCACCAATTTGCCCAGGTTAGTTTTAAGCTCCTAGGCTCAAGCGATCCACTCGCTTGGGCTCCCCAAATTGTTGGGATTACAGACATGAGCCACTGCACTCAGCCTGACTTTCTAAAAATTGTTTCTTTCTCTTTCTCTTCCTTTCCTCCCCTCCCCTCCTCTCCTTTCCCTTCCCCTCCCTCCCTCCCCTCCCCTCCCTCCTTCCCTCCCTCCCCTCCCCTCCCATCCTGCCCCCTCCCTCCCATCCTGCCCCCTCCCCTCCCCTCCTCTCCCCCCTTCTTTTTTTTTTTTTTTTTTTTTTTGTAAAGTAACTGCTGTGTCTGCTGTTTTCTAGACAGTTGTTTCCCTGTGAAAGCCTGGCCTTCAGATGAATGGAGTGCAACTCCGTTACATTTTCACTATTTCATTAATGTAATTTGTCTTCCTTTCTGAGACATACATTTAAATCCAAGGTGAGGATGCTCATTGGAGTTTAATTGCCATCGTTTAACATCTCTGGAATGAAAATTCTGGCAGTGAAGAATTCAAAGCCTCCATTTTAGACTTTGGTCACATTTGTATATATTTTGGTTCTTGCAAAAAGTTCAAATTTTAAATCGTTTTGCATCATGTGGATTTAGAGTACATGGTATAGAGATGGCCTTTACACTGGTTGAATAAATCATGTTAATTACAGAAGATTTTAAATTTAATTGGGAAGGAGAAAAGAGAGGTATTATTGGAATAAAACTGTAGTATTTACTACCAATCTCTACTGCTGTTTACATTCTATATTGACAAACTTAACTTGCTGAAGGCTAAAAATTGATTTGTCCTGCTTCATTTCCATTATAGTTAAAGTCATTATGTGAAACAACAGAAGCTTTTATAAAGGGGGGAACATGTATCTATCTTTACAATTAACTAGGAAACTGGCATTAAAGAATATCAGTCTACTGGCTCTCTATTGTAGAGAACCTAATTGCTAAAGATGTGCTATTCCAAAATGGCAAGTCCCAACCACTTAGTTAACATATTCTGTGCTTCGACAGTTAGGTTAGATTGCATATCCTTTGCACTATGAAATGTTAAGTATGACTCTAGACTCTTTCTTTTAGATAATCAGTTGATACATGTCTATTGAACAAAGTACTATGGAATATTATAAGAAAGATATGGTCTCTCTCCATGCAGACCTGCTATTTAGCTAGAGACAAGACATTTGAATAAAATAAATGGTGAAGACAGGTGTTATGCATAAAGATAGCACATAAGGACTTCTTTAAGGGCTAAATTGCTTGAGTAGATGTTACGTGAAGAAATGGGTGAAGGAGATCAATGTGGGCTGGAGTTGGGGAGAAGGTTTCCGGAGAAAATAGGGCTCAGTTTTGACTTTGAGTGCTTTGTAGAAAGGAGTAGAGCATTAAGGCTGAGAGAGTTCACTAGGGTCCTGCTTAAGATGGAGGTTACCTGGTGTGCATGAAGTCAGAGGAAGGGTTAGTAGAAAAAGACCTTTAAGATGCTGAAGAATGGTAGTGCTATAGCAATCCCTGTGCTTTGTAAAGACAGAAGTTAGAATGTGCATAAGTGATTAACATTGCTGTGGAGGAGGACTGCCTCTTCCTGAGAGCCAGTGGGAAAGAAGAAAGGATAGGTACAGAGAAATGTTGAGGGAACTTCTTTTTTTTTTTTTTTTTGTTTGAGACGGAGTCTCAATCTGTCCCCCAGGCTGGAGTGCAGTGGCGCGATCTCGGCTCACTGCAACCTCTGCCTCCCGGGTTCACGCCATTCTCCTGTCTCAGCCTCCCGAGTAGCTGGGACTACAGGCGCTGCCACAACACCCGGCTAATTTTTTGTATTTTTGGTAGAGATGGGGTTTCACCATGTTAGCCAGGATGGTCTCGATCTCCTGACCTCGTGATCCGCCCGCCTCGGCCTCCCAAAGTGCTGGGATTACAGGCGTGAGCCACCGTGCCCGGCCTGAGGGAACTTCTGATGCAGATTTTCTTAGGTTGTGTTCCTAGAAGTTGAGCCTACTACGAAGATGCCAGTACAAGTGAGTCACTGAAGGAGAGCTGCAGGAGAAAGAGGGTGAGGCTGGATAGGGTAGGAAAGAAGGGAGCAAATAAAAGGCTTTCCAATAGCATTGAGCCTCCACCTGACCCTACGTGCAGCTCTGGAGTATGAATGGCATCAGAGTGTTGTTCCGCCTTGAGAAAAATGGGCCAGGTATTTGCATTTTCACCCTGTTTCCATTAGTGATTACCCAGCTGCAACCTCCCAGGTGCAGTCATGTACCGTATAAGGAGGTTTTGGTTAACAGTGGACCACATATATGACAGCTGAGAAACTGACGTTTCCTGGTGACTTTGCAGCCCTCATAATGCAATGCATCACTCACGTGTTTGCAGTGGTGTACACAAACCTACTGCAGTGCCAATCGTGCATAAAAGTTTAGAAATACAATTATGTATATTACATAATACTTGATAATGATGATAAATGGCTATGTTACTTGTTTCTGTATTTACTAAACTATACTTTTTATCATTATTTTAGAGTATACTCCTTCTACTTATGATAAAATGTTGACTGTAAAATAGCTTCAGCCAGATCCTTCAAGAGGTATTCTAGAAGGCATAGTTATCAAGGAGATGACAGCTCCATGCATGCATTGCCCCTAAAGACCTCCCAGTGGACAAAATAAACGTACTGATAGTGCTGACTCTGTGTAGGCCTAGGCTAATGTGTGCTTTGTGTCTTAGTTTTTTAAAAAAAAGTTTAAAAAGTAAAAATACCAAAAATAAAAATATTAAATGTAGAGGAAAACTTATAGCATAGGGACATAAAGGAAGAAAGTATTTTTGTACATTTGTACAATGTGTTTATATTTTAAGCTAAGCATTATTACAAAAGAGTCAAAAAGCTAAAACGATTAAAAAGTTTATAAGATAAAAAATTATAGTAAGCTAAGTTTATTATTGAAGAAAGAATATTTGTAATAAATATAATATAGACTGTGTACAATGTTTATAAACTTCACGGTAGCGTACAGGAAATGTCCTAGTCCTTCACATGCACTCACCACTCACTCACTGACTCACAAAGCAACTCTCAGCCCTGAAAGATTCACTCATGGTGACTGGCCTATGCAGAAGTACCCTCTTTCAATCTTTTATACTGTATTTTTACTGTACCTTTTCTATGTTTAGATATGCAAATATTTACCATTGTGCTACAATTGCCTATAGTGTCCAGTACAGTGACAAGCTGTACAGGCTTGTATTTTAGGAGCAATAGGCTATGCCATATAGCCTAGATGTGTAGCAGGCCACGGCATCTAGGTTTGTGTAAGTGCACTCTGTGATGTTCGCATAATGATGAAATCACTTAAGGATGCATTTTTCAGAAAGTATCCTGTTCATTAAGCGATGCGTGACTGTATTTCCAGGCAGGTGGCTTCTGTTTGCTGAAGGCAAGTCATTGGCAAAGAGGGCAGGTGTGAACCATTGGCAGCCAACAGTTACAGCAGCCTGGGGAGGGATACGCTTGTCCAGGAAAGAGAATCTGAGTGCACCAAGGAATCTACTGGACAGACTTTCTTATTATCTCTCAAAAAAAAAATACTTTTTAAAAAATCTCTCTTCTCCCTATTTGGCCACTGTGTCCAAGAGCAATTCTCTGACATATACTTAAATAGAAAGTAAAAATAATATAATATCTTAAACTGCCCCCATCCCCAACCATGATCTACTGCTCATATCCCTTTTGTGCCTGGTTTTGCCAAAGTCATAGCCGAAACTAAGTAGCAAAAGGGCTTATATCAGCCAGCAACCAAAAGGAAGGTAGAGGGACCCTCAGGGGACAAGCTCTCTCATCCACCCCATAAGTCATATGCTTGCAGATTGGCTTTTGAGTCAGAAATCACTATCTTATTTCCTAGAGAAACTGATGGGCAATTAGGGAATTGTTTTGCATGCAGGAAGACAGATTCATCTTGTTCTTCTCAGTGATGTGTATGTAAAAGCAAACATACCTTACTATCATCTACACCTAAGACAACAAATGCCCCACTCACCTAGAATTTTAATATTTGGAGGAGTCGGGGGGAATTTCTAGTCCAGGAGGTTTTTCACTCTGGCTGCACATAAGAATCACCTGGGAAACTTAAACAGAATAAAACAGTACCCAGGTGGTTAAATAGAATCTTGGGGTAGGGAGGAAATGGGGCAGGTATTAATATATTTTAAAACTCCTAGGACGTTGTGATGTACAGCCAGGGTCTATTCTGTATCAGTTAACTGTTGTTATGCCAAAAAATCACCCAAATCTCAGTGGATTAAAACACAAGCATTTATTATTACTCATGAGGCTGAAGGTCAGCTGGATGGTGTTTCTGGTCTAGGCTGGGCTTACTCATGCATCTGAGTTCAGCTGTAGGTTAGACGGATGGTCAGCGTGGACTGGAGATATCTTGGCTAGGTTCTCATAGCTGGTTGCTAATTGATCTAGGTGAGATACTAGATCTGGAGAGACTGTGCTTCATGGGGTCTCTCAACCTCCAGGTTAGCCCAGCGTGGGGTTCTGAGAGATAGAACAGAAGTACACAACATCTCTTAAGTCCTAGGCTTAGAACTGGCGTCTTCACTTCCATCATATTTTGTTGATCAGAGCAAGTCAAAAGGCTAGCCCAGAGTCAGAGAAGGAAGAGACACCAAAGTCAGAGGGCCAATGGCATTGCTAGAGGGAGGCCAATAACTAAGGCCAATGGTGCAATCAATTGATCACTTAAACCTAACCATTAACTTTATGGTTATCAAAAGTGATTAATTTAAAACGTAGACATTTCATTCACAACTCAGTTCATTGTCTCCCCACTCTGCTCCATACACACTCCTCCATTATGGGAAATACTTAAAATTTGACCTATAGCCATGGCATGGACACCAGTATACAAGCTATGTAAATATCTGTATTTTTAAAAGTCTAATTCACTTTTATTATGTTTGTGCTCTGGTCTCAATGTACGGAGAGTAGATCCACAGATAGACGGACAAAGTGAAAATAGACACTTAAAATTTATTTTCTGAAGTATTAACTGTGGAGTGTTAATGTGAAATATTAACAGGTGGAGTATGTTCTGGGAACATGATTATGCATGTTTACTCTCTCATATTTGACAATCCATATGAGAAGAGCCTTACTATATTTCAGTGGGTTTGCTCACCTGAAGAGGCACTGCTCTGAGGAGGATGGAAGGGTAAGGGGTGAGTGTTCCCTAGAATGTCTTCGATCTGCACATAAACACATCGAGAGAGAGTTTACAGCAACCATCCACTTTCCCACTATTTCTCAAAGTAAATATTATATTAAAGATGTTGTTTTGGCCGGGTGTGGTGGCTCACGCCTGTAATCCCAGCACTTTGGGAGGCTGAGGCGGGTGGATCACGAGGTCAGGAGCTCAAGACCAGCCTGGCCAAGATGCTGAAACCCTGTCTCTACTAAAAAATACAAAAATTAGCTGGGAGTGGTGGTGGGCACCTGTAATCCCAGCTACTCGGGAGGCTGAGGGAGAGAATTGCTTGAACCCGGGAGGCAGAGGTTGCAGTGAGCCGAGATCGCACCGCTGCACTCCAGCCTGGGCGACAGAGCTAGACTCCGTCTCAACATCAACAACAACAACAGCAACAAGATGTTTTTCCATAAATGATGCCTCCACCATCTGACCCTATTTCTCCTGCATAAGGCCCACAGAGGGCCTAAACTCTGGCTTGACTGGGGTTGTCGTGCCTGGCCCTTCATATGTGCTCTCGTGTTCCTCCCTCTTACTCCACCCTCTAAAGATGAACTCCTCTCCTCTCTGATTTTTCAAGTCCTACCGTATCCTCATGAAAATGATCAAATGTTTTTGGGTCTCCGGAGACTATTTTGGCCACATCAACCCTTCTGTGTGCTGAACAACTGCATAACGTATCTGACCCTGTTGACACTGTTCTGTTGGAAATAGCTGCCTGGCTTTTCTTTAGATATGTAAAGTTGCCTCGTCTGCTGGGCCTGTGAGTGTGGCGGCTTGAGCCAGTTTCACTATTTTGAGTGTTCAGCTATTGCTGGACACAGTTCCTATAGGGTCAGCTCCATGAGGCCAGGGGATTCATCTGCTTTACTCACTACTGTATCGGCAGCATGTCGCCCATAGAAGATGCTCCATAACCTCTATAACTATTTAATATATTGGCATATCAGCAATAAGAAAGAACAAACAATTCAATATTTCAAGTGTGTTTGGAATCCACCGTATGTACATTTATCTATTTAAAATTAGCCCTGTTATGCAGAAGGCAATTTGCTAGACATTGGGAAGTTAAGAGAAAGCAAGACATGGTCCTACCATCAAATGCCTAAGGCTTGTTTGGGAAGTCTGCTACTGTCATTACTGAGTGACTTCTCCACGCCAGGTGCTGACGTTGGTGATGTAACTGGCTCATGCTATCAGCAACTGCAGTAAACAGTGTTAAAATCCCCCAGTCCTAGGACATAACCTGTGTGATTATTGGCCCCCAGACAGCTGAGGGTCTTGGGTAAGTTATATAACCATTCTGAGGCTCAGTGTCCTCATCTATAAAATGAGAAGATCTCAAGGGAACCCTCTAGTTTTTACTTTCTCTGACTGCATTCTCTTAAGAAAGGCTTAGCATCTCTCTGATGAAATCACATTACTTCAATTCTAGGAAAACAAACCCAAAACCTGAAAGCAAGCCATTATTCTATTTGTCCAGCCTTCCTTTCAGAGCCTTAACGACCCTCTTTCACGTCAACGCACTTGAGAACGTTGAGGTTTCAAGGCAACTCTACGTGACGTTTACCAGAAACGATATTCAGCACGTTGCCACCATATCTATGATCTGGAGTTTGCTAAAACAAAACAACAAGAACAGAAGTGTTTATTACTTCCTAACTGGCTTAGTCTAAAGGATATTTCGTCAAATCCTGTTGCTAATCCACCTACCCAAATGTTCTCCTTAAATCTGCCCAGGGACACAATGTAACATTTGGAAATGTATCACTGTTTGTAGTTCCCTCAAAGTGAAAAACTGAATGGTGAAATACTTGTTCTGGGTAATCCTAGACCTCCATCCCAAACCCCTGGAGTTGTCCCCAGGGGCAATTGGACATGACCCTAACCTTCTGTGACTCTGAGGAGCAGGGAAGAGCACAGCAGCCCGTTCACCTCTAGACTCACCCTCAACGCCATCATTGCTGGGGTTCCCCTTGCCCTCTTATCTGGAGGCTATCCAGTTTTATGAACTCCCAAAATGGGCACTTTTATAAACTTAGCTCCAAGTGGGGGCTGATACTGCACCACACATGGATGCGTTAACCTGTTTAAACCTTGGCAATGATGGATTCTTTTAATGTTCATCTTTCTGAGCCTCTCAGCGTTGAAAAACACTTTGTTTCTGGGACTGCATTTGCCTGTCCTCCCACACAATGAAGCAAATGTCTCTGTGACAGATGGGCCATGCTGTAGTCCTTAAAAGTCAGCAAACTAGAGGCTTCTCAAGCCAGAGGGAAAACGAAGTCCAAAGCCTACACGAAAGCCCCCTTTCTCTCACCCCATTTGGGCATTCACAGGTCTACAGTGGCTGAAACGTAAATAGGCAGGATGTTGAGAAATCTCCGTAACCCAGGTGGCCAGCATGCTCTTGGGATCCTTAGTGCTTACTGTAGAGGAAAATATTAGCTTTGTGACAGGGAAAGGGCTGGTCAGATCGGTGTGTGAGTTTGTCACCATGAGTACAAAATGGTGCTCATGGGAGGTAGAAGGAAGACTCCCTCTATTGGAAAAAACTTCTGCTCAAGAGTGTTTAAGGACTTGTTGCCCCTGGACGCTGCCCTCTTAATGATGCCCAGGACCTGGAGATGAGCAGCATTTAACTGTTGGTCTAGTGACTTTGCAATTAGAGTGAAAGCCAAAGTATTTCTGATGGGCTGTAAAGCCCTCCAGGATCTGGCCTGCTCCTCTCCTCCCACTGTCTCTTAATCTAGCTCCTTCTAGCCACAGCATCTTCTTTGCTTGTTGTAATTACCTAGTGCTATGACCACCCCCAAGACATGGTGGTTTAAAACAACAACAATCGTTTATTTTGCTCACAACTCTGCAATTTGATCAGAGGTCCCTCATTGCTGCTGTACATGGTGTCAGCTGAGGGGACTCAACTGGAGGCTGGAGGATCTGCTTAAGAGTTGGCTCGTTCACATGGCTGCAGGCTGTCAGCCGGAGGCTCAGCCCAGTCCCTCTCCATGTGGCCTCTGTGCAGCCTAGGCTTCCTCACAGTATGGAGGCTGTATTCCAAAGGCGAGTCTTCCAAGGAAGAGATTTGCACACAAGCTGTACTGCCTTTGACAACCTAGCCTGGAAGTCACGTAGCATCCCTTCTGCCATGCTTGCCATTCTCTACCAGTCCGGGCAATCCCAAAGGCCTATCCAGGTTCCAGGACAGGGGACATGGACTTCACCTCTTGATGGGGTGGGGGATGGCAAGGCTCTAAAGGTCACTTGGGATGGAAAATGTGGTGGCTGTTTTGGGAATGTAAAACCTGTGGCCGCAGCTCTTACCTCAGGCATGTTTCCTGCCAGTGCTTCCTCTTTGTCTAGGGTTGCATGTGACTCACTCCTCATTTCCTTTACATCTTTACCCAAATATTTTCTTCTCTGAAAGTTCTTCCCTGGACAAAAACTAAAACCCATTCTGCTTCCTAACCCCTTTCAACACTATCTACATACTGTACATTTTACTCATTCTGGTTTTTACTGTGTCCTCCATGAAATTGTAAATTTCCATGAAGCTAAGGGCTTTTGTCTATTTTATTCATTGCTCATTTATTTATTTATTTATTTTTGAGATGGAGTTTTGTCCTTTTGCCCAGGCTGGAGTGCAATAGTGCGATCTCAGCTGACTACAACCTCCGCCTCCCGGGTTCAAGTAATTCTCCTGCCTCAGCTTCTGGAGTAGCCAGATTACAGGCACATGCCACCATGTCTGGCTAATTTTGTGTTTTTAGTAGAGATGGGGTTTCACCATGTTGGCCAGGCTGGTCTTGAACTCCTGATCTCAGGTGATCTGCCCACCTTGGCCTCCCAAAGTGCTGGGATTACAGGCTTGAGCCACTGCACCTGGTCTGTTCATTGCTCTTTTCCCAGAGCCAGGAGAGTGTCTGGCACATAGTGGGGGCTCAATCAATACTTGCCTCAGTGAGTTAATGAACTTCTGCCCTCATAAGACAAGAAACAGTAGTGGCCATTTCCCACATTTTCTTTGGTCCTTGGGTGCCTAGCCAGGTACGTAGACTGCTAGGTACATAGACCCTATAAGATTATTTAATTAGTGATTCACTAAATGTAGCAGTTTGAAACAACAGCAATCATTTCTCAATCTGAAAAAAATCAATAATAGGACAGCGGCATTCCTTTCACAGTCACTTATTCGTAATGCATCCCCCTGCCCCATCTACAAAGTTACAGTGCCAGCCAATATGGACACTATTAAATTCTGCTCTAGAAGTGCTTCTCCTGCTTCTCATTAGAGCCAGGAAGTTAGAAGAACAGATAGAAGAAAATCACAGGGGATGCCCAGGAGACAAGACACAATACTGGCAGTAAACCTGTGGGTGTCCGCTTGATGTTCCTGCCATCATCTGTTGTCTGAAGGTGTTGACCTGTAAGTCAATGGGAAGGTGGCTTTCCCCCAGTCTGGTTCAATGTTCACAATTCCAATAATAAATATCTTGGAAAATGGGAAGAAAGCAGGAAGACAATTACTTCAAATATTATTGTGCAATCAATGGGGTAATTTTGCTCTCCTTGAGGAACGACCTTTCTTATTTCAGCATCATTCTTTAAACAGGGAGTCACCACCTCGTGCTTGTTAGCACATTCTCCGAAGGTGTTTGGAGTACAGTAGTGACATTTCAAAATGGATTAATCAAGGAGGCTCTAAATTGGAGGTGTTCTTGAATTTCATTTAAATATGATTTACTAAAGAACACAAGTTGGAATCAGGCTGGAATGCCCTGGATGCCATCATCATCCTAGTCTGTTCTGAGATGGGCTTATGATGACATTTCAATGTATTTAGCATTTGACAAAGTTTTTCCCCGGCAAAAGTAAAGTGAAATAAGAACCATGGCCTTGCCAAACAGCTTTAACTTGGTGTACACGGTTACAGGAGTGACCTGGATGTACTCCTTGCGTCAATTTAGCATGCAGAGTCACCATCACGCTCCTCTACGAGGGCACTGAATCTGGGACTGCCTGGAGACAGGCAGAGTGTGGCCCCTTCTCCATGTCTAGGGAGTGTATGGGGCAAAGGAGATCCTAAGGCCCTGCCTGGGTTGCTTCCTCCTCAAGCAGAGGTTACAAGAATGAAGGGACTTGGCATGCTTTCGAGTTCATCCAAGACTATGTAAAAAGAATATAAACCATTAATGTAATTTATGGGCAGAAGCACTTTGAATATAAATGAAGCAACCAATGGGCTTTTTGATTGGCATTTATATCTCCTTTTATAGAGATCACATAGAGTAGTGTTATAATTCTTGACAGCTTTGATTGTAAAATATATGGGACTTTAAGCTCCCTGGAAGAAAGCAGAGATGATTAATATTAATAATAGACAGCTAAGTACACAACAGATATGAGTAATATGTTTTATATTTATATATAGCTATTGTTTTAACTCATTGGAAAACACTATATGCTTTATTAGGAATGTAGTAATAATAAGACTATATTATCTAGGTCACATAAAAGATGATGTTCAAGCTAATCTCTAAATCCTATTAATTTACTCACATTAAAATAACAATAGTCAATTGGCTCTACTATTCAAACTAATGTATTCAAAACAATGTACCTTATTAAAGGTATAGATCAAAATTCAAATAACTTGGTTCAAATGCAGTCAGTCCCCGAGTCATTTGGAAGAGTCAAGGAAGAATGCAGAGCTCTAAAAAAAAAAAAAAAAAAAAAAGATATAAGAGATCAAGAAAATCAAAGTATATTCATATTATAGCAGTTAGGGTTTTTTTTTCTATATGCAGGATGCTGAGTGAAGCAACTCTGGGATCTGTCAGCAAAAATACGGTTTTAATAAGAGTGTATATTGTTATGGGGGAATATTGCAATAGAAAATGTACATATCTTAGATTATCTCTAGCACTTGGAAAATTGCAAAATGTTTTATCACCTCTATTTTCCACTTCCACCTCTCTTGCCATGACTCCATCCATTGCCATGTGGAATAAGGTATAAAGGGAAAACAAAAAAGCTTGGACACTGTGATCAGCTGAATTTAAGGTTTGCCTTAAAATCAAAACAGAACAAATCAATAAGTAAATTTCATATATATCAAGTCTTCATTCAAAAGGCATTTTGAATGGTTTAAAGAAAAATATAATAGGTTACAGGTGAAAAAGCAGTGAAATGTGGGTAAATATTAGTATAATATGTGGAAAATGTGACCAAAAAATGACCAGTATACATATTGTATTTGGAGAATCCCATGCACTTGTTAGAGGTGAAACATAAATTGAAATAGGAGTTTCTCTAAACCAAACAGCTTATGAAAACATAAATAGTTCTGTAGTTTACAGAACCTTAACTGCTCTTCTCAAAAAATATACCTATTCGATTTTCTAAGATTTGAAAGAAACTTTTGCTCTCATTTTATTTTGTATTTTTGTTGTTTATTGCATCTTCATTCCCCTGTGGGCTTTTAAAATAAGATTCTGATGATGGAGAAAGAAATGAATGCTGCCCCTATCCCCTCTGCAATTTGCTGTGGTTTGGAAAGCCCATTCTGTATGAGGAGGTGTTATGACTTCCCACTGCACCATATGCTTCTGACTTTGTATACCTTATTTTTAGTGATACATCCATTAGCTTTTGCTTCGTAAACTATCCCAAAACGTAATAGCTGAAACCAACAATCATTTATTTGCTCATCCTTTCATGGGCTGGACTAAACCAGGGCATTCTTCAGCTGGTCTTGCCCAAGCTCACTCATGGAGCTGCTGCCTGGCAGCTTAGCCAGAGCTGGGGGGCTCACATGACCTCACTCACATGTCTGGTGGTTTGCAGAACAAAGGCTCGGGCTTTGGTTTTCTTCCATTTAGCTCCTTCAGCAGGCAAGCTTGAGCTCCTTCAAATTGTCTCAGGCTTCCAGCACACAGAAAAATGTGCAAGTACATTTCAAGCCTCTTCTCTCATTTGCTGCTGAAGTTGTGGCAGCCAAAGCAGATGTTATGTCCAAACACTGATTCAAGGATGAAGAAGACTTTACTTTTATTCTCAGGACAAAGAATTTGTGGCCATTTTTTTTTTCATTCTACTACAAGTTCAATTTTCCTGCTGCTGCTGGGGGAGAAGGAACCACCTTCCCCTTGTTTACATGGTTGCTTGAATAACAGAATAGTAGCTGCTATTTTTTTGCATAAAATCATGTGTCTTATGGGGAGGGAAACTATGGGCACTGTGAGATGCTGTTTCGGAAAAAGAGGGATTCACCTCTCCAGCTGATATGGCAGGAAATAAGAAACCATATGATCTAAGAGGTGCTGGGAGAGTAAAAAAAAAAAAAAAAAAAAAAAGGTAGAAATGAGTAGAAATGATGCAGGTGGAAATTGTGTGTGAATGCATGGAAATGCATGTGAGGTGAGAGATGAATGAATTTGTATTTCAGTCTTAACTAGCTTTTTTTTATGGCAAAGGAAATAATTTTTGAATGATTATAAATAGACTTTTATAAATTATTTTCCTAGGTCCACAGCAGGTTGTGGGGTAAGTTAGAGTAAAAATTAAATATGTATTATCCCAAGGTATTCTTTCTCTGGCAGGACCTTTCAAGGTGCCTTCTTTTATTTCTGGCAGTCCCCTGGCTGCAACTCAAATGTTCTCACCATCACAGTCTTCTTCGCTAGCGTGTGGTGACTACCATTTTCCCTGCGTCAGTTCCCTGCAGGGATGTCAGCTTCTCAGGCCGCTGATGCTGGCCAAAGCCCTTTGAAGATTCTGGGGGTACTCAGGTGCTGATGCAGGCTTTGTCTCCCACCAGCGATGAAAGTGCTGGCTGCATTGTTGTGGGATCAGCAGGTGCCCCCTTGTGTGCTTATAGCCTTGTAAAGGTTTTTCTATAATAGCCACCTATCGATTATGTTGGCTCTTGCGTTTTTCTCTTTGACTCAGTTGCATGACTTCTTTTGCAGTCATTTTTTAGTTTTTTTGTCCAAATAGAGCTGTGGTGGGCCTACGTCGCAGGTCCTTAATATAAACTTTGTATCAGTTACCTATGGCCATGAAATGTGGTGTGACAATCTTATAACCGCATGAGTCTTTCTGGCTGCTGGTGGACTGTGGCTCACAAGTCTATCTGTGGTCAGCTGTGGGTACTTAGGCAGCTTTGTGGCATTTCTAGGGAATGTAGCTTAAGAGAACTGGCTCCACTCCATGTCTCATCCTTAAGCAGGCTAGGCTGGGTTTGCTCTCATGCCTGTGACGGGGTTCCAGGAGACAGGGAAGTGCTCAAAGCCTCTTGAGGTCTAGGCTCAGAATCTCCACAATGTCACTTCTGTAGTTCAGAGAAAGTCACCAGGCCATCCCAGATTGAAAAGAGGGGGAAATAGACTATCTCTTAATGAGAGAAACCACAAAGCCACATCAAGGAGGACATAGAGGCAGATAAGGATAGAGAATTAGAGCCAGCTTTGCAATCAAGCTAGCTACCATGCACCTAAACACCTCTGAGTCCTGGGGTGAGCACAGTTTGGCAACCTGGACAACTCTAAATGCATGTTAGAAAGATGAATTTGTAATCCTTCTAAAAAGGTGGAAGATAAATTGACTCCAGTCGTCATAGGGAAGGTTGGTGCAACCAGCAAAGTGGCTTTTGCCTTAATACAAGCGATAAATCAGGAGGGTCTGGGATAGGGATAGCAAATAAGTTGCACACTGTGTGACTGATTTGTAGTAAATGCCTAGAGTGGGATGTTGAGGAGAATTATGTGGCTACTTCCCTGGTGCGCTGAACACAGGCCCTGATGGATTCAGGCTATGTTCTCCATGGCCATTGAAGGGAGGAGTGATAGCATGCCAGCAAGTGTTTGCCATCTCTGTCCTATCAAGGGCAGTGATAGTCCTACAAATGGCAGTGGCAGTTTCAAAGAATCTTTTGAAAATAATCAGGAGGTAAAACTAAACAATATTGGTGACTAAGTACAAATGAAGGGAAACTATGAGTCTAGGAGAGTCTTAGATTTTGGACTGGGTACTAGATGAATGTCATTTCTTAAAGTGGGTCAAGGCAGGAGTCTGTATTATATACATCAGTATTGTATTGTATTGTATCATACTATATACGGAGTAAATTTTTTTCTGTCATCTACCGATGCATAACGAATCACCAAAGAGCTTAGAAGCTAAGATGGTTAATCTTATGTGTCAACTTCACTGGGCCATGGGGTGCCCAGATATTCGGTCGAACATTATTCTAGGTGTTTCTGTGAGGGTGTTTTTAGGTGAGATTCACATTTAAACCAGCAGGCTGAGTAAAGCAGATGGCTCTCCCTAATGTGGTTGGGCCTCATGCAATCAGCTGAAGGCCTGAATAGAACAAAAGGCTAACACTCCCCCAAGTAAAAGAGAATTTCTACTGCCTGAGAGTCTTTGAACTGAATCATCAACTTTTTTCTACCTTCAAATTCAGACTGAAACAGTGGCTATTCCTGGGTCTTGGGCCTGCTAGTCTTCAGACTGGAGCTTTCTACCATCAGTTCTACCTAATCTCTTCTGCTGATTCTCAGGCCTTGGGACTCAGATCGGAACTACACCATTGCCTTTCTTGTGTCTCCAGCTTGCCAGGTCACCCTGGAGACCTTGAGCTATCTCAGTCTCCATAATCACATGAGCCAATTCCTTATAATAAGTCTCTTTCTGTATTTATATACCTCCTATTGGTTCTGTTTCTTTGCAGAGCGCTGAGTAACACTGAAGCTTAAAATGACTTTACTACTTCTCATCATTCTGTAACCCAGGCATTTGGACAGGGTAGAGTGAAAATGTGCTGTGTCCTCTGGGGCCACCAGGCTCCTGCCCATGGCCTCGCCCTCTCATCGTAGTCCCATCACACAGAAGTCTAGTCTGAGCTTATTTATAGTTTGGGAGCAGTCTCCAGGAGCAAGCATTCCAAGAGGACAAGCTCTTATTAAGCCTCAATTTCTATCACATTTGATAATGCCCATTGGCCAAAGCAAGTCCCATGGCCAAGGGCAGAGTCAGTGTGAGAGGGGACCATGCAAGGGTGTGGATGCCTGGAGATGTAGATCACTGGGGCCACCAAAGTAAAAGTTATTACTAAGAAGAGGTTTGATGAGTTTCATCTTAAGCATATTGACTCTGACGTGTCTATATGAGACCAAGTAGGAAGAGCCAAATGACAATATGGGTCTGAGGCTAAGAAAAGATGTTTGAGTTGAATAGATACATTGGGAAATCATGAATATAAAGACAGGGGTAATACAAAAATACTTAACAATCAGCACAGCATAGACACTGACCAATCAGAACAGATGCTGGCTATAACTTTGAACCAGGGCCCCAGAGGACCCCTGTTAAGCCAGGCATCTTCCCTTTAGATACTGGGTCATTGAGAGATGTCAGGAGTCCCAGGAAAGGGGCAGGGCAGTTAGGGCACTGGGAGGGCTCTGATGGAAGGAGGACAATGGGCAACAGCTACTTACCCATGGGCAGGAAACATGGCAGTATTTTAACAACCCATCTGAGTATCAGCCCATCATACAGGCAGTAGCTACGGCCATGGGTTGGTGTGGTTAACAATTAATGGGCTAGGGCATTAGGTTAAACCACATGATATGATCAACATTTAACCACTTTTGGCCTATGCAAAACATAATTTTGCGTGCTTCAACCTAATCCACAATGAGACAAAAATAAGCCTAAGATGGACACCAAAATGAAACTAACAGGCAAGTGACCAAGAGGATCCCCCAAAGGAAAATGAAAGGAATGGCTCAATGGAAGTTAAAGGAAGAACAGCACACGTGAGGGAGGGAGTGGGCAAATGTTTTGAACATAGCAAAGCTCCAGTAAGATGGGGACTGACTGTGTCTTTTGTTATTTGGCAAGAGGAGGCTGTTGGTGACCTTGGCAAGTTCAGATTCAAGGAAATGGTCAGGGCAGAAGCCGTTTCAGAGTCTTATGAGGCACCTGGGATATGAAAACTTGACAAAGATGGGTTTAGAATAATATTTCAGGAAGCTTTGCCTGACGGTGAGAAGAGAGACGGTAATTTATTGGGAAGCAGGGTTGGGGAGCATCCTGTTTTTAAAGATCAGAAAGGTTTGTTCACTTGTATATGAGAAATGGAAAGAATACTGAATGAGCTTCAGTTGGATGTTGTAAAATAACATGTTAAAAAGGTAGTAAGCTGGTGGGCGGGAAGCGTGAAGTCTAAGGGCTGGGAGCCCTGCATTCTTGTCTCAGTCTAGAGGGCCAGTGGCAAATTTTTCTTCATGAACATTGATTCTCATCCTGACTGCATAGTTCCTGGGGAATTTTAAAAATTCTCCATGCTCAGGTCTCACTGCAGACTGATTACGTGGAAATCTCTGGGGATGCACCCAGGCCTCAGTGCCCTTTTAAAGCTCCTGCCTTATTGCAGCATGCATCCAAGATTGAAAACCACTGCTCTAGAATGTACATAATTTATCACCTATTGCCTCAGCTTTGGGGCTTCAGCCAAAATTCTGACATGGTGGATAAAGCCCTACTCAACATTCACCGAAGCTACCATCAGTGCCAGTGGCTTTCCTTGATGACAGTGCCTGCTGCAGACCTTCTCTCAGGCTAGTGGTTCTTAACCGTAGCTGCATATTAGAATCTCTGGGGCACTTACAAAATACTGATGTCTGGGCTTCACCCTAGAAACTCTGATATAATTGTTCAGCAGTGGTGTTATGGCTGAATTGTGTCCCCCAAAAAGATACATTGAAGTCCTGGCTGGGTGTGGTGGCTCACGCCTGTAATCCCAGCACATTTGAGAGGTCCGGACAGGAGGATCGCTTGAGGCCAGGAGTTTGAGACCAGCCTGGGCAACACAGTGAGACATCATCTCCACAAAAAATCAAAATATTAGCTAGGCATGGTGGCACATGTCTGTGGTCAGAGCTACATGTGAGGCTGAGGCTGCAGTGAGCTGTGTTCATGCCACTGCACTCCTAAGCCTTAATACCCCCAGAATGTTACTTTATTTGGAAATAGCATCTTTATAAAGGAATCAAGCTAAAATGAGATCATGAGAGTAGATCCTAATCCAAAATGACTAGTGCCCTTATTAAAAGTGAACATTTGAACACAGATGCAGACATGCACAGAAGGAAGGCAATGTGGAGAGACACAGGGAGAACACCATGTGAAGATTAGATTGGCATTATGCCATCACAATCCAAGGAATGCCTGGAGCTACCAGAAGTCAAAATAGACAAGGAAGGTTCTGCTACAGGTTTAAGAGGGAGCATTCAACATCTTGATTTTAGATGTCTAGCCTCCAGGACTGTGAAACAAGAAATTTCTGTTGTTCTAAGCCACCTAGTTTGTGGTACTTTGCTATATCAGCCCTAGGAAATTAATATAGGTGGGCTTGGACACTGATGGTTTTAAAAGTTATCCAGATGATTATAGTGTGCAACTGGCATTGATTTTCATAATGATTAAGGAAATTAAGTATATAGTAGGCATAATCTAAGTAGAAAATAATGTCAAAATCAGTTTCAGAGCCATGCAAACATAATTATCATGAATATAATATTTAAAACTCAGTAACATGCTGAGTCATTTTAATACATGGTTATATATTTCTTCTTAACCTGGGGCTTTGCATTAGCAAAGAGGCATTTGCTATCTTGCTCCTCTGTAATTTCTCGCTTGGATGCTCATTGTTAGTATAATTTCTCACCTTGAGTGATGAGATTCTGGATTTCCACTTCATGGGTGCTTTATAGGTCTCCTCATGGTGTATCCTTTCTTTGTCATACCTAAGGGCACTGTCTTGCCCTTATCCCTATTGGACTTTATCCTTTTCATTTATAATGTAACGGTTCTCCAATTTGTCAAAGTTACTTAGAATTCTGATCTTGTAGTCCAATATTCTAATTTCTATTGCTCAAGGAGAGTCCCCAGGACAATTGAATTAAGAATTATATGAACTACTGGAGGAATCAATTTGGAGAACATCAGATAATGGAAGGTTTATTATATTATGTACTGCATTAAAGTGTAAAGATGTATAAAAGATAAATGGTCAATGCATGAATTATACAAAGAGTTCCTTAAATGAGATTGTTGGATCAGTCCTTGCCCAGGCACAGTGTGAGATGTAGAATTCTGTCACTGTCACTCAAAGTGTGGTCCACAGACCAGAAGTCTTGCATCAGCCGGAAGCTGATTAGAAATGCAGAATCTCAGACTTCACCTCATATCTACCATTATGGGCTAAATTGTGTCCCTGTAGCCCCCAGATTTATATGTTAAAGTACATTGAAATGTGACCATATTTGGAGATAAGAAATTTCAACAGGTAATTAAGTGAAAATGAGGTCCTGAGGGGTGGGTAGTGCAGTATGACTGCTGTCCTCATCAAAGAAGAAGTTTGTAGACAGATGTATACATGCACAAAGGAACGACCATGTGAAGATAGAGGGTGGAGAGGGCCTTCTACAAGCCAAGGAGAGAGGCCTAAGAAAAAATCAGCTCTGCCAACACCTTAACTTCAGATGTTCAGCCTCCAGAACTGTGAGAAAATAAATTTCTGTGGTTTAAGCTTCCCAGTCTTTGGCAACCCCAGCAGACTAATACACCTACCAAATTAGAATCTGCATTTTTAATGAGACCCATAGGTGAATCACAGATATAAGAAAGTTTTAGAGGCACTAGTCTAGAATACTGGTTCTCAACCTTTAGCGTGCATCAGAGTTACCTTAATAACTTGTTAAAATACAGATTGCTGGGCCCCACCCCTAGAGATTCTGATTCAGTGGGTGTGGGATGAGACCAGAAAAGTCTGCATTTCCAACAAACTACCTGGCAACATTGATGCTGGTGGCCTGCACCTCACACAAGTGTTACAGTTGGGACCAGCAAATTACCAGCCTCACCTGGTTATTATTAGAAAAGTAACTGTGGAGGCCTCATCCTAGAATTCCCGAATTAGAGACTCAGGGGCAGGGCCTAGCAAGGTAATTCTCAAGCTTTAGTTTGAGAACTGGTGCTTGACAGTTCAACCAGATCTGGGAAAAGGAACCATGAGTAATTTAAAATACCTGCTGCCCACAGGTGATCATTTGATGTTTTTCTAGACAACATGTTCTCACCCTTCCAGCTAAAAATTGCCAAAAAACGATTCTGGGGCAATAGTGTTACAGGATCTTTGGGGTGTAGTTTTTCTGGCCAGAAACATCTGTGGCCTGTGGTGCCTTTGCCCAAGTTTTGCTCAGGCCCACTCATTTTGCCCACTCAGGCTGCTCTTGGCTCCCGCTACCAGCCTGGGTCCCATGCCTGCCAAGGGTGAGTCAGGCATGGAACGGTGAGGGGTGTGTGAGTGAGCATGGGGTCTGGCCACTGTGCACAGTTAGATATACAGGCTGCTGCAGCAGGTCAGGAAACTCCAGGTGCCAACACAGGTGCCAGCTCTCTTCAAGGCTTCATCTGGACCAGGCACATCACAAGTAACTTCTATGGCTGACACCAGGGAACACGGTGGCACCCAAAAACTTGGAGATGCCAGGAACTGCAGGGCCCCAAAGAGGGAGTCAGAGCCCTGGCTCAGGGAGCTCCCAGGCCTGGGATCCCTGACGGGCTGCAGCTCTTCTTTCCTTATCTTTTCCTGCAACTTGACAAGCAAGGAGCATGTCTCAACCCTGTTTGTGTTACAGCTCTATTAGCCTTGCCATTTGGGTGGGTATTGAGTTCTTGTCCTGCAGCCAGGAAGAATGAGGTATGCAGACAAGTGAAGGGTGAGCAAGATGAAGAGGAGCTTCATTGAGCAATAGAATAGCTCAGAGGAAACCCACAGGGGGCAGCTTCTTTCTACACCCAGGGTGCCCTGACAAGTGTTCAGCTCCTAGCAGAGAGGGTAGTTCCTTTCTGCTAGGCAAGTCATCCTGACAAGTATTCAGCTATCAGCAGAGAGGGCAACTCCTCTCTGCAGCTGGTTGTCTCATCGTCTGCACAGCTCTCAGCAGAGAGGAAGCCCTAGAGTGGGTGGCTCCTCTTTGCAGGCAGGTTGTCCTGTTATCTCCCCATCATCTCTCTGTAGTCTCTGTACTCTCAGCAGAAAGGAGGCCTTGGAGTGGGTAGCTCCTTTCTGCAGGCAGGTCATCCTGACCTCTGTAGCTTTTAGCAGAGAGGAGGCCTTGAAGTGGGTAGTTCCTCTCCGCAGCTGGACATCCCAACATCTGCTCAGCTCTGGCTGAGCCTGAGGCTTTTATGGGCCTCAGGGCAGAGGAAGTGTGTGATGACTGGTCCATGGGCAGGCCCAGAAAAGACACCACAGGTTCCCTCTCCAGTCCATGGGACTGGCAGCCTGGCATCCAGGCTTCAGGTCCCCCCTAGCCTGAAGGTGAGGCCTCATCAGGGACCTACTCCCTTCCTCCCAGGAACCTGTCTTCCTCCTGCTGCTGTTCATGGCACCCAGGCTTTAGGTGCCAATGGGCATCTGCAGGCTTGCACTGAGCTGCCCTCAGCTGCCCATCAGGTTCCCTCCTATGCTGGTCAGTGCCCAAAGTCTGGAGGGGGTTGAGGCAGCAGGGAGTTGAAGTGTCAGCACTGCCCTGAGTGTGTGCACACAGCCAGGCTGTGACAGTGCCCAAGCTCGCCCCTGACTTTGCTCTGAGGTCACAGCAAATGCTGACAGCAGGAAGAAGAAGCCAGGCAGTGAGAGCAGGCATTTTTAAGCCTTCAAGTGCAGACAGGGGGCCTTCCCAGGCCCCCAAGAGTGCAGGGATGCCTAGGTCTGCAGCCATGGTTTGGGCAGCTGCAGCTGTGCAGCAGGAGGTGGGGTGCTCCTGCTGCTCAGTGGAGCAAGAGGCCCAGGTCTGCAGCTGTGGTTTGGGTGACTGAAGCTGCACCCAGGGGAGCTCCCACCCCATCAACTTGGAAGAAGTGGGGCTCCCACTTGCCCCTGGCTCCCACTGGCTCCACAGAGCATGCAGCCCTGGCTGCACCTCCCTGTTGCAGCTGGTGTGATGGCAGTGGCTACTCCAGATGGGCCACCACTGCCATCAATAGCTAAGGCAATGGCTCTCAAATGTGAATTTGTATCAGAATCATCTGATCATTACTCCTTTCCTGCAGCTTTTTATCCAATTGGTCTAGTGTAGAATCCTAGAATGAGCATTTCTTAAATTCCTAGTTGACACTCCTGCTGCTAGTTCAGGAACCATATTTTGACAATCATTGAACTAAGGGCTTGTAAAATAGTGTGATGTGGGTGAGAATGCTTGATTTCTTGGCCGTGGCAGGTGCTATTGGCTAACCAACAAAACATCCATTCCTGACCCACTTTTTCTTCACCTTTCTCCAATATAGAAGCTAAGAAAAGGTAAACAGTGACTTTCTCAGACTACTTTGCAGTTAAGAGTGAGCCTGTGACACTGTAACACATTTCTAGTTAACGGGACTAAGCAGAAGTCTGCAAGGGATGAGAATCAGTTCTGGGAAGGTTATTGCTCTACCTAATCGCGAATCCAGCACTGTATTCTCCCCTTCTTTGGCTTTGAGCACAGATATGATCCCTAGAACTAAAGCAGCCTTCTTGGGCCCATAGCATATGTACATAAAGGAAGAGACCAACAAAATAAAGTTGGCATGTGGCCAGTGAGGAACACCAAATCATTGCCAATAGCCCCCTACCTCCAGATGCTGCATTTTGTGGGATAAAAATCTTTATTGGTTAAGCCACAGTGAATTGAACTTTCCGTTACTTACAGCCAAAATTACTCCTAACTGACAATAAACCATATGTTTTATGTATGTACATATGTATGTATGTATTTATTTATTTATTGGAGACAGAGTCTGGCTCTATGCCCCAGGCTGGAGTGCAGTGGCACAATCTCAGCTCACTGCAACCTTCGCCTCCTGGGTTCAGACGATTCTCATGCCTCAGCCTCCCAAGTAGCTGGGATTACAGGCGCGTGCCACCACGCCCAGCTAATTTTTGTATTTTTAGTAGAGACAGAGTTTTGCCATGTTGGCCAGGTTGGTCTTGAACTCCTGGCCTGAGGTGATCCGCCTGCCTCGGCTTCCCAAAGTGTTGGGATTACAGGCGTGAGCCACTATGCCTGGCCCCCAGATGTATAATTTAAACAACCTAAACCTCCCAGACTTCATTTCATTAAGCTAGAACATAAAAACAAAATTAGACAAAAAAACCCCAATCACATAATGATAGCAACAACTATAATACTAGCATCTACCATGATCATCATTGTATAAAAGAATGGGCATTTTAACCTTTTAAATTAGAAAATTTTAATTGACGAAATCTGGCATTTGAAAACATCTTTCTTCCTTATTTTGATGTAGATACGTGAAAATGTGTCAGCGATCCACAGGCCTCTTCCGACCAACATTTGGTAGTTGCTAGTAGAGACTTTACACCTTACATTCTCCCCTTAATGAGGTGTAGTTCAGGCAAACAAAGCTACTCACTTACTGAGATGTGTCTGTTTAGCTTCGATCAGCAAACATTAATAAATGAAGCCCACTTGGCATTTCACAAGTGTTCGAGCTTGACTTTGTCGTTCCGGTTCACACCAGGTTTCCAAGTTTAGTCAACACGTTCCTATAGAGATTCCTTTCTTCGGTTGATAAACTGTTCTTGCCTGCTGTGTCCTGATATATGTGCCTATATAAGCACACATAGGCGCATTTAAGCATCAGCAATGAAAAAATTCAGCAGAGGTAGAGTCACAGGAAGAGTTAGAAAAAATGACATGTGTATCTTAAAATATCCCTTACAGATGTGCTCATTGCTGAGAAATTGCTTTGCTCAAAACTAAATCCAGCTTGAATTTTTATGGTTACAAAATAATTAGTCTCCGAGTCAGTTTTTAATCTTGTGTCAATGAGACCCCCCCGCTGTCTTGACTCATACCTTCAAATTAGAGGTTGATCCACGGATTAGTAAGTCTTATAATCCCAGTACCTGAGACAAAGAGATCTTTGGGTGGCTAGGAAAAGAGCAGAGAAGTATAGCAATGGTATTGAAATGGCATTCTTACCACATACCAAGTTAGATCGTGGTGACGGAAATGGTGTCTTTGGGCAGTAAATCCACAGGCTCAAGCTTGTTTGACAAGGGAAGTGTCTAAATGCCCCTCTCAAGTCTTAGGAAGGAGAATGGGTGCTCTCTGTCCTTAGCAAAAGCTTTTCTGCTTACAGCAACACTGGTCTGTGTCTGCACGAGATTTCCACTTAGCTTGAGAACCTTACTTTGAACTGCCTTTAACTTCTGACCAAAAAAAAGGAAAAAGCATCAGAGCAAATAATCATTTGTTTTTTCCAGCTATTTTTGAAACTCTGTGACTTCTCCACTTGGTAGTTTTACAGCCTCGAAATTTCCAGTGATTGGAGGAAAGAAACCCTTGCTGATTAATTACAATCTAATTTTCTATTCTTTCATAATTGCAGCAGTAGAGGAAAAAAAAGTGAGACTTATTATTCCAAAAATGAAAATGATCCCTGGACTGTTTGGGCTTATTATGAGCTCCGTGTTACAATTTATTTTAAATTGAATCAATAGAATAAACATGGAAATGGGCTCTGTGAAATCATTTATTTTTAAAGGATCCAAATAAGCTGCACCATTTTGTTAAAAATTTTCTAGACTCTACCTGGATAGACTTCTTGATGAAAACAAAGGGAAAAGAGGGCTTCAGTTTAGATCTGGGATAATCTTACAGGTCTTCCTGTGCATAGTTCCATGACCATGATTTCTGACCCTCTTTAAAACACCACAGTAGATCCTCTCTTTTTTCAAGAGAGGACCTGAAATTCTCAAAAAAACAAAAAAAAAAAAAAAACAAAACAAAACAAAAAAACAAAACTCAAAATTAATTTGTTTACTTTGAATTTTTAGTCTTTGTATAACACTGGAGAACTTGGATGGCTGAACTGAGACATGCAGGAAAGCATTAGAGAGGCTGGATTTCCTGTCTCCTAATTTGGTTCGGAGCTTTTGGGCTGGGGTGTGAAGGGTGTCCGTATGAGACGTGGTGACCCGGCACTTTGGGATTAGAGCTGGCTCTCCTTGTGCAATTACCTGGTTCACTGCTTCTAATAGGGAGGACGGGTTGATTTTTGCCTCTTCACTTTCCGCTGAGTCTTCATGTAATCCACAAAGGTTTATAGCTTTTAGTTGTGTGTGGGAGTTGGGGGCGGGCTGGGGAATGGGAGATGGTTAGTGATGGATACCATGGGAATTTTAGATATCTACCTTGTGAATGTCCTGCTTAAATGGGTGAAGTACAATATAGCATTAGGTGTAAAAAAGTAGGTTATGAAATTTTGTATATTTATGGGGTTTCTTGTATGTTTTATTTTTATGTATAAAAGCACATATGTTTTAAGTAGACAAAAATAGGCAGTGTATCGATAATACATATTTTATATAAATGATGCTATATATGTATAGGTATGTATATTTTTATTTCAAAAGCTTTCTTACATATGTATATATTACACATATGAATGTTTTGTATGTACTATATATAGTATCAGTATATATTCCTATATAATATAAACCATAAATATGTATATATATTTACATATTTATATATGTAACATGTATATGCATGTGGGTATATGTATATTTGTAGAAATATTTCTTACTATACAAATATAATAGTTATATGTGTATCTTAGGCGGGATATAAAATATATACCAAAATATCAAATGTATAAAATGGTCATTTCTGAGAAGTAGGATTGGGGATAATTTTTATTTTCTATGTGTCTTTCTATATTTTATAAATATTCTATGAATATAAAGCAACACAGTGCAAGCACAGAAAAACTTTTGAAAGGAAAATGAGATGAAATGCCTTCCTGCAAATCATGCAAGTCCTCAGGAAAATTGTTTTCCTGCTCTGGTGAGTGAGGGTTCCTAATTCTCTGCTTATGAGTCCCTGTCTTCGTCTCAGATTGTGGTCTGCATCCCCTGGGCATACAGTCTACAGGCTCCATGGGTTTCCATGGTCCTAGGATTGCTCCCTCTCCCTCTTTCCTTCTCCTGGCATGAAGAAGCTCACTCATCTGATACCATCACAAAGAACCCCCAGATCCCTCAAATGTTCTTCTTCCCTGTGTTCACTGATGCTACTACAATTTTGTCACATACATGTGTTATTTTCCTCAATCTTTCATGGCAGACAAGGGGAAAACGAAGCTGTAATATTAGTGAGGCACAAGTTCTAGACTGGTATTCTCATATCCATGAGAACTGATAAGGCTTTTCATAACACAGATCACTGGGTGCCACCCCTGCAGAGATTCTGACTCAGTAGGTCTGACTGGGCCCTAAAGAACTGCATTGTTAACAAGCCCCCGGATGCTACTGATGTTGTTGGTCCTTAGACCACATTTTGAGGAGCAAAGTCTAACGGTATTTAAAGCATGAACCCCATACTAGCAGCATCAGGAACACTAATGCATTTTCTAGAATCACAAACTTTGAGATTCTATTCCAGAGGTGTTGTATGCCTACCATATACCAAGTGGATCTTTATCAACAGTTTGGTGACAGAAAAATCTGTATTTTAGCAAGACTCCCAGGATATTCAAGTGCACGTGGAAGATGGAGAAACACCAGAATAGACACCAGGAAGAAGGCAGGTGCATCTAAAAGCAACAAAGAGGCACAGTGACCTGAAAGATCCTGGCTGCCCCCCTCCCCTAGGTACCTGGTTAAAGTCACTGTGTCCTAAATCTGAGAATCAGCACCAGGAAGAAAAGATTAATTTCTCAGGGGTAAAGAGGCAAGTTCCTAGGACTGAGGCATAAAATCAGAATGCCAGCATATTCATTTATAATGAAAAGCAAAACGATGTGCCACGGCTGGAGGAATCTCCCTGGGAAGGCAGGCAACAGTGAAAATCCAGTCAGACCCAGCAAGTGACCGGGTGAGCAGAGAGCAAGACCCCCAGGAGTCAAGGGCAAGGTTCTGAAGTTCAAGAGCTCTAGCAGTGAGAGCCTTATCCATATGAGCAAGACTCTTCGGAGGCCAGCCCAGGGCATCTTCTGTCCTGTGCCCTGTCTGAATGGTGTCAGGCAGTCTTCTTGCTTCGCCTTTGTTATTCCTTTTTCCAGGATGGAAGAAACCATTTCCCATCAAGATGTTCTTTAGAGAGGCAACTGCTTCAATTAGGCCACCCATTATGCTTTGTTGATGTTGTGTATTTCTGCTTTCTTTGTTCACTTAAAAGTTGAACTATTAGTGGAAAATCCCCTGTCTTTTATTTCAAAGTTCCCTGGGTTTATCACAGAGCAGGATTCACAAGATTCTCACAGATTGTTCTGTGATGTTTTCAGCATTCTCTTTTCCTTACTCAAAACAAATCTATAGAACAGGAATGATGATCCCCATTTTCTCAAATGAACAGTCGAGAATAAAGGAGTTGTTATCAGTTGAATTGCATCTCCAAAACTGATACGTTGAAGGATGTGTACCTAACACCTGATACCTGTGAATTATTTGGAAATAGGGCCTTTGGGGAGGTAATGAAGTTGAGTTCATATGAGTGGGCTCTAATCTATTGTGACAGGTGTTTTTATAAGAAGAGGAAAATGCTGTGAGGAGACAGAGACACACAGGACCAATGCCATGTGAGGTCAGGGGCAGAGGCTGGAGGGATGCAGCTTTAAGCTAAGGAATGCTGAGGACTGAGGCCACCATCAGAAGCTGGAAAGAGGCAAGGAAAGATTCTACCCCAAGTCTCAGAGGGAGGCTGTTCCTGCTGATGCCATGACTTTGAACTTCTAGCCTCCAGAACTGTGAAACAAACATATCTCTGCTGTTATAAACCACTCAGTTTGTGGTACTTTGTTTTAGCAGCCACAGGAAACTAAGAGAGAGGTTTGTTTGTTTTAATTGCATCCTAGGTTATCTAAGTTGGTGGTGGAGACAGACACTAGTGGGCCCCCACCCCCAAATCCCCTTGGTCCTCACCATATCAGCATACGCTGATGGCATCAGCCTGCAGACACCTGCTCTTCTACAGCTGAGGGCTTTCTCTTGGCCCAAGAAGTGAGAAGTTTGAAAGTGCTGAGAAGTCAACACCTCCAGGAGCAGCCTTCAGCCAACAATGGATGGAAACCGGAGGATAAATACACCAGCTTTATTCCTGCAAGTGAGGCCACACTGAAGTGTGTTCCAATCCATCTCCCGGAGGTCCCAAGTGGCCTTGAGCCTCTGCTGCCCACACTGGTGACCTGTTCACAACTCACCCCACGCTGGCTTCCTCTCCTTCCCTGCTCCCCAGTGGTGTTTCCCAGGACCATCTGCAAATAAACTCCTGCTGCCCTGCCTTAAAGAATCTTCTGGGGAAACCCAGCCCAAAGCAGACCTAAGACTGACTCACACCTAAGGCTGTGTTCCTTCCACTCTAGCACTTTTAGGAGATACTAAATGCCATTTTTATTCTTTGATATTTTCTCAAACAATGAGCATATAATCAACAAAACATGTAACCACAGACTTTAAAATGCATTCCTTTGTGCTCCCATAGGTTTTGTTATAAACTTCTCAGGAGGCAAGAGGTGGGGTGGGGCTGCTGATGCAGTGCATCATGGCGAAGCTGTATTTTAGTGTCAAATACATGTCAGGCCCATACTAAATGCCTTATGCACACTATATTATTAAATCCCCGATAAGTCTTTGTATTATGGTTAGTCTTGTGTAGGTTGTCCTTTGACATAGAGCAAAACTCTTTGAGGTCAAGCATCATGTCCAACCCATGAAAATAGACTGAAAAAAACTCCCATTAACACAACAGTGTTTGGAGAAGTGAGGGGCAGGATGGTGGTGTGCCTTCAAGGCACTCCCTGTCTTCCTGGCACACCCACAGTGCTTTGTGCTTCTTAAATGTTCAATGAATATGTGATAGGATTGAATGATGGGCAAACAAGAAAAATCCAGCCTAGTGGAGCCTCAGGCTAACACAATTTGGGAGCCTTTGTTATTATGATAAACTATTTATAACATAGTATGTATTATTTTAACCATTTTAAGTGTAAGATTCAGTGGCAGTAAGTATACATGGGCTGGGCCCTGTGGCTCACACCTATAGTCCCAACACTTCGGGGGGCCAAGGTGGGAGGATACCTTGAGCTTAGAAGTTTGAGACCAGCCTGGGCAACATAGTGAGACCTCGTCTCTACACAAAATTTTAAAGATAAATTAGCCCAGCAAGGTGGTGCATGGCCTGTAGTCCTACCTACACAGAAGGCTGAGGCAGGAGGCTGAGGTGGAAGAATAATATGACCACAGAAAATCAAGGCTGTAGTGGCCTATGATCCTGCCCCTTCATTCCATCCTGGGCAACAGAGTGAGACCCTGTCTCAAAAACAAACAATCAAACAAAAACAAAAGAAAAAATCAGTTTACATAACAATGTTGTGTGACTGTCACCTCTATTTCCAGAACAATTGAATGAACCCAAACAGAAACTTTGTAAATATAAAGCAATCACTCCATTCTGCAATCTCCCTAGCCCCCGATAACTTCCAACTTACTTTCCTTTCCTGTGAATTTACCAATTCTGTCCAGCGTAAGTTAGCATGGTGTTTTCCAGGTTCATCCATGTGGTATCATATATCAGAACCTCATTCCTTTTAAAAGCTGAATAACATTCCATTGTAAGTACAGACCACATTTCATCTATCCATTCTTCTGTCTGTGGACATTTGGCTTGTTTCTACCCTTTAACTTGTGAAGAATGCGCTTGTGGACACTGATGTATAAGTATTTGTCTGCATTCCTGTCTTCAACTCCTTGGGGCATATCGGAGTAGAATCACTGGATCACATGGTGATTATTTCCTGTTTAACTTTTTAGAGAACTGCCAAACTGTTTTGCGTGGTGGTTACACCATTTTATATAAAATTTAGCCTGGGAGCTGGAAGGGGAGAGTTTCAAGTTAAGAATTTAAAAATATCTTACTTTACATATTACAAAAATACATTCCGCCATCTTCAGATGATGATGTCTGCCCTCTTGTTCACAAGATGGCTGCCTCCGTATTGTGTGAATATGTTGTCGAGGCTCTTCCTCAGAACCTGTGCCAGTGAGCAGCCTTGAGCTTCAGCTTCACTGGCTTCCTGATAAATCTGTCTCTGTGGATTTACATCTAAGAACAACTTCTTGTCATTTGCTGAAAATCACTGAAGTTTGAATCTTACAATTAAGATGAAAAAGGGAAGAGTTACTTTGTAAATACTTCTGGGGACCAACATGCTGATGAGGCTTTAAGATTTCAGCCTGTCTCCTGGTGATGTTTGGGTGAACATCTTCTCCTGACAGACTGTTTCTCAGTATCACCTTAGACTCGGTCAGGAAGAGCCCCTACAAAAAGCCACATGCATTCGAAGGCCTCTCTCCTGCTGTGTTTCACAGTTCCAAGCTGTTTTGTTCAGGCCGTTCTTCAGGTGCCCAGGACTCTGACATTTCTTTCTAATGGGCCATGATTTGGTTTCAGAGCCATGTGTGCCTTTTCCCCAGTCCATCCTTCCATAGCTGTGCATACCTTGGTGTCCACAGGGGAGCTGAGTATGTCTGTTGGAGGTATGGGAGAATTGGATGACACTTGAACTTGCAGGCTAAAGTGTCTGAATATGTTCTCTCAAGACCTCTCACAGGTAGGACAGAGCTGGGGAATGGGAAGGGAAGATGCCCACCCATGGATCAGGGACTGGAACTAGGATCTCCTTGTATCACCATGTTCCAGCACGATGCCCCAAAAGGAGTCCAAACACTCAAAATTGCAATTTGTCTTCTCAGATTGTTATGATGGCATACTACTCTCCAAGGTGTGAGGACAGAACACATTTAACTTGGCAGTTTTTACCTTTATTTCTTACTGGTAAATATTTAGCATGTGATTTGCAGGTCATTGTTCCTACCTTGCTCTGGGTCCCGCAAGTTTTAGGAATGGTCCTGCTGTTTCCTTCTCATCTGTAGTTTGCTAAGTTCAAATTCATCCATCCAAATACCTGAATAAACGCTGATCAAATTCATCAAGAGGTTTATTATTTATTTAAGAATCTTGTGGTCAGGTAGTCTCAGGATTGGTTGGGAAACTCAAGAAAGCGATGACAGCTTGGCACTTTCTTCCCTTCTCATCTGTCTTCTTCAAAATGAGAGATGTCTGTCCTCATGCACCCAAGATGGCTGCCTCAGCTCCAGCCATCACACTGTCACAGACATTGCCCTGAGAAAGACAAAGGGCATCAGGAAGGCTTTCTTTTTCTAGTAGCATTCTTCAGTGTGGAAAATCTTACCCAAATGCCCCAGAAGAATTCTTTTTCCATCTTATTGTCCATAAGTAGTTACATTATCTACTTCTACTCAAATCCCAGCCAAACAGAATGAGTTATTTGATTCGCTTAGACCATTTGGAAATTGTCATTTGGAAGTTGCACATGTTGCTGCCTGAAAATAAGAGAAATATCGGGTTGCTCTCGGTAAAAAGGAAGGGAGAACTTGCTTTAGGCTGGGAAGCCATAGCAACAGACAGAGCAGTTACTTTCCTTAGAATTATAAAGGAGGATTAGTGATTAGGAAGCAAAGAAGAAAAGGGGATTTGTCACTGGATAGAAAAGGCAGCCACAGCTAAGCTTGTAATAAGCAGATGGTGAGAAGAAAATGTTCAAATGAAGTTCTGTGGGCCTTCATTATAAATGGTGAATGATTAATTATGTTGCGTTTCATTAAATTTATGAGTGGTATTTGTTATACAACACATCACTAATAAATAATGGCTGATGGATTATTATTGCTGTTCTCCATCAGTATGGAGAACGTGATGTCTTTTCACCAGAATTAACTGTTGCCAGGAGAAAAATCAACCCTAAACCCTTCATTGCTCATGAAACAAAATGACTTAATCAGCTCATCCTAGAAATGAAAGAGATCTGGAGCCGCCATTTAAAATCCTGACAAAGCATTCAACTTCTGACATTCCAAGGAGTAGCATCTGGGTTTGATTTTCTTTTGTCTTATCCCAGGGACAAGCATAGATGTAGGAAAACTGCACACATGTCAACAACGTGCCATACATCTGAAAGCTGCTCAAGTGCTCACCTAACCCCAAGGTATTTTTTACACTGTCCTATTGCTTGCCTGCAACTCCAAGTTTACTTCCCAGTACTAGTAAGGTTGTGGTGCCCTTCTTCTATGCACAGAACAGTGCATATATATGGAACATAAATATTATGACCTATGGATACCACATATATAAAAATGGCCTGGAGGTCAGGATTAAGTCTCGGTAGCTACATTTGTACGTGGTCTTGATAAGTGGCATTTTTAGGTAGGAGTGATAGGACAACAATAGAGGTGATACCCACTTTTGGAAGTGACATGTGGCAGGATACCACAATGTAGGGCAGACCTATATAAGGTAGCACACTCACTGTGTGCTGCTGGGGCTTTCTCACCATGTGGTGGCCAGGTTCCAAGAGGCTGTGTCCTCCCTGAGACAAGAAATAGAAGGTGCCAATTTCTTCAGGTCTGAGCCCAGGAATTGTCACAGCATCATTTCTGCTATATTCCATTTGTCAAGAAGTCAGAGAGACCATATTCCAAGGGCTGGGACATACACTCCGTCTGTTGATGGGAGGAGTATCAAAGGATTGGGAGGCCACGTCTTAAAACCATCACATTAGCTTGACTGTTGTTTCAGGGAGCCTTGCCTAGCCACCTCCTCTTAAGCAGCCCTGGCCGCTCCCTGGAATCACTCTCTATCACAGTATCTCTTTGGTTTTCTTCATAGCACCATTGCCTGGACTTACTTTGTAAATGCATTTATTTAGTTGCATAATTAATTTTAAGCTTATTTCCCATTTAGCACGTAATTTCCACAATAGCAGGAACATTAGTGATCTTTTTATTATTATTATTATTATACTTTAGATTTTAGGGTAAATGTGCACAATGTGCAGGTTTGTTACATATGTATCCATGTGCCATGTTGATTTCCTGCACCCATTAACTCGTCACTGAGCATTAGGTGTATCTCCTAATGCTGTCCCTCCCCCCTCCCCCAACCCCACAACAGTCCCCGGAGTGTGATGTTCCCTTTCCTGTGTCCATGAGTTCTCATTGTTCAATTCCCACCTATGAGTGAGAACATGTGGTGTTTGGTTTCTTGTCCTTCTGATAGTTTACTGAGAATGATGTTTTCCAGTTTCATCCATGTCCCTACAAAGGACATGAACTCATCATTTTTTATGGCTGCATAGTATTCCATGGTGTATATGTGCCACATTTTCTTAATCCAGTCTATCGTTGTTGGACATTTGGGTTGGTTCCAACTCTTTGCTATTGTGAATAGTGCCGCAATAAACATACGTGTGCATGTGTCTTTATAGCAGCATGATTTGTAGTCCTTTGGGTATATACCCAGTAATGGGATGGCTGGGTCAAATGGTATTTCTAGTTCCAGATCCCTGAGGAATCGCCACACTGACTTCCACAATGGTTGAACTAGTTTACAGTCCCACCAACAGTGTAAAAGTGTTCCTATTTCTCCACATCCTCTCCAGCACCTGTTGTTTCCTGACTTTTTAATGATGGCCATTCTAACTGGTGTGAGATGGTATCTCACTGTGGTTTTGATTTGCATTTCTCTGTTGGCCAGTGATGATGGGCATTTCTTCATGTGTTTTTTGGGTGCATAAATGTCTTTTTTTGAGAAGTGTCTGTTCATGTCCTTCACCCACTTTTTGATGGGGTTGTTTGTTTTTTTCTTGAAAATTTGTTTGAGTTCATTGTAGATTCTGGATATTAGCCCTTTGTCAGATGAGTAGGTTGCAAAAATTTTCTCCCATTCTGTAGGTTGCCTGTTCACTCTGATGGTAGTTTCTTTTGCTGTGCAGAAGCTCTTTAGTTTAATTAGATGCCATTTGTCAATTTTGGCTTTTGTTGCCATTGCTTTTGGTGTTTTAGACATGAAGTCCTTGCCCACGCCTATGTCCTGAATGGTATTGCCTAGGTTTTCTTGTAGGATTTTAATGGTTTTAGGTCTAACATTTAAGTCTTTAATCCATCTTGAATTAATTGTTGTATAAGGTGTAACGAAGGGATCCAGTTTCAGCTTTCTACATATGGCTAGCCAGTTTTCCCAGCACCATTTATTAAATAGGGAATCCTTTCCCCATTTCTTGTTTTTGTCAGGTTTGTCAAAGATCAGATAGTTGTAGATGTGTGGCATCATTTCTGAGGGCTCTGTTCTGTTCCATTGATCTATGTCTCTGTTGTGGTACCAGTACCATGCTGTTTTGGTTACTGTAGCCTTGTAGTATAGTTTGAAGTCAGGTAGCGTGATGCCTCCAGCTTTGTTCTTTGGGCTTAGGATTGACTTGGTGATGCGGGCTCTTTTTTGGTTCCATATGAACTTTAAAGTAGTTTTTTCCAATTCTGTGAAGAAAGTCATTGGTAGCTTGATGGGGATGGCATTGAATCTATAAATTACCTTGGGCAGTATGGCCATTTTCACGATATTGATTCGTCCAACCCATGAGCATGGAATGTTCTTCCATTTGTTTGTATCCTCTTTTATTTCATTGAGCAGTGGTTTGTAGTTCTCCTTGAAGAGGTCCTTCACATCCCTTGTAAGTTGGATTCCTAGGTATTTGATTCTCTTTGAAGCAATTGTGAATGGGAGTTCACTCATGATTTGGCTCTCTGTTTGTCTGTGATTGGTGTACAAGAATGCTTGTGATTTTTGTACATTGATTTTGTATCCTGAGACTTTGCTGAAGTTGCTAATCAGCTTAAGGAGCTTTTGGGCTGAGACAATGGGGTTTTCTAGATATACAATCATGTCATCTGCAAACAGGGACAATTTGACTTCCTCTTTTCCTAATTGAATACCCTTTATTTCCTTCTCCTGCCTGATTGCCCTGGCCAGAACTTCCAGCACTATGTTGAATAGGAGTGGTGAGAGAGGGCATCCCTGTCTTGTGCCAGTTTTCAAAGGGAATGCTTCCAGTTTTTGCCCATTCAGTATGATATTGGCTGTGGGTTTTTCATAGATAGCTCTTATTATTTTGAGATACGTCCCATCAATACCTAATTTATTGAGAGTTTTTAGCATGAAGGGTTGTTGAATTTTGTCAAAGGCCTTTTCTGCATCTATTGAGATAATCATGTGGTTTTTGTCTTTGGTTCTGTTTATATGCTGGATTACATTTATTGATTTGCATATGTTGAACCAGCCTTGCATCCCAGGGATGAAGCCCACTTGATCATGGTGGATAAGCTTTTTGATGTGCTGCTGGATTCGGTTTGCCAGTATTTTATTGAGGATTTTTGCATCAATGTTCATCAAGGATAATGGTCTGAAATTCTCTTTTTTGGTTATGTCTCTGCCAGGCTTTGGTATCAGGATGATGCTGGCTTCATAAAATGTGTTAGGGAGGATTCCCTCTTTTTCTATTGATTGGAATGGTTTCAGAAGGAATGGTACCAGTTCCTCCTTGTACCTCTGGTAGAATTCGGCTGTGAATCCATCAGGTCCTGGACTCTTTTTGGTTGGTAAGCTATTGATTATTGCCACAATTTCAGAACCTGTTATTGGTCTATTCAGAGATTCAACTTCTTCCTGGTTTAGTCTTGGGAGGGTGTATTTGTGGAGGAATTTATCCATTTCTTCTAGATTTTCTAGTTTCTTTGCATAGAGGTGTTTGTAGTATTCTCTGATAGTAGATTGTATTTCTGTGGGATTGGTGGTGATATCCCCCTTTTCATTTTTTATTGCATCTATTTGATTCTTCCCTCTTTTCTTCTTTATTAGTCTTGCTAGTGGTCTATCAATTTTGTTGATCCTTTCAAAAAACCAGCTCCTGGATTCATTAATTTTTTGAAGGGTTTTTTGTGTCTCTATTTCCTTCAGTTCTGCTCTGATTTTAGTTATTTCTAGACTTCTGCTAGCTTTTGAATGTGTTTGCTCTTGCTTTTCTAGTTCTTTTAATTGTGATGTTAGGGTGTCAATTTTAGATCTTTCCTGCTTTCTCTTGTGGGCATTTAGTGCTATAAATTTCCTTCTACACACTGCTTTGAATGTGTCCCAGAGTTTCTGGTATGTTGTGTCTTTGTTCTCGTTGGTTTCAAAGAACATCTTTATTTCTGCCTTCATTTCATTATGTAACCAATAGTCATTCAGGAGCAGGTTGTTCAGTTTCCATGTAGTTGAGTGGTTTTGAGTGAGTTTCTTAATCCTGAGTTCTAGTTTGATTGCACTGTGGTCTGAGAGACAGATTGTTATAATTTCTGTTCTTTTCCATTTGCTGAGGAGAGCTTTACTTCCAACTGTGTGGTCCATTTTGGAATAGGTGTGGTGTGGTGCTGAAAGAAATGTATATTCTGTTGATTTGGGGTGCAGAGTTCTGTAGATGTCTATTAGGTCCACTTTGTGCAGAGCTGAGTTGAATTCCTGGATATGCCTGTTAACTTTCTGTCTCCTTGATCTGTCTAATGTTGACAGTGGGGTGTTAAAATCTCCCATTATTATTGTGTGGGAGTTTAAGTCCCTTTGTAGGTCACTCAGGACTTGCTTTATGAATCTGGGTGCTCCTGTGTTGGGTGCATATATATTTAGGACAGTTAGCTCTTCTTGTTGAATTGATCCCTTTACCATTATGTAATGGCCTTCTTTGTCTCTTTTGATCTTTGTTGGTTTAAAGTCTATTTTATCAGAGAATAGGATTGCAACCCCTGCCTTTTTTTGTTTTCCATTTGCTTGATAAATCTTCCTCCATCCCTTTATTTTGAGTCAATGTGTGTCTCTGCACGTGAGATGGGTTTCCTGAATACAGCACACTGATGGGTCCTGACTCCTTATCCAGTTTGCCAGTCTATGTCTTTTAATTGGAGCATTTAGCCCATTTACATTTAAGGTTAATATTGTTATGTGTGAATCTGATCCTGTGATTATGATGTTAGTTGGTTATTTTGCTCGTTAGTTGATGCAGTTTCTTCCTAGCCTTGATGGTCTTTACAATTTGGCATGTTTTTGCAGTGGCTGGTACTGGTTGTTCCTTTCCATGTTTATTGCTTCCTTCAGGAGCTCTTTTAGGGCAGGCCTGGTGGTGACAAAATCACTCTGTGTTTGCTTGTCTGTAAAGTATTCTATTTCTTCTTCACTTATGAAGCTTAGTTTGGCTGGATATGAAATTCTGGGTTGAAAATTCTTTTCTTTAAGAATGTTGAATATCGGCCCCCACTCTCTTCTGGCTTGTAGAGTTTCTGCCGAGGGATCAGCTGTTAGTCTGATGGGCTTCCCTTTGTGGGTAACCCGACCTTTCTCTCTGGCTGCCCTTAACATTTTTTCCTTCATTTCAACTTTGGTGAATCTGACAATTATGTGTCTTGGAGTTGCTCTTCTCGAGTAGTATCTTTGTGGCATTCTCTGTATTTCCTGAATCTGAATGTTGGCCTGCCTTGCTAGATTGGGGAAGTTCTCCTGGATAATATCTTGCAGAGTGTTTTCCAACTTGGTTCCATTCTGTCCGTCATTTTCAGGTACACCAATCAGACGTAGGTTTGGTCTTTTCACATAGTCCCAAATTTCTTGGAGGCTTTGTTCATTTCTTTTTGTTCTTTTTTCTCTAAACTTCCCTTCTCGCTTCATTTCATTCATTTCATCTTTCATCAGCGATACCCTTTCTTCCAGTTGATCGCATCTGCTACTGAGGCTTCTGCAATCTTTGCGTAGTTCTCGAAACTTGGCTTTCAGCTCCATCAGCTCCTTTAAGCCCTTCTCTCCATTGGTTATTCTAGTTATCCATTCTTCTAATTTTTTTTCTAAGTTTTTAACTTCTTTGCTATTGTTTTGAATTTCCTCCCGTAGCTCAGAGTAGTTTGATCATCTGAAGCCTTCTTCTCTCAACTTGTCAAAGTCATCCTCCATCCAGCTTTGTTCCGTTGCTGGTGAGGAACTGCGTTCCTTTGGAGGAGGAGAGGTGCTCTGCTTTTTAGAGTTTCCAGTTTTTCTGCTCTGTTTTTTCCCCATCTTTGTGGTTTTATCTACTTTTGGTCTTTGATGATGGTGATGTACAGATGGGTTTTTGGTGTGGATGTCCTTTCTGTTTGTTAGTTTTCCTTCTACCAGACAGGCCCCTCAGCTGCAGGTCTGTTGGAGTTTGCTAGAGGTCCACTCCAGACCCTGTTTGGCTGGGTGTCAGCAGCGGTGGCTGCAGAACAGCGGATTTTCGTGAGACCACAAATTCAGCTGTCTGATAGTTCCTCTGGAAGTTTTGTCTCAGAGGAGTACCCGGCCGAGTGAGGTGTCAGTCTGTCCCTACTGGGGGGGTGCCTCCCAGTTAGGCTGCTCAGGGGTGAGGGACCCACTTTAGGAGGCAGTCTGTCCGTTCTCCGATCTCTAGCTGTGTGCTGGGAGAACCACTACTTTCTTCAAAGCTGTCAGTCAGACAGGGACATTTAAGTCTGTGGAGGTTCCTGCTGAGTTTTTGTTTGTCTGTGCCCTGCCCCCAGAGGTGGAGCCTACAGAGGCAGGCAGGCCTCCTTGAGCTGTGGTGGGCTGCACCCAGTTCAAGCTTCCTGGCTGCTTTGTTTACCTAAGCAAGCCTGGGCAATGGCGGGCGCCCCTCTCCCAACCTCACTGCCTCCTTGCAGTTTGATCTCAGACTGCTGTGCTAACAATCAGCAAGACTGTGGGTATAGGACCCTCCGAGCCAGGTGCAGGACACAATCTCCTAGTGTGCCGTTTTCCAGGCCCGTTGGAAAAGCACAGTATTAGGGTGGGACTGACGCGATATTCCAGGTGCTGTCTGTTACCACTTTCTTTGACTAGGAAAGGGAACTCCCTGACCCCTTGCGCTTCCCGAGTGAGGCAATGCCTCACCCTGCTTCAGCTCACGCACAGTGCGCTTCACAGACTGTCCTGTACCCACTGTTTGGCACTCCCTAGTGAGACGAAACCGGTACCTCAAACAGAAATGCAGAAATCACCTGTCTTCTGTGTTGCTCAGGCTGGGAGCTGGAGACCGGAGCTGTTCCTATTCGGCCATCTTGGCTCCACCCCCGTATCGAACATTAGTGATCTTGTTCACAGCTGTATCCCCATATAGCAGGTGCTCACTAAACAAAAAGTTGCTGTACAATAAACATTTGTTGAGTGGATGAGTGGATGAAATTTTTATCATCTAACTCCTTTAACAGCTCATAACAAGGATGTGTGCAAGACTTACCATTAACACTGGTTCCTCAGGCTTCTTTGTATAATCTAGGGCTCTCATTAATATGACCACTCCTAGACCTAAAGATCCAGCTAATTATCACAGATTTAACCTGTGAAGCTATAACTCAAGCTGCTTAGAACTAACGTAATTATGGCTGAGCATCGCCTCATGGAAATGCACCAAATCCCTGTCACACAAATTCCTAGCTCTGGCCTGAAAAAATTGGATTAGGAAATAGTTAAGGAAGACACATTCATGAAGGCACAGCTTTCTGAGTGCAGAGAAGAAAACGTCTCTGCGCATTTGTTACTGTCCATGGTTATAGAGTTATTGGGAAGCAAACAGTAACAGTGCAGCGGTAATTCTGAGAAAATGGGCTGAGTGACTTATTGCCTGTTGGTTCAGAGCCTGCAAATCTGTTTTCCAAAGTGCAGCTGGGAAAAAGCTACAGAATAATGTTCTGCTTTTTACCTGCTCCCACGTCCTTTATTGGGTCCCAGGAGGGAACACTGAGCGAGGAGTAAGAGAAACTCGCACACCAGATTCTATGTATGACGCAGGCTGGGTAGCTACAAGACGGATATTTACCAGACTTCAATTTTCATCTCAAATTAGTGACGCATCTCCATTAATGAGGGCAGACCTCATTATGATTGTGCCTCTCTATTTCTTTTTGGAAGAAAATAAAGTCAATTAAAATCATTGCATTTCAGAAGAAAAGCAATTCACACTGTGTTTTATTAATACCACAATGGTGCTGTTTTCTTTGTTACCAAGACAAAAATTAACAGGCGTCTCATGGCACAAAGGTGGGTGACAAGCAAAACAGGCTATTAGTAATGTGGCTGATTTCAGACTTCGAAACAGAAGGAGGCTTCCAGGATTTAAAAACAGAATAAAAGCTCTTCTCTGTGCTGTCAGTCTGTCTGAGTTTGTAGACCTCCTTTCAGTCACCAACTTATGCTGTCTGGTTGAAACATTTAAAGACTGTTGTTTTTTTCCCTAGCACATCTCAAGTATTACATTAATATAAAGGAAACCTTTAAGTCATTTCTGGAGATTAAGAAGTGGTTTTAGATGATTTGATGGCTATAAAGTTCCAGTTGGGAGTTTTGGTGTTTAATTGTATGTGTTGTATACTTAAGTAGAATCAAAAATAAAAACAATATTTATGTATTATTATACATATTTGTTTCTGTTTTAGTTAAAACAGTAACAATTTTGGCTTCAGGAGAGAAAAGAAGGGCTTCCTTAGAAGTTGGTAACATTTTCCCAAAGAAGTCACTGTGAAACTAAAGAAAGTGGAAATCAAAGAGGTAACATCTGACAAAGATTAGTGTGAAAATAGGAAAAGACCCCAGGTCTTCTGATACACATAAAACTGAGCAGGGGAAATTCTCTGAGCAGAGACCGGATAGGATCCAAATAGAACTCTTCATATTTCATCCTACAATTGTTTTTTCTTTGTGACTCCCCTAGTTCTTCTTCAAAATGTTACCATTCTTTCAGATTACCAGCCTGGAATATTCTATCTCTGTGTCTTTTATTTTCTTGTTGTTTCCTAAAATTAGACCTTAAATATGCCATTTATTTCCATTTTTTTCTCTTATATTTACCTTTTTGTTGTTCGTTTTAAGTTTTTCATTGCCAGTTTGGAGTGAATTGTTGGCTTAGTTCTGGTTATAATGAGTTTGTATAAGACATCGAGGATGAAATGTTCACCAAATGGGTGTAAATATGGGATTAGAATTCTGGAGAACCTTCAAGGTATGCAAGGAGATCCGTATTTGAAACCCACTCATAAGAAGAGACAGTGGTGGATCTCATGACACTGAACTGAATGGAGGTAGTCCGGAGAGAGGTCAGGTTTAACAGCCATCACTAGGGTAAGGGGAGCATGAACAAGAGCCAAAGGAGGCATGTGCAGAAATAGAAGAAAAGAATGTGGTAAGTCCAGTATACTGGTCAGCAAAGAAGAAGCTTCGAGAAGGATTTGTCAAGTCATCACTGTCAGGTATTGTACAGAGGTTCAAGAAGGATGGAAAATCTGATCAGTGAGTTGAGTTTGACTTCCAGGAGGGCACTTTCTAGGTTGTGTAGAGTCTTAGGAAACAAACGGCATAGGAGCAATGGATGGCCTGTGGTGTAGAAGTCTAAACAGGGAATGAATAATCTTCAAAATGGGTCCGAAAGCTTCTCAGATCATACTCACCTTTTTACTCTTGTCCTAGTCTTGATTTCTTCCCTCCTCTCCCAAAGCAGAGGCCGAGGAAAGGGCTTGAGTGCAGGTAGTTTATGCAGAAAGTTATCCCAAGAAACAAGAGTAGGGTCTGGGGAGAAGTGAAACAAGGAAGAGAAAGAAATATAAGGATATATTGCAAAGCCAGTGAAGCTGAAGCTGTTGGCACCTCAGGACCAGAAGGTGAAGTGAATGTTAGCCTGGTTCCCCACTTCTTATTTCTTCCCAAACCTGACATTTTTGAAGCTTTCTCTTCAAGGTTGTTGGAGAAACATCTGGCTAGAAGACTGTCTACTCATCCTTGCTAACCTCTCACTCCCCACCCCCTTACCAATCTAATGAAGACTTTAGCTCCAGACACTCCTGCACTGATTCATCTTTCTCTCCCCCTCCAAAGCTTAGGGAGTATATTTTATTTACTTCATCTGGAACGGGAGTCTTCCTACTTCTTCAGGTCATTCTCTATTCATTTTTTCTAATCCCCTCTCCCTCAGTGGATTTAGGTTTTGGGGACAAAAGTCACATCTGCATAGTTCTTTTATAAGATAGCCACCCCACCAACACACACAGACACACACACACACACATGAACAAACCCAATGAAACTGGCAGATAAATACTCCTCTCTCCCGTTCCAGTGTGAATTGATTTGGTATTATGCCGTTAGACTGGCCTTCCCTCCTTCTCCATCTCAGTCTAAGAATACTTGAATGAGGAAAGGAAAGGGGAGAAATAATGTGGAGAAAACCACAGATGAATATCTCCAAGTATATTCAGTTATTCATGTCTGCAAATGAATACTTGAAACAAGTTTCTATTTTCAAATATCACCCAGACACAAAAGTTTATTTTTCTTCCCCTTAGCTTGATTGTAACAGGCTGTAAGTTCATTTAGATTAGGCACTATGTACTAAATATATTTTATCCCCATGTGTTGCCTAATACCATCCTGGATATATGGTCACCACTTCAAGATTTGTATAGTGGTAATATCACTGACTCTTGGAAACATTTTTGGGCCTGAGAGATGTACGTGTCTTTTTTATGTTTACATATTGACTAAAGCAGGTGAGCACCTTTATTCTGGTAGAGAGATACTGCCGATGCAAAGGTTCATTAGGTACTTGCCAGCCAGGGGAAAAAGAAGGAGCAGCAAATTGCCTTCATGGGGGAAAATTGCCAGCCTGCCACTGGGGCTTACCCACTGTTCTTTGTAGGACCTCAGAGGGCAAAGGAAGTATCACACATCATCTAGCAACATCAGCGACCTCAGATTCTCATCGCAGCCAGTTCTCCCTACTTCTCTACCAGAATCCTCCTCCTTGATCTTGTTCTCCTTCATAGGCTTTCCTTGGTAGCTGCTCTTAGTATGATCAGTTCTGGCTGTTTATGCTGTAAATTCTTCCCTATTGTCCACAACAGAAAATTCTTGGGTAATGCAGTGAAATGTCAGGAGATTATCTGTCTGTCTGTCTGTCTGTCTGTCTGTCTGTCTATCTATCTATCTATCTATCTATCTATCTATCTATCTATCATCTGTCTGTCTTCTGTCTGTCTGTCTGTCTATCTATCTATCTATCTATCATCTATCTGTCTATCTTAGTGCCTTTTAAAAATTCCCCCTCAAGTTAAGATTACTTGTTGTCTCAGAAAGTCTTCCTAATTTAAACCGTGTTGTTGTTCATCATTTCATAGATCTGTGTGAAGCGAAGAATTTTCTGTTACAGTATGACTGGACCAGACTAAACACCCTTGGTTCTTTTCACTTTGTCTTTATTTCCAGAGATTAATGTCACTGCAATGGACACTGAGCAATGACCCAGTCCATTCCTTTGCTTCTATGTGGATGGTACATAAAGTATCCACACTGAACACTATTCGTTTTCAGTAGTGAGGAAATGTTTCAGTGATTTTGTTAACATGTAGGGCATTTGTAAACAATTCCAACTAACCTAAAATCTGGGCAGGAATTGAAATAGGATTCCATATGAAGGAGATGTTTCATCATACCAAATTGGGAGAGCCACTTTGGGAAATAGTTTGGCAGTTTCTTATGAAGCTAAACGTGACTTTACCGTATGACACAGCAATCCCACTCTTATTAACCCAAATGAGAGGAAAACCTATGAATGCACGTGCTTATTGTGGCTTTATTCACAATTGCCTGAAACTGGAAACAAACCAAATGCCTCTCAAGAGGGGAATAAACAAGCCTTGGTACATCCACATGTACCATGAAATACTACTCAGCAATAGAAAGGAACAAACTACTGTTCCACACAATAACATGGACGAATCTCAAATGCATTGTACTAACTGGAAGAAATGAGACTTGACATTATCACATATTGTATCATTCTATCCATAAGACATTTTTGAAAAGGGCAAATGGTAGAGGCAGGAAACAGATCAATGGCTGCCAGGCCCAGGAAGAGGTTGATGACAGAGGGATGTAGAGGAATTTTGGGGGAGAAGAAGCTATTCCATATCCTGATGGTGGTGGATGCACAACTTCATATACTTGCCAACTCATACAACTCACAACACAAAAGCACACACCCCAGACACACACGCGCGCACACACTCACATACTCTATAAAGATAGATGTGCATCCACTAGCAATCTCTGTCTCTTTTTCTTATTTTCAGTGGCTTCCTTCTCTCCTATGCAATGCAGGAATAGCAAGTACCTTACACACAGGTACAGGCTCACATTAACTCAGCTTAATAACTTCAGAGAAAAGGGGATACTTCTTGTCTCCAATGATGTGCATATAAAATCCTAGGAAGAAACTTGGCCCATTTTGGATCAAGTGAAATTTCTTGGCCAATCATTTATACAAAACTGATGAAGTGCTATTTTTGGAGATTACACATTTATTCCTGTGACCTGGGAGATGGGTTATAGTGATATATCACACGGAGTAGAGGGCAGACCTGGCTCCAAAACTCAAAGGCATTCCTACTAGAAAAGATCAGGAGACCAAAAAAGCAGAGACCACTCTACTACTGGTCTTCCATTCACAGCACATAGGAAGGCCATTACTTGGGAACTTAATGCAATAAATTGCCACAAGCTGTTCCAGTTAGGCATCTAAATCTGTCCTCCCAAACCACGTCACAGTCACGGGGACCTTGAGACAAATAGAAGTTCCTGATTGCCTAACTGGTTATGTCTTTTCTTATTGTTTCTATTGTTGTTTTTGTTTTTCTATGGATAGTAAACTCTTTTGAGAATCTAATGAGAGCTTTAGACCGACTGTCTTGAAAACTATAGCAGACCTGAGGACCCATACCCAACTCTCTGTCATCTCATCCTTCCCACCCCCTACCTCAACCAGTTCATAAATCTCAGGAAAAGATTATTCATCTAGACCAGTGGTGCTCAAAGGCTAGCCCACATTGTGATCCCCTAGAAAGCTTGTTAAACATAGATTTCTGTGTCTTACCCCAGAGTTTCTGATTTAGTAGGGCTGGGATGGGGCCTGAAAGTCCACATTAACAAGTTCCTAGGTGATGTGGATATTATGGTCTGGGGACTAGACTTTGGAAACCACTGCTCTAAACCATAGACTAATGATGTCATCACTTACCGTCCTAAATCACACTTCTCTACTGCAGAATTTTCCTGAATGTGATTTAGCCACCAGGGAGTCTGAATTTGAGTTTAGTGTAATATATGCAATCTCGATGCCTCCGTAAGGAGCACTGTTGTGAACAAAAACAATAACATAATTAAATATTTATTCACATATTGACTCATATCTTAAAATTGAGCTACTTGAAATATGGACAATGTTCTTCCAGTGGATTAAAATATATGAGAAATCAGCCCTTAAAATTACACTTAAAGATCTTAACAATTATTGTTAAAAAAGCCTGCCTTTTTAAATGAATCATTTGCATGTTTTCAGTTATCCAATTTTGAAAAACCCTAACAATGCATATTCATATATTTTTACAAAGTTAAGGCCAGACTGTGGAAACAATTTTGTTTCTATTTTTGTGTAACATTCTATGTGTCTCCTCACACCATTCCAAACCCTTCAAAAACAGAATTTCCCATTGGAGGTGCAAGACCGTCATGTGGATGGGTAAGAATTTGCAAAGCAAAAAAAAAAAAAATCCATGTTTGATTTTGATCATTGAAGTTTCTGATTTCCAAAAATTGAGAATTATAAATAATGCTTTGATCATGGCCTCAAAAATAAATGGTTTATTTCCCTCAAATATAATCAGTATGTCTACTGGATCAAGGCATCTGAATTTTGTTAAAGGCTTTCCTTCGCAAATATTGTACACTCTGATTATCTAGGCAATATAGCCAGTTCCAAGGACATTTGTGTAGGGTTTTAAGTCCCCAAAAGAAGGGAGACATTAGAGGCAAGTTGCACATAAGTTGTTACTCCCCCACCTGTTTAAGAATGTCTCACCGTGCCTTCTAATTTCTAGCCATTTTGCCTTTTGATAAAAATCTACAAGGCAACTTACTAGGCAAACACAAAGAAATAAAGAGGCCCTGGAAATGACTGTGTGACCTGAGGATGAAGACAGGGTGATTCCTTCATGCCCTTTCTTCAGTAGCCTGAGTGGGCCCCGAGTAGACACATGTGTCTGAAGCATTTGTGACTCCTGCTGACAACCCTGGGGATGTCCTGACCCTCAAGGATCCAAATCACGCCCATTTCACAGTCTGTTGCAATCCAAACCTCTGTAATTGACGACCATTCTCTCCAACTTCTGACTTCATGGTCTTTAAGGTCATTTTCCTGTCTCTGTTTTTATCTCAGCTGTAGATCACTTCCTGCAGGAAGTTCCTGCACCCTTGTAAGACCAAGAGGCAGGCACCCAGGTATATTAGTTTTTTATTGCAGCTATATAAATTATCATAAACTCAGGAGTTTAAAAAAGCACTTCTTATCTTACAGTTCTGAGTGTCAGAAGTCTAAAATAGGTCTCACTGAGCTAAAATCAGTGTGTTGGCAGGTATGCATTCCTTTCTAGAGACTCCAGGGGAGAATTCCTTTTCTTGCTTTTCCAGCTTCTAGAGGCCCCTTCAGTTCCTCCTGGCCCCTTCCTCCATCTTCAAAGCCAGCAATGGCCAGCCAAGTTTTTCTCCAGCACATCGATTCGTCTCTTACTCTTCTGCCTCCCTCTTCCACATTTAAAGACCTTTTCAGTTATATGCCACCCCACCCCCAGGTAATCCAGGATAATCTCTTTATTTGAATGCCAGTTGATTATTAAACCTAATTCCATAAACAACCTGCATCCCCCCCTTGTCATATAATGTAAAATATGCATAGGTTTTGGGGAAAAGGGAGTGGTCATCCTTGGGAGGTCATTATTCTGCCTACCACACCAGGACTCCAGGATCCTTTGCCTGGACAGACCATCTAGTCCATCTCCAAATGCAGAGGCACAGTCAGTGAGAACACCCCAGGGCCAAGGGGTTCCCAAGATTGCTGGAGAGTGGTGAGAAAACTGGCTTGGACGTGCAGGCCGGGGGTCCACACACAGGCACAGAAGACCCCTCACGGTGCTGACAGAGACATGGCAAGATGTGAAAGGGGCAGGGCAGGCTGCCAGCCAAACTGGGGAGCTTCTATTTGCACCTAGGCCATGGGACTCATAGCATGGGCTGGGAGTGGCGGGGTACACCACTAAAAGGGGGAAAAAAAGAAGTTATGTTTCCATTTTCTGGTTCAAAGAAAGTTAATTGATATTTCACTCCAAATCTTGTAAGTTCTTTGATATTTTTAAGGAATTAAATCACAGATGTTTCTGTTCTCTTGCTGCACTTTATGTTGCTTTATAGTTTGGCTTTAATTATTTCTGGAACAAAATGAGGGATAAATACACTTTTCAACTTTACTGGAAATTTCCTTCTTTATGCACACAAGCTCAGAAATGTAACGTGGTGTTATCTTATAATTTCATTTAATTACATAATGGATGATTTATATTCTAGGAGAAAGAGAGGCTAGAATGTGGCTACCTTGTTGATTTGAACATTTATCATTACAAAAACGTATTGGTTAGGCTTATTTTGATGTGGTTAGAACATTTCCAGAGTAATAAGAACTTATCTACAGTAAGCCAGTGTATATATATGAGATACAAAAACAGTCTTCTAAAGTACAAAGCCTGGTACTCAGCCTCAGTGATTGAGAATCTTGAAAGCCACACAATGACTCTTTCTAAAGGGACAAGTGTCCAAGTACCCAAAGCATTAAATAAACTGTTAAATGACAACAACAAGAAGGAACTCCAAGCAGTCTCTGGAGTTTAAGCATCTGCAATCTTATGTTACCAAGAATTTGATACCTTTCTTATTCCAAAAATTAGCAAAAAGTTTATTTGTCAGTTATTTCCTTTTTAATCTTCAAAGCTATGTTGTCGTGTCCTGGTAACGGTGCCATGCTTCCCTGAGGTACAGCAGTGAAGCTTGAATATTTACTTTCCTAAATCTTCATTTAATTTTGTTAGCTTTTTTTCTCCCATAGATCTTTGTGATTGGGCTCAACTGTTCTCAGCATGAAATCTTAACCTTTTTGACCCTTAATCCCAATTTCCAAAATGCTGAGGAAGCACTTGTTTCTTTGTACTTCAATTTTCTCGGGAAGCTTAAAACACTCCAGGCAGCTGACGGTGTGAGGAATCATGCTATAGTCTCAGAGTATTTTCTTCGGAGTGGAGTTGAAGCATGACTCACGCAACAAATGCAAAGCTAGTAGTGGGTAGATTAATTTAAAAAATTATTTAAAGTAAGGGCTCATGAAAATGATTCATATATGCCTTAAACATTTTTATTTAAACTTAAAACACAAATTGACATTCATTTGCCAATCTTTGATGTATAGCTAAGGTCTCTTCTCTGACTCTGGGTCCCTTAATTGGCATTGTGTGTTGTCTCTCTTAATAAATCATACCTTTAATGTATCCCCTATGACGCCCAACTTCAGTTTCTTTACATTGGAGCAAGAATTAAAGTGACGTGCAAAGCAATCCTACTGAATAATCTTTCTTGATTGTTACAATTTCTCTCCAATACCTCCACAGTTTTCTCAGCCATACCTAATTCAACAAAGCATTTTTATTGGCTTGCTTTCACCAAACCATTCTGAAGCATTTGCTGACCAAAGAAAAAAAGTCTGTTTTTTTAAAAGCGTTCAAGTTAGTTGTATTCAGCAGTCTTAATGAGGACTGTAGGCTGAGGCCTCTGGCTTGGGAGCAGTGCTGTAAGACTGGCCCAGTGTTTCAGCCCGCAGCTTATATCCAGGTGGTGGGGGCTCAGTATGGGCAAAATCACAACAAAGTTACTCAGAAGTTATGTTGAAGCAGAATCACGTCAAGGTTTGGGTGTAAGAGTACATCTGGTTTTACATTACTAAAGTTCATTTGCTTATAGATTATAGAAGCACAGTCACTAACCCTGTCACATGTAATCTGTGTATGAGAAAGAAAGGATTAGGGTCATTTATCTTTTGAGGAATACAGTGACCCAGGCAACAGACAGGAGGGGTCCATGTGCTCTGTCCTGTTTTATCTTCAAAGCATCTTTCCGGAGAGCTGCACATCGTCACAGAGTCAGGGGCTCTGTGAAGTTATCCTGGCAACAGAAATAAGCAAACATGGCTTTTGTTTGCTACTTTGTCTCACATATCCAACGTAGATTTCACTGAAACACCTTTTTCTCAAATTTCATTGATTTGCATAAATCAAATTTACATAAATTAATTTGCTTTCATAATTATATAACAATTATAATTCGAATACATTTGGTAATAAACGCAGTTGACTCTTGGTAAGTAACCCTGTTATCAAGGCAGAAGACCAGTGCCTGGACTTACTAGAGAGATGCTTTGGCCGAGGAATGGGGATGTTTGGGTCACTGTAGTGGAAGCTGGCTGCAGCCATCATTGACTCCTGGGTCCACTTTGGCCATCACCTGCAGCCTTGCTGTCTTCCTCCCTCAAGTGCCCGTGCCTCCCTACCTGAGGGAAGTCTGGAATTGCTGTGGCGCTGGGACTCTCAGGCATGAGATTCATGAGGGACAGGTGTTGATGGGTAAATAGTCCAGCATTCTTCTGCTTCCTTGGGACTGTTCTGAAACAGATTCTACTCAGTCCCCAAGCTGTCCACAGTAGTCACCTGCTCACTGATAGACTTTTTCTTGGTTCCCTTTCCTTCTGCCTCTCTGTCTCCATTCTCATGAGTATTCCTGGTATCACTTCCCAAATCAACAACTTGCACCCAAATCTTTGTCTCTAAGTCTTCTTCTGAGGGGATCCAAACTAAGACAATCACCAATCAACATGTTGTAAAGAGAGAACTGAGAAAATTGATCTGGTGAGCATACTAAATAGAAGCTACATAAGAAATGTTCCACTGTTTTTGGAAATCTCATTTGGTCTCTCTGTCTTCTGACTGTTAAGCAGTTTTCATCCTTATATTTATACACAGGGTCCTTTCCTGCAACCAACATTTTTCCTTCTTCTTTGTGAGCCCAAGGAAGACATGTGTTGGGGAATGTGTTACAAGCTTCTGGCTGGTGCCAGAGTTTGACTGGTGTCTTGCTTTCATCCTTCTGCCCCAGTTCACTTTTTTCTCTTCATTTGCCCAGAATTTTACGAACTGGTCATCCTGGGTCTTTGGTACCTCCTGTGGCTCCACTTTAGTCTCCTGTCCTCTAGCTCTGCCTCACCTAGACCTACAATTTACCTGTGGTTCTGGGCCCCTGCTATAGGAATCTACTCTAAGCTGAGATCCTGTCTTGGATTTATGCCCTGAAACTACCATTCCCACTTCTCATTCTGTCTCTCTTTTCCTCCTAACCCTTCCACTTCCCTGGACTGTGGTCATGGCCCTCTGGCCCATCTCTTGCCTGTGTACTTCAGGTGGTATTTCTAATTCATGGCAGGTGATATTTCTAATGCATGGCTTTCAAAATATTTTCCTGTAAAACTTACTTTCCTACCACTTAGAGCTATCTAAATGTTTTTCTTCAGAGATACACAATATTGAATTAATGCTCTTTCAGAAACAGAACGAAACTATTGTACTGTCTCTCCCCCATTCTTAAAAACGAGTGTTTGGATTGTAAAGTGATTGAACCACACTCCATTCTCTCTTATTAATGGAAAATTGGCCATAAATTGCTGAGGCGTGACTAGCTCATTTCCCAACACAGCTGCAAATGCTTTATGTGGGGATCACTTTCGATTTCTGAGAAAGAAAGGAGAAAACTCTACAGAACTGACACCTCACTAAACAGTACCTCGTGTCACTCCCTACAGAGAACTACTGTTCTGAACAGGCAATGAATTGAAGATAGTGCCACCTTCAGCCAAGGCTGTTTCCTTAGAGTGCATATTTTTAATGTTTTTATGGTGTGGTAGATTTGGCTGCAAGCTTTGAAAAGGCAGCCATTAAACATTTTCTTTTTTTTCCCCCACCATTTAAAAAACTAATCTAAAATGCATATATGCCTGAGAAGTGCTCTGTATTTAGTGCACAATTCATAATGACATCTTATTATAATTTTGAAAGCACATTACATTTTACAAAGCGTATTACATTTTACAAAGCATCTTCACCCATAAATTGTCCATTTCAATCTTTAGAAATCCTTGTAATATATATATTAGTATCCCCATTTTATAGATGAATAAGGTGTTTGGATAGGTTCATTGATATATACTCAAGGACACAATACATAAAAAGACACTTGAGCTCATATCTTCTGATACCATGTCTAGTATCCCAGTAGATATCCATCTTCTGTCTCCCCCACCAAATCTTCTTTTCTCCTGGGATCAGCCCTCCCTTTGGAAAATTTTTTTTTTCCCGACTTCAGATGAAAGTCATAGAGTGGTTGCTAAACACTGTGCCCCACTGACCCCATTTCCCAGGGTCTATAATCCCTGCAATAAAAAGAGTCGCAGTCAGCACTTTTTTTTCTTTCAGTGAGAACCAAGAGTCACTTCTTCCCTCTCAGTTAATGAACTTCAAAGCTCTTCTCTGTCATATTTCCAGTCTCATAAGAAAAGCAGTAAAGTCCATGAGAATGAAGCTGACATAGGAAGAGGGGTAAGAAATGATGAAAGGGAATCCTTATGGTTTGTAAGTAGCTTGTGCCAACCCATGAGGCCAGCTGAACCAATGCCTTATATAGCTATCTTACCACATCAATACAGTCACTCCTTCACCTCACCCTAGGAGTTGGGGGTCTGCCACGTGTATTAAAAAGACACAGGTATTGGGCGGGTGCGGTGGCTTAAGCCTGTGACCCCAGCACTTTGGGAGGCCGAGGCAGGCAGATCACTTGAGGTCAGGAGTTGGAGACCATCCTGACCAACATGGTGAAACCCCGTCTCTACTAAAAATACCAAAATTAGCTGGGCATGGAGGCATGTGCCTGTAGTCCCGGCTACTCAGGAGGCTGAGACAGGAGAATCCCTTGAACCTGGGAGGCAGAGGTTGCAGTGAGCCAATATTGCACCATTGCCCTCCAGGCTGGGTGATGAGAGTGAAACTACATCTCAAAAAAAAAAAAAAAAAAAAGAGACAGAGAGAGACACACACACACACACAGGTATTCCAGTGCTGCATTAGCTCACTTGAAACTTACAAGAACACCATGAGTTAGGTGGCACAGTTATTACAATATTTATTTTTAAGTTGAATTAATTGAGACTCTGTTCATTTGAGTCTAATCCACCGAGATAAAACTAGTAGGTGACCAAGATGAGATTATAGCTCCCTTCTGTTTTTATACCAAGTCCAAAACCTTTCTTTCTTACCACATGTTATATCTACTGCTGGTGGATAAAGAAGGTGAAACAAGACAGAATTCTACCAGTTGACAAGGTATACTTTCCATTGCTGTGGAAGTCAAAATCTCCATGTGATATTAACTCAGATGATCCCATTTTTAAATTAATAACCATTTTTTCTCCAGCTCACTTTATACCATGAAAATTTCTATTTAGTTTAACCATTTATTGAGCACCTATTTCACCTAAGAATCAATATTATTGGTGGAAAATTGAACAAATGTATAAGATATAATCCCTGAATTCTAAGCATTCTATAGCTTTTTTTTTTTTTATTTCTCTAATGCGCCTGTTATTTTTCATACCAGGAGTGGTATCCTGCACAAATGCCCTTAACCAGGACGGAGCCCTGTCTCCTCCCAGCTGCTGTGTGCTGGGTGTTGACTCACAGCTTCCTCCTTCTCTAAGGCAATTGCCTTAGGCTTCCGGGAGCTGCTGCAAATGTCTATAGGTTGTGCCCTTTTCTTGAGGCAGCTTTCAAACAATGACAGACTGATCCTGGTGCCATTCACACTTTAAAACTTCCTGTGGGACCAGGATGAGCCTAGATTTGTCCGATTCTGCTTTTCTCCTTCCACAGCGGGTCTCTCCTGAGAGCACTGCATTACTTGCCTAGCATCCCCATCTCAGGCTCTGCTTTTAAGGAACCGGACCCAAGACGTCCTCTTCTTAGTGTCTCATCTACATCTTCACATCCACATCTTGTTTGTCTTTTCTACAGGCTCTTGCACCTACCCAATCACACATTTGCTATGTTGGTCAACTGGAACAGAAGGAGCATCTTGGTGGTTTCAGGATTTGGTACCGAATCCATATGCCCCATGCTGCACAGGGATACTCAGCTGGCTAAGCTGGTAAAGAGATGTAAGATGTAGAGTGAGGGATAGCCTGTATTTCCTAAAATAGCATAGCAGCAACTGCACTAATTTTAGATAGGGACACAAAATGCCTAGGGATATAAAGTTGTGTGTGTCTGCGTTTTAATCCAAGATGAAATTATACAAAGAAACTTGCAAGAAGCACAAGAAAAAAGAACTATGTTATGATTTTCACTCGAAGTGAAGTAAATGCAGGGGCTGGGAAATAGATGCCAGGCGCCCCTCTCCGACGTGGGTATGCCTGGCTGAGTCCCTGACACTGCAGAGTAGCAGTGTTGAGTGACCACCATGTGTTCAGCGAGGAGTGAATGCCAGAATATGCTCTAAGGAAAAGTGCAGAAAATAAACTTAAAAAGACAACTTATCAAAATTGGTAGTTTTTCAAGGAGTTGGGGAGTCACCAGGTGAGTAGTGAGGACAGAGCCAGTCATAGGATAAGAAGAGAAAAGGCAGAAGAAGGGAGAAGGAGCTCAGTAAATGCCAGTAAATGGGGTGCTTGTTGATGGATGTATTCCACAAAGTTTGGCTGGAAAATGTGGCCAAAGAGAATTGATCTTGATTGGGCACATATATTATAAAAGAGGAAATAGTGCTTACCTTTTAACGGTTACATGAAGTATGGACAACGTCTTATCTTACGTTTGAGGAAACCAGATTTGAAGTTGGATAGCTTGTCTGAGGTCCCACGGCTAGCTGAGGCTCAAACCCATCTGTTCAATGCTAAAGCATTACATGCCATGTTGCTTCCTTCCTGTGCCAACTATTTTTCTGCTCTATAACCTCACTGCATCCCTTTGAAATTTATTTTCTCCATGTCAAAGAATTGGAAATTTGCAATTCACTATTGACCAGACTCTGTCACTGATACTGTACAGCTAATTATATATATATATTTTTTGTAACTGTAATGGTTGTTAAGGTAATGTTAAATAATATGTTCTAAGCATCTGTTGTATGAAGAGTTATATCCTCTGCATAGTATAGGGTTGAGTTTCTTTTTACTTGTTCTCAGATTTTCCCCTTTTTCAGCTTTAAAAGATACTAGAGGCTGGGAAAGAAAGGGCAAGGAGAAGTGGATGGGAGGGAGGGATTGGGAGAGATTTGTTAAATGATACAAAATTACAGCTAGACAGGAGGGTTAAGTTTCAATGTTTATACAATTTTAGGATGATTATAGTTAACAGTAATATATATTTTCAAAATAGCTTGAAGGAGGATATTGAATGTTCCTGTCACAAAGGTATGATAAATGTTTGATATGATGGATAGATATGCTAATTACTCTGGTCTGATCACTGGATCTTACATGTATGTAAACATCGCTATGTACCCCATAAATAGGTACAATTACTATATGTCAATTAAAAACATATCTAGTTAAATTTTTAAAAAAATGATAGTTAAAAAATAAAAAGATACTTTCTAGCTATGGAGCAGCCAGAATTAGTATGTTCGAGTGTGGGGACTCAGTAACATCGTGATGTGGCCTTTTTTCTTACGGTTTCTCCCAGATTCTACTTGTAGAAAACAGACATTTTTAAAGTGTGTTCTCACTTGGGTCCTCGTTTTCTTCCTTCATTAATTGAGTTGTCCGCCTTTCAATCATACTCAGCTCTAAGGTGGAACCACCATAATTGCACCACAACCCTTCTAACTCTTGACCTCTGATCATTGCCTTTGTCCTTAACCAGTTCTGCATTTCTTCTTATAGCAGTAATCAAGCAAAAACCACTTCCTAGAAAAGTCTTCAGCAACAGCTCTGTAGGTTATAACACTGCTATCTTTCTAGAGCCTTGTAGCATATGTGAATATGTATTAATACCTCATTCGTACACGTGCGTACGTGTAGTATATTATTTTAGATTAGGAAAAGTTCCCTGAGATCACCACAATCCCCATTTCCCCATTTTATAAATGAGGCACTGAAGCCCAGCGCTGTGACTTTGTCTGGGGTTACACAGTCACATTGTGGAAAATCCAGGACCACAGCCCATCAACATCTGTGTTTCTTCCCATGACTCTGCCACCACTCAAGAATGCCAGGACAAGGCACATTACATGCCTGGCAGGTTTTCTTTCTGTGTGTTTTTTTTTGAGATGGAGACTCACTCTGTGGCCCAGGCTGGAGTGCAGTGGCACAGTCTCGGCTCACTGCAACCTCTGCCTCCCTGGTTCAAGCGATTCCCCTGCCTCAGCCTCCTGAGTAGCTGGGACTACAGGTGCATGCCACCATGCCCGGCTAATTTTTGTATTTTTAGTAGAGACGAGGTTTCACCATATTGGTCAGGCTGGTCTTGAATCCTGACCTTGGGTGATCCATCTCCCTCAGCCTCCCAAAGTGCTGGGATGAGAGGCGTGAGCCACCATACCCAGACCCTGATGGGTTTTCTATGACTCGTGTTGGTGTGGAGGACATCCTGGGGCTGCTTCCAGAAGCATATCCTGCAATGAGGATTGGAGTGAAGGTGGTTTATTTAAACTATGCTCGAAACCAGTGAGGTTACAGAAGCAGCAGCTCAAGGAAGAAGAAGGACCAAGCAAGGATATGATTTCAGGCAAAGTTTCAGCCTTGGCTTGATCCCATGAGAATCTCAGGAGTGTAAGTTGCACTGCAGAGCTCTTTCCTTCTGGGTTCAAGGAGTTGGGTTTTCATATATCATCATCAGTCACTGGGTTTGGCTCCCCTTAGGAGACAGAAACTTCTGACTCCGTGCCCCAAGTGGCTCCAGGAACCCAAGAGAAGACCTCTGAAGGAAGCTGCAGGTACATGTGTACAGGTGCACAGCTATCTTCTTCATCCTTCATGTCTGAAGACCTCTTCAAAGAGGCCTTCCATGGCCCTGCTATCTAATGCAGGTCTGTCTCCACCCACCACTCTCTACTCTATTGCCCTATTTTATTTTCTGTAGTGCACTTAGTTGCTCTCTGAATGTATTTGTTTATACGTTTAAAAGCTCTAGGTCAATGAGGCCTGAGATTTCATATTTCACCAGTTTACCTTCAATCCTGAAAGAATGCTTGGCCCATAGTAGTTGTTTAATGTGTAGTTGTTGAATAGCAATGAGTGGATGGATTAAAAAAAATCGTGAAGTCTCTGTAGAGAAATGTGGAACTATTAGAAAATTCTGGCAGTATAGACTATGGCACACCAAATTTGTTATTTTCTCCTTAACATTATGCAAGGGAATATATGTGAAGGATTGTATTAAAGTTTAATCTGAGGAAGGTGTGTAGTCTTTCACATCATTGTAGATAGTGTTAGTCTTAATGGGTGTATTTTACAGTGGTGTAATGTTTCCAGAATATTTTTTGAAGAAAATTATGGCATTGAAGGGAGGCTTTTAGTTCTTTGATACATTATATCTCTCAGTAGAATATAATAGCTTCTTTTTCCCCCAGAAGATGTGTGAATTTCATTATATGTCATTAGCTGATATATATGTTTGGCATAAAAGGCACTTTTCCTTTTTTGCATGGGACACATGTAGCAGAAAATTGCCATGAGTTGATGTCGTATTCTGCTCTACCATGTATTACGTTTGGGATAGCTGCAGCCCCTTTTCTTTTCTGCCAAGGTGGGGAGAATATATTGATTCATTACATCATTTGTATTCTATTCCTCAGACCAGAAATTGGCCTAGGCATTCATACTGGCACAAATCTTTCCCCCTGCACCAATAACTTTTTTTTTTCCTTTAGCCAAATACCGTTTCCCTGAGCAGCAATTTAGTCATTACCCCACGATATAAAAGAAATGTGAAATCTGTCACAGGGAAGATGATGCTGTGACACAAAGAGGGATCCTCTGGGAGGTTTAAGCAGGTTTTCAACACGATTGAAATGAATGTGACATTGTGTTCATATTCATAATTAAATGTATTCTTTTTGATGTGTGTGTGAATGTGTGTGTTCTTTACTACAGAGAGAATGAAAATGAGAAAATGTGACTGACTGCAGACTAATAACAGAAACCAATCTTAACTTTAAATATAGCATCTTAAATATGTGGGTCATGCTTTAAGTTCCAAGGCACTCAATCTAAAACATCAACTGTATAATTGTGACTTCAGGTATAGGCTAATAATAGATAGCTAATGTCATCCCCAGGAGGGCTGCAGTCATCTTTAGATGTCTTTCTCCTGTGCTAGGCATGAGAGAAGCAGCTATGGCTGGCCTCTTCACTGCTGTGTCTCCAGTGTGTAGACAGTGTTGGCACAAATAGGCACCTAACAAATAGTTGTTGAAATTGGAAATAGAAATAGATGTGATTAAGATGGGGGTGGGGAGATGTGGGAGAAGAAAGAAGGGAGGAGAGGGGAAGAGGGGAGGAGAAGGAGAAAAAGAGAACTTCTGAAACAAATACGCCAGAAGCTCAGTCCCATGAGGGCAGTCCTACACCCACTGCGTTGTAAAGAAGTGCCCAAAACAAGTGAAGCAACTTAAAGACGTCAAAGTCCTGAGATGTTAATTAGGAAGAAAGCAAATTGACTGTTAATATAAGATGTGGAGGATTACCATATAATTATCTTGGTTCTTCATTCCTCCCTGTATCCATTCCTTTGCCAGACAACTTTGCCGTGTTCTCTAGACCATGAGGTGAGTGACTTGTTCCACTCCTTGATACGGGTTCAACCATGTGCTTTCCTTTGGCGAATGAAGTCATAGTTCAGAGACACAGGGAATGTGTGTGTGACTCTGGCAATTCTTCAGTGGGGGGCCTCTGTTTATATTGGTAATGAGATTTAAAAAATGTGTTACAAAATTTATTTTTTATTTTTTATTATTATACTTTAGGTTTCAGGGTACATGTGCACAATGTGCAGGTTTGTTACATATGTATCCATGTGCCATGTTGATTTCCTGCACCCATTAACTCGTCATTTAGCATTAGGTATATCTCCTAATGCTGTCCCTCACCCCTCCCCCAACCGCACAACAGTCCCCGGAGTGTGATGTTCCCCTTCCTGTGTCCATGAGTTCTCATTGTTCAATTCCCACCTATGAGTGAGAACATGTGGTGTTTGGTTTTTTGTCCTTGTGATAGTTTACTGAGAATGATGGTTTCCAGTTTCATCCATGTCCCTACAAAGGACATGAACTCATCATTTTTTATGGCTGCATAGTATCCCATGGTGTATATGTGCCACATTTTCTTAATCCAGTCTATCGTTGTTGGACATTTGGGTTGGTTCCAATTCTTTGCTATTGTGAATAGTGCCGCAATAAACATACGTGTGCATGTGTCTTTATAGCAGCATGATTTATAGTCCTTTGGGTATATACCCAGTAATGGGATAGCTGGGTCAAATGGTATTTCTAGTTCTGGATCCCTGAGGAATAGCCACACTGACTTCCACAATGGTTGAACTAGTTTACAGTCCCACCAACAGTGTAAAAGTGTTCCTATTTCTCCACATCCTCTCCAGCACCTGTTGTTTCCTGATTTTTTAATGATGGCCATTCTAACTGGTGTGAGATGGTATCCCATTGTGGTTTTGATTTGCATTTCTCTGATGGCCAGTGATGATGAGCATTTCTTCATGTGTTTTTTGGCTGCATAAATGTCTTCTTTTGAGAAGTGTCTGTTCATGTCCTTTGCCCACTTTTTGATGGGGTTGTTTGTTTTTTTCTTGAAAATTTGTTTGAGTTCATTGTAGATTCTGGATATTAGCCCCTTGTCAGATGAGTAGTTTGCAAAAATTTTCTCCCATTCTGTAGGTTGCCTGTTCACTCTGATGGTAGTTTCTTTTGCTGTGCAGAAGCTCTTTAGTTTAATTAGATCCCATTTGTCAATTTTGGCTTTTGTTGCCATTGCTTTTGGTGTTTTAGACATGAAGTCCTTGCCCACGCCTATGTCCTGAATGGTATTGCCTAGGTTTCCTTGTAGGATTT